>NC_133666.1:384480047-384839583 GCF_037893015.1 Macrotis lagotis
ATCTGAAATAAGAACTCACATCTCCTGGCACCTGGAGTCAAGAAAATCTGAGTTCACAGGCCTAGATAAATATTTATTAGCTGTGTGATGCTAGACAAGTCATTTAATCCTGTTTGCCTCAGTTTCCTCATCTGTAAATGAACTGGAGAAGGAAATGTCAAACCACTCCAGTTATCTCCATCAAGAAAATCCCAAATGGGATCAGACACAACTGAATGGTTGAACAACAACCAGAACATCAAGAAGAGGCTGAAATAGATGCTCTTTCAAAAATGCAGTTTCAGCAATTACAACTCAGGGAGTGGCGATTCACTGTTCCAGAAAACTGAATTCTGATTTTGCTTGTAATCCATGTAACAAAAAGCACAAAGGTGTGGCCTTCAGTTAATGCCTAAATGCTCAAACTGACATGCAACCCTTCCCCTTTGGGATTTATACTGTTTTCATTGACCAGGAAGCAAGACATACATCTCCCTTCAGATAATTAGTTGTTTTCCAAAGAAGGAATGAAATCCTGCCCCTTTACTCTTGTTTATTTACATTTGAGAAGGTAACATGAGATATGAAAGCAGTACAAAATACTTAAAAGTTTTTGTCCAATAGAACTTTTGCTTACAATGGGAGGCAGCGTCACATAGAGGCTTTGGTGACAGAGGTTCTGTCTAGGTCTCAAAGTCCTCATATGTAAAATAAAAACCTAGATGGGCCCAGAAGTCTCTTCCAAAAATTTCAAATGTCATATACTGTGTATTTTGACCTTTAGTGGCAATCTTTTTAAAAAATTTTATTTATTTAAGGCAGTGGGGTTAAGTGACTTGCTCAAAGTTACACAGCCAGGCAATTAATAAGTGTCTGAGGCTGGATTTGAACTCAAGTACTCCTGACCCCAGGGCCAGTGTTCTAGCCACTATACCACCTATTTGACCCTAATGACACTCTTTTTAAAAAACAATACTATCTTACTTTCTTCTACTATTATAGAAAATCAGATCAAATAATGCATTAAAGATTTGTTAGGTCCCTAAGTCCCCAGCATGGTTCTATGAGTGGTGAAGGCATACCAAGAAGTATAAAACAAAAGTTCTTACCTTCCAGCAACTTGAAATCTTGTTTGGAAGACGAGACAATAATATATGCATGAAATAATCACAAATATAATACATGTATATATAGTTAAGGGTTAAATTGTATAATAATATTAATAACAATTTGCATTTTAATTCTTTTACAAATAAATTTGCATACTTTTACTTACTTAATCTTCATAGCAACACTATTAAGAAGTTAGCACTTATGGAGCAGTTGAGTGGCATAGCAAATAGAGGTCAGTCTTGGAATCAGGAAGACCTGAGTTCAAATGTAGACTCAAATACTTTCTGTGTGACCCTAGGCAAGTCATTTAACTCTGACTCATTTTCCTCATTTGAAAAAGAACTGAAGTGAGAAATAACAAATTATTCCAGTATCTTTGCCAAGAAAACCCTAAAATGTTTTCTTAAGTCCCAAAATTGGTCAAAGAGTCAGGCAAGACTGAAAAATGACTAAACAACCTTATTTTTATAGGAATAGGAAGTTGAAATTTAGGGTAAGTGATTTGCTCATAGTCCCCACAACTAGAAAGTGGTTGAATTGGGTTGTCTTAGTTCCAGTCTGGGTCTATTCTCATTACACCACTGTTAGACTAAAAGCGGATTGCTTTGCTTTGGTTTAACCGGCCTCTCTTTAATTCTCCATTGACAGCAACATCCACACTGCCTTAAAAATACACCAGGAGTCTGTAATACTAGCTGTATTGCAGTTGCCAGTAAAGACTTTGTGTGATAACTAAGATTTTTGCTGAACCTTGAAGAAGGTACAAGGCAACATGTAAGGACTATTTTTGACTCATTTCATATACAGTAAAATTCACATATATCATAAAGTATAAACATTGACTTGACTAGAAGATTCAACCAATAAATGATCACTTGCCCAAATGCTGAAATAGTTCTTGATTTTATCTATCTGTGCCTGAGCATACTTGGTACAAGGCAAAGCAGAGGGACCAAAATCATCAAAACAAGAACAAATGTGACATGCTAGGCTACTGTGGAGACTATTCCAAGGAGAGTCAAAAGTATTCCAATAGCATTAGTAACTAGGCATTAAGCTAAGCACTTGGCAAATATCTCATCTGATCCTTACAAGTCTGGAATATATACTATATTTGAGGAAACTTGAGACAAGCAGAGGGTAAGTGATTTGCCCAGGGTCTCACAGCTAATAAGGGTCTGAGGCTGGATCTGAACTCAGATCTTTCTGATTCCAGGTTCACTGCTCTATAAGAAGCAAGGTGAGATGAAATTAGAAAAATTCTCAAACCCCAAACTGATGTATAGGGACTTAATTCAGGCAAGAAACAGTTAAAACAAGAATGGAAGAGAACAAAAGTAAAAATTTATAATGATTAATTCGGCAGTGGTGTTCAGGTTGCTTGCCATACACCAGCTTCTCTGTAGAACATTAGAGGAATAAAGTTCATTTGGCTAGAAAGATGGGAAGTTCAGGGAGCTAATATAGAAGGTTAGTATATTTGTTGAGGTAGGAGGATGTGCAGACAAACTGAAAACAGGGACATCAGCTAAAAAGCAAATAGCAAGAATACAGGGAGTAGCATTGTAAATTGAAGGAAGGGAAAAATTCAAGACTCAACCAAACTGAAATATAGAATAAGCCAGTCCAAGTGTTCCTAGTAACAAGTTTTATTTCCAGTTCGAAGTTTGACTGACAGTAAAGGAGAATCAGACATGACCAGAGATTTTTGTGAGTATAAGTCATAATAAGCAGAAGAGAATCTGGAAGTATCAATCTCTGGATCATAATGTAAGCCTTCATGATGTGCCCAAAGGGGTTCTTAGAATCCTTCAGTCATGGCTGATTTTACTATAATCAATTATTTCAGCTTCAGTTCAAAATATATTTTTGGTGCCAACTATATGCAGACTACTATATTAATAATGTACTACGTTTAAAAAGGAAATAGAAAACGTTTCTGACTCCAAGGATTATAATGTAGCTGGAGAAACATACACTATGCATGTATCAAAATGCTTAAAAAGTCCACCAAAAGCATAATGTCAAAACATGGTGTAAACAGATTATATTAGAACCTAGGGGGCAAGATCAAAGCTGGATGAGATAAATCAGGGAGGACTTCCTGGAGGAGGTCTTTGACCAAGTCATTTTAGTTTCCCTAAAGCTGTTTCACTTTCAACCTATGTGTTTTATATTATCTGTAACACATTCAAAAGGAGCATATTCCCACAGTGAAAAATAAAATCCCACAAATCCCTCTGCTCTACCCAAAGGGACATTTGATAAAAGAAGTATCTGATGATAATTATATAATCAAAGACAGCAACATATAAGGACTATTTTTGACTCATTTCATATACAGTAAAATTCATATATGTCATAAAGTTTAAACATTGACTTGACTAGAAGATTCAACCAATAAATGATCACTTGCCCAAATGCTAACATAGTTCTTGATTTTAGCTATCTGTGCCTGAGCATACTTACTATTTATAGAGAACTGACTGACTTCTTCAGAGCCCAGTTTTATATACAATTATTTCATCCTATCTATATTTCAGCAGGCTTATATTCATTGTCATATGCATCTAATGACTGCCTAGTACTCAACAGGCTATTCTTACACATCCCCATGTTTTCAGCTATCTTTTTGTTCTATAGATTTTACTGACAGCCCTTAATTTACAATTAAAATAGGTTTGCTGAGAATTGCACTGAGTGTTTAGCATTTCTCCAATAAGCCATTTCTCCTTTAAACCAAGGATTCTTCCTAGTGCCTCTACTTAGCACATGGTCTAATCATTCCTGTCCCTAAATATTAATTATAGATGATTTTCCTATCTTCTTCCTTAAAATTTCCTTTTATGTTGACCATTTAAACTCCCAGAGTATTTTTCTTTTTTCACTCAAATGATTTACCAAAGCCTGGTCAAGGATACATGAAATATACTTTCTGCTTATTTTTCCATATAGTATTTAGATCTTGGAGGCATAGCAGCCTACAATCTTGGTCATCACAATATCTGAAGCTGTTACAGGTGAAAAAAGGTTAGATAATGAAATAGTCATAGTGAGGGTCAAAAACTAAAGTAACTCCAAAGAAAGTGTTCTTCTCTGGACTGAAATGAAGGATCCGAAGTCAAGGAATACATAAGTGAGTACTAAATAGCCTGTTAGGGGTCAATGAAAATCAAGAAATGGTAATAGGCATTAAATCCTGAAAAACACAAGGGAGAGGGAAGAAAAAAAATTCAAATTAAACTCTTTTTTATTAAAGCACCCTAAGAGCTGTATAAAAATCACATATTTTCTTTCACTCTCACACATACCTGAGTAAACTTTGGGAAAGTCACAAGCCAATTAGTTCAGTTCAAAAATATATACTTATTTATTAAGCCCCTAGACTATACAAGATGCTACACTAAAAGGAGGGAGATAAAGATAAAATAAAGACACACTTCTTTGGTCAGCGCTGCCTTAATTAATTCGCATTCATTTGACTTAAAGAGATCACTTTTTCAAGAGTACAAGGAAAAACATGGACCAGAGAGCAGGGTTTTTTTAAACCTTTTTTTTGGACTTTGTGGGCAGACTAGAGAAGCCTCTGAATACTGTTTTTAAATTCACACAATAAAGTGTCTGTCCTTCATTCTCCAAGAGGACCATGAGATCAGGGGAGGTGATGCCATGAATTGGATTTGAATGAGAAGGTGCTATACTAAGTCACCAACCTCACTTTCTCCTCCAGAGCAATCTGGGTCCAGTGACCAAATATGAATCAGGATGATTGGAGATGGCCCAGGATGTGAGGCAATCTGAGTTAAATGACTTGCCCAAGGTCATTCAGCTAGTAATTATCAAGTGTCTGAGGCCGGATTCAAATTCCTGTCCTCTTGACTCTAAGGCCAGTGTTCTATCCACTGTGTCACCTAATGACATACAATAAAGTACATAGGATTACAAAGAAAGAAAAATATATCAAAATGGAGTTTTACACATACATACACACATACACACACACACACACACACACACACACACACGCACTCACACAGAGTACACAGATACCAAGTTTAGATTCACCCTATAATGGTGAATCTTAAGGTCCTTCCCAAATGAATTTCATTAATGTTTCCTGCTTATCATTATTGCTACTGACAATGGAAATTATAGTGTCTGGGACAGACCTGAAACAGTTACCTCTTTGGACTTTCCAGTCTTCATTAACAAAATGAAAGGATTGGGACTGGGTGATAGCTATGATTTTTTCCACCTCTGACATTCTGTGATCCTGTATATCCACAACTCCTACATAAATAGTCCAGTTTTTAAATTCTTTTCCATTTGATTTTTTCAAGAATGAACAAATAGTCACTAGGATTTCTTCCAAAGAAGCAACTCAAATCTGCATCTATTTTCTGCACATTCTGCCTTTGGTCAGTGAACTTGCTGCTAGGTGTCTAAGTCAAGGTAGGCATAACCAGCTACAGTGTTCTTTGAACCATGCCTGGAGCTCTCACCTACTGGGTTGAAAATACTGGGATAAGTAATGCAGAATTCCCAAAAAGTTTGTGAGGAAATGATGTTTACTCTCTAGGATTTAATCCTCATACTGCTATTTTCATCATTTGACTTTAGATTGGCCATCTTTGCCTCAATCTACCCCCATCCATCAAAGGAGACACTGACATCTATTTGAGAAAAATGTCCAGTGATCCTGAAATGAGAAGAGCTCTGACTTTGCTGTTGTTTTTACTTTTTTGGACATGACTGTCCACTCTTTCATCCTGAAGGCATGCATTAAATGAAAACCAGCAAATACATAAAATTAGCTTAGTATTAACCACATAAAAAAATGACAGAACATTTTTGAGATATGGATTTCTGTGCTTTAGTCTGCTTTGTTCTTTTTCTCAGAAAAATACACATTACATAAGTCTTATCTGAATTAGATCCATCAGGGATTACTTTAAAAGAAGGCATGTTCTATGTAGATCTAGTTAGCATAGGGTTAGCTTTCACACTTTAAAGTATAAACAGGATAAAAGGAGATGGGGTAGTTTCCAAATGTTTTTATAAATATGTGATCAAGTCTCAGACCAAACATGATTACTCTAATTCTTTCAACTACATGGAAACTAATAAAAAAAAAGATGGTGGAACTAAAATGGACCATTGTAAGGAAGTAAAACATGAGGAAATAAATAATTTGGGGAGAAGTCTTCTATAATATGAATTCTACAATATTCTCAATTGTAAGAGCAAAATAGATTTGTCAAAAGAATTGAAATTATTAGAGACATATACCTCCCTTTTCTTACTTTTCCCCAATGCTAGAAGACAAAAGAATAGCTGACTTAAATCTTGTTCAATTCATGCTAGTAACTTTCAAGTGATACTTGCTCATTGAACTTCTCTGATCAGTGGGATCAGAACAAGTTTAAAAATTTATAAAATTTCTGTTTATCCCATGTTAGCCTGTCAACCTGATCCAAATAAGAAAAAAATCTGACCAATGATAGAAAAAAACAGGATTTGAGTAATTATAGTCAGGATTTGAATCATTCCTATTTTTTTAGCTTTTATAATACCAGAAGCATAAAAAGTATGTCTTGCCTCTACCATATAATAATATTCTGGGATAGTTATAATAATAATAATAATAATAATAATAATATCTAATATTTTCACTGCACTCTGTAAGATGTTTATACATTCTCATATTATATCATTGGATTTTTATAACAACTAGGTAGATATTTTTATTAATTCCATTTTACAGATAATTTTTGTCCTTTGTTCTTGAAGAGGGCTATGGTATAAGGGATGTGATACTTGTATGACATGGAAGTGAATTAGATTTTAATAAGGGGGTTCTGTACAAAGCCTTATTTTCTTCCTCCAGAACCATCCAGGTCCAGATATTCAGAAACTAAGGCTAAGAAGAGTTGAGTGAAACCCAGGATCATCCATCTCATAATACTGTCTCATCCAGGAAACATTCTTCTCATTTTTCAATCACCAGCTATGTTAATATTATTCAAAATTCTATCAACCAGAAACCCAAATCCCTGTTTCATCCAATAAACAGTTATTAAATGTTTTCTATGTAGTGGGTACTATTCTGGGCTCTGGACATGAGAAAAACAAATAGTCCATACTCTCTAGGAGTTTAAAATCTAGTACACTCCAGACATATACACTATATAGAAGTATCTGAAAAATAAAAATAAAATGGTGGGAGGAAAGATATTGGGGGGCACTTGTAGCTGGGAGCATGTGTGTCTAGAAATGCTTCATATAGAAGGTTATGCTTGACTGAGCCTTGAAGCTAGGGATCCTAAGAGGCAGAGATATGGAGGGAATGCACTGTTGGCAGGAAAAGCAGCCTTGGCTGCAAGGGCAAAGAGCAGAGAGAGGGAATGTTAGAGTGCCATGCAAGGAAGAGTAAGAAAACTACTTTGTATTACTAATATAGAGATGAGTGCCATTCACTATTAAGCCCTTGGGGCATCAGACAAACCTTGTGAACTTTCAAAGAAAAATTCATTAAGTCACACAGAATCTGAGAGCAGAAATATATAGCTCAAGGGGCATTTAATTCAACCTGTTCTCAATAGAATAGTCCAGTGGTTATGAACTTTAGCTCCATTTGGAAGGTGGGATTTGGGGGGTTTTAGGGTCCTAATATAAATGACTCTGGATATTAGACATGCTACTAAAATGAGAAATCTTTGAAACTGAAAAAAAATGCATGTATATAGTGAAAATTAAAATCAAATAAAAACCTCAATCAAGAGCTGGATTTGAGGGAAAGCACAGTACAAATGTATAAACAAACAAATGTTTATAAATAAGCTATAAGAAGAATAAATAAAAAATAAATAAGAGAAGGAGGGTACAAGAATTGAGAGGGATTGGGAAGGGCTTAATGTAGAAGATGGAATTTTTAGTTGAGTTTTAAAGGAAGCCAATAGAGACAAGGAGATAAAACACTTATATAATCCACAAAAACTTAATTTTGGGGGGCAGGGTAGAGTAAAGTTTTTAAGAGCACAAAGGAGTTTTAAGACCCTGCATTCAATTGCTCTAAGAGTAATACTTACTACTTGTAAGAAATAGCCAGCAATAGCAATATAGTAATATTAGCTAACTTTTATGAAACCCCTACTTTGTAATAGGCATTTTACCATGTGCTTTACAATTGAGCATTAATATATTCTAGAGATAGATGCATAACTATTTAGCAGCATATGTGTGATCTTCTTGGTGTGGTTGTTATTGTTAAGTTGTTTTCAATCATGTCTGACTCTTTGTGATCCTATTTGGGAATTTTGTAGTAAGGAAATGGAAATGCTTTGCCATTTCCTTCCCTAGACCATTTTACAAATAAGGAAATTGAGCAAACAGGATTAAGTGACTTGTCCAAGGTCACACAGCTAGTAAGTGGCTGAGGCTGGATTTGAACTATGGAAGATGAATCTTTCTGACTCCAGGTCTGGCACTATATCTACTGACTCTCCCTAACATTATATCATACCCTTTGCTCAAACATGCTACTTTTGGGATCTATACAGTGGGCCCATCTATATAGTGGGCATTATAATAAGGTCTATTTTTCCATATTTTCTCCAAATTTTTCCATATTTTCAGTCCTCTAGACAAGATCTAAGAGGAGCTTCCTTATAGTGAATGTTGCTTTCTAGGAAACAGAACATATAATGATATTCCAATTCTTAATTTTTCAGCAGGCTCTTACACTATTAATTGATTAATATGACCATATTAATCTCTTTTTATTGATACTCTGTAGATTTTTATGATGTCTCACTTGCTTCTCCTCATAGCTAATTCTTTTGAATTCTTTTGACCAATTCTTTTTGTCTCCTTTGCTGGATCTTTATCTAGGTCATTCCCATAAACATATCCCTCCATACTAGTTCACTTGATGATCTCTTTAGCTCCCAATGTTTCATCAGTCATCTCTATGCAAATAATTCTCAGGCACATTTGTACAACCCCAACTTTTCTGATGAACCCCTGTCTCTCATCCCTTTTTACTATTGATGGATCTTAAACTCAACATATCTAAAATGGAACTTGTTAACCCTTCTAGACATTCTCTCAAGCTCACAACCTCTTTCTATTCCTTACCTCCTTCACCCCCAGTATCCAATTATTGCCAAATCCTGTCCTTTATACCTTCATAATATCTCCTGGATATATCTCCCTTCTTTTCTCCTGACATGTCCATAACCCATTGTTGGATTGTCATCTCCTTATGCTTGGACTTTTGCAACACCCTTAGGGATGGTTTTCTTGCCTCAAGTTTCTCCTCACTCCAGGGCATCCTCTATGTAGCTGTCAAATGGCTCTTCTTAAAGTGAAAATTTGACCATGTCATACCTCCCCTCCTATTTATTCAACTCTAGTGGCTCCCAGTTGCCTCCAAGATCAAATATAAAATTCATCCACTTAAAAGTTCTTCATAACTTGTCCCCTACTTTTCTGCTTCCCCCCATCCAATCCTCTATAATCCAATGACACTAGACTCATTGCTAATCCTTTCATAAGACACTGTCTTGATTCTGAGTATTTTCACTGGCGAATGCTCTCTCTCCTCATTTTGACCTCCTGACTTTCTTCAAGTCCTAGTTAAAGTCAATCCTATAGGAAGTTTTTTTTAAAATTTCCTTAATTCTAATGCCTTCTCTTTTTATATGTATTTATGTGTATACCTATATATATATAATATATAATATGTATATGTATGTATTATATATGTATGTATATAAGAAACACAGAAATAGGAATTAATCTATAGTTTCACTAATGTAGGGAAATTCTGGGTAAGGAAACACCCTCAACCAATGCAGGACATGACTTTCTTTGTAGTTTATAGAGTTGAAGAATTGCTGACTGGACATTTTCTCTAATCCCCTCTTAGGCCTCTCAAAATTAGAAATTATGCATCAAACATTAAGCAACTTCTTCCATTTCCATGGTCTAGAAGACCCCAAATCCAAAATAATAGGGAGAAAATAACAAACCCAGGAACTACTCTCACTGACCCTGAGCTCACTCAGTACCCACATTCCCACTTCTTCTTATATCCACAGTAAAACTGTTCTAGTAGACTCAAGGACATGACATAGACTTACATCAAAACCTACTCCTATACAGTGACCTACTTTCCCTCTTTTCAGTATTGGAGTGCACCCAGTTCCAGGAAGCAGAAGTTTTCTCAGGTTTCAATAATCAACTTGGTTAGAGATCAACATAAGCAAGAACCTTTTGGGGACAGCAACCTAGAAACACCAGCGCTGCAAAACTCTGAATTGTTGGGATCATAGAGAACAAGCTCCAGACTGGTAGTGCCTGGCCAAAAAAATCTGAGGAACAGAGGGAGTGAGAAAGGTCACCAGGCTAGGACACTGCATGTGGGACTATGCAACACTCCACTAAGCCAGAGGAAAAGAGAATAGTATTCAACTGGGTCTTGTCTGACCACCAAAGAATCAACTGCAGCAGAGATCAAGATTGATCTGGAAGATCCCAGAGTGGCAGGGAGGGAGACACTGACTCAACAACAAGAAGGGAAGGAGTCCGGCAGTGAATGATAAGGAAGGGGAGGTAGCAAGATTAAAATTGTCAGATTTCAGGAAGAAATCTCAAATATAATATGTTTGTTCTTATACATGCATTAATACTTATATATACAAACATATACACATGCATAAGTATAGATACATACCTATACATATATGTTTGTAAATTGTACATAAACAGATTTCAACAGTAAAAAAATAGTAAAACAAAGTACAGTCTCTAGATCTAGTAAATGAAGTTAGGCATCTTTGAATAAATATTGCAAAACAAAAGAAAATGATCCATTTTGATGAGAGGACCTTCTTAAATTTGAAGAAAACATGGAACCATAGAAAACTGTTCTTGAGTGGTTTAAAAGAAAAATGAGAATCATGAAAGAAGAATTTATGGCCTGCATAGCAAAAACAATGAAGAGAATAGAAAAGCTGGAATCTACAATGACAAACCTCACCAAAGAAACAAATGAGAGAACAATAGATTGAGAATTGCAAATTCACATAAGTGAAGGGCAATCTAGAAAAAGAAAAGCAAATAGCAAAACACTGAAAGGAAACATGCTCACAATGCAAGCAAAACATATTGAATTCAAAAATGGGATGCACAGAGAAAAATTAAGTATCACAGATATCCCAGAAGAAAACAATAAGATAAAAAATCTTAACACAATAATGAAGGAAAAACTCGAAGGGGACTACATAGAACTTCTGAACGTAGAATATGAAATTTCAATGGAAAGAATTTACTTATCGCTGCCAGGAAGAAAAAAAAAGGAGGAGGGACTGAGAGGCTGAAAACTCCAAAATATGTAATGGTTTGGTTAAATTTAATAATTCAATTCAGAAACAATAAGTTCTGTGAGCCATCAGGACAAAGATCATCTACTACAAAAGAAAGGGTATTCCAAAAACACAAGGCTATTGTACACCCTCTTAAAAAAAAAGGAGAAAAGAAAAAAATTATGTGTTCTGAAGAATAATGAGTCTCAGGATGCAGCCTGGAGTAATCTGTCCTGTACATCTGAGCTTAACCATATGAGACAAAAGATGGATATTCAATAGTAAAGAAGATTTTAAAGTCTTTTAGAAAGAAAACTAGAACTGAAGAGACTAATTGCCTCTTGAACACTCCAAATGACAGAAATGCATAAAGAGTGAATATTTGTGGCAGGCAAGGAAAGCAACAGTGACAGAAATATCATTAAGAGACTTCTTTCTAAATATATACCAGAAGTCAGAGGTGAAGGCAGAAATCTGAGAGAGGTGACAGTGAAGAGGAGAATAGGGTGCATTACAGATAGAACCTGATGACATCCTGCCTACAGGTGAATGTTTCATAATTAAGAAATTAAGGAGGCGGTTAGGTGGCACAGGTTAGGTGGATAGAACACCTGTCCTGGAGTCAGGAGTACCTGAGTTCAAATTTGGCCTCAGGCACTTAATAATTACCTAGCTGTGTGGCCTTAGGCAAGCCACTTAACCCCATTGCCTTGCAAAAAAAAGAAAAGAAAAGAAGAAAAGAAAAGAAAAGAAGAAAAGAAAAGAAAAGAAAAGAAATTAAGGAATAGGACCAGTTGAAGAAGAGGAGAGAAAAAAGGAATGTCAAAATGAGAAGAGATCCAAGGAGAAGGGGGAGAGCCAAAGGGAATAGGGTCACCTTAAAGAAGATTAAAAGAAAGTAACTGAAGGAATATAATACTTATGTCTACAGCAGAAGAGGAAACTTGAAACCAAAAAGCTTGTGCAGGAGCAACATTAATAAGTCTAGGATAAGAAGGGAAGTGGTTGAATGGGGAAAAAAAATCTTTGTATCAAATTTCTCTGATAAGTATCTTGGTATTCAAGATAAATAAACAATGAACATCCATATGTTTAGGTTAAAGAGGACTAATCCCCATTCCTCCACAGATAAAGGATCAAAGGATCTGAATAAGCAGTTCTCAAAAAGAAGAATTGGAAAGTATTTACAACCATGTGAAAAAAATGTTTCAAATCACTAATAATGAGAGAAATACAAATCAAGATAACCCTGAACTTTCATCTCACATCCTGCAAAATGGCAAAAAAAATTATAAAAAATGGAAACAGTTGGAAAAGTTGGAGGGGTTTGTGGAAAGATGGCACACTAATACACTGATGGCAGATCTGTAAAATGGCACAACCATTTTGTAAAGTAATTTGGAACTGTATAAATAATGTGACACAAATGTCCACATCCTTTGAATCAAACACTCTGTTACTCTTAAGGAAGCCATCGATAAGTAAAAGGTTCCATATATTCTAAAACATTTATTTATTTATTTGTTTGTTTATTTATTTATTTATTCTTGTAATGGCTAAAGAATTAGAAATAAAGTAGATGCTCATAGATTGGAGAATAGCTAAGCAATTTATGATATATGAATATAATAGAATATTACTGAATTGTGAAAAATGATGTATATATTGAATATGAAGAATCATGGAAAGAGCTACAACTGATGTAAGCAGAGCCAATACAGAAACTACAGCAATGGAAATGGAAAGAAAAAAAAAAGCAAAAGACTATTTTTAACGTTTCAGTCAACTGTGTTGACTTTTTTTTCTCCTTCAAAAAGATATTTTTTATAATATAGGATGACTGGCAGGGAATATGGTACAATAGAGACAATATATGAGGTACCATGGTGATATAAGAAAAAGGAAAAAAATCAACAAGAACTTAATTTTTAGAAAAAGAGATGCCTAGAATTTAAGTAACTTGCTAGGTCACACAACCAATGTTTGTAAGAGGAGTAACCTGAACCTAGTTCTTCTTGGCTCTGTGAAAAGTTTTCTATCCATGACCATGCAGCCTAATGTATTAAAAAATATGCAAGATAAGGTAATTTGGGATATAAGGACCCTAGCAATTGAAAGTCAAGAAAGGATTTATGGGAAAAAGCTGTATTTGAGCTGAGTTTTAAAGAAAACAAGAGGTTTTAAGAGGCAGAAATAGAGAAGAAGGGGAGAACAATGAGTATGAAATCATAGAGAAAGGAGATAGGAAATCATACTGAGAAATCCAGATTTGACTGGATATTAAAGTATGGGAAGGGTAGTAATATATAAGAAGGATGAAAAAGTAGTTTGCAAAGAGTCATAGAGAAGAATTTATATTGGTTCTAAAGGCAATGAGGACTTTATTGAATAGGATAGGGACATGATTAGATGAAATTCATAAAAATTCACTTTTGCATCTTTGTGGAGCATAGATTGAAGAGGAAAGAGATTTGAGACAAAGAACCTAAATTAACAATATGATGCAATGGGACGGCTAGGTGGCACAGTGGATAAAGCACTGGCCCTGGAGTCAGGAGTTCCTGGGTTCAAATCCAGTCTCAGACACTTAATAATTACCTAGCTGTGTGGCCTTGGGCAAGCCACTCAACCCCATTTGCCTTGCAAAAAAAAACCCTAAAAAAAAAAACAACAATGTGATGCAATGACCCAGGGAAGACAAAATGAGACTAAGGTGGTGGCTGTGTGAGTAAAGAGAAGGGGATATATACATAAGATAATTGTGATAGGAAAAACAAGATTGAGCAACTGAATGGCAATGGAGTTGGAGTGAGTTAGGCAAGTCAACACTGGGAAGCCAGATCAAGACATTTTAGTTTCTAATGAATAGGTATCAACTAAATGGGTTCATTCTCAGAGGGGTAAAGACAGAAACCACCATGTAGTATGATGATGATGATGATGATGATGATGATGATGATGATGATGATGATGATGATGATGATGATGATGTCACAGTTCAAGGAATTATTTCTACAGTTGGATAAAACCATCCCTGTCTATAATTGGGGCTATAACTTAAGTGAGGGAGTTGCCCCGAATAAAGACCCCAAGGGATTAGTGAGGACAGAAGGAGAGGCTTCACAGTTCCTGCCCCAATGAACTAAATCACAGTAGACTGAAGAGATTTCATGTGTTGCAGTAGTCACACATATCATAGTCTTATGAGATCATATCAACATATTCCACTTCCAAGTAAATAACCAAAATATTTTTGCTCAAGGGTAAAAAACAAAAACAAACAAAAAGGTTCTTCTAATACTGTACAAGACTTTGTATCAATGTTTTGAGTACAAGTCAGAATTTGAGATAGACAGGAGGAGCTAAGTGCTCACTGGATGCCAAGTCCTGGGTTACATGCTGAGGATATAAATCCAAGCTAGCAAGTCAGTCCCCATTACCACAGAGTTTACAGTCTAATGAAGAAAACACTTAAAAGGAAATTGAAAATGTCCAGAGAGAATTCATGCATAAGTAAGGTGATGGTATGAGTTGGCTTTTTTCCTAAAATGATAATTCAAGGGAAAGTGTAACCTTTAAACCTCCCTAAACTGATAAATTCCATACTTTCCATGGCCAAGCAATATGATTTAATTGGAAAAATTAAAATGTATATACTATCTGAAGTTCTGATAATATGTCATAAAGTAAGATTAAAAAAAATTAATTCTACAGCTAGACTGGGTAATTGAGACGGAGGAAATCATTCCCTAGTATCAGCACACCATGATGTATGTCATAATCCATGATTAAAGATTTTTTAACAATTTATTGCTAAATTTTAAGTTATCTTAAAAGTTATCTATTGTAAGAAAAGACTATGTTGAGGAATATGTTGTTTATGTCTCAGATGATAACACATGGAAGTGGGGAGGAATATTGCTTCAATGAGGGATCATTTACAAAGAAGAATGTTGGATAGGGGTTAGGGATAGGACCTGTACCTGTGACTTCACTGAAGATTGGGTAAGGAAACTTCCTCTTCTAAGGCAGGTCTCTAACTTCTTTATAGCTTAGAGTCCTAAGGCCTGGAGGGCTACGAAGTCAAGTGACATATACAAGATCATAAAGCCAGATATATCAGAGACTGACTTTCTTAACTCTTTGATGTTCATTGCATCATACTGCCTCATAGTCAGGGGATGTTTTAAAAAAATGACCAAAATTCATACCCACCATTCATCCAAAAATACATATACACTGATACACATACACACTCAAACATAGACATAGTCATACATGTATATCTATCATCCATTTATATATCTACATCTACATCTATATCCATATCTATCATTCATCCAAATTATTTTCCAATCATTTTCTTCACTCAATTGAGGCAAGTCATAGATTATTTTTTCCTATTTCAGATGAAGAAATTGAAATTCAAAGAGGTTCACTTGACTTGCACATTATCACATAGTTAATAATGGCTAGAACTAAGAAAAATCCTAATAAAAGAATTCAGATCAATCAATCTACCAAACAATAAATGAACATTTTAAATAAATAAACAAGTCATATCAATGTTTAATGACAGTACAATTTTGCCAGCATAGGATATGAGCAAACAAAGGATGGAGGCTAACAACAATTTGAGGTTTTCCCTTAAGGTACTTTTTCCCTTAAGGACACTTAAGGTACCTCATTCAGGAGTCATATAAACTAATTTGTGAGATCTAAGATATTCACTGCATTGTTATTAACATAGGTAATCACATAGAGAACCAAAAGAGGATTTTGAAATTACTAGTACCACAGAAAAATTCTTGTTTGAATCCTGTCTCAAACATTTTCTAACTGTGTGACCCTAACCAAATCCCTTAAACTTTCTCAACTTTAGTTTTCTCATCTGTAAAACAGGGATAAAACCTACCTTTTAGAATTGTACTAAGGGTAAAATTAGATTATTTATACATATATACATATGTATATAAATATATGTATATATGAAGTGTTCAACACAAAATAATCTATGACTTGCCTCAACTGAATGAAGAAAATGATTGGAAAATAGATAGGTAATATATTTGTTAAATGTTTGGCACTTAACAAATTCTTGTTCCCTTCTTCCTTTCCATGTTTCCAACAGCCTTCGATCAGATATTCAATTAACAGTGCTTACTGTACATCTTCTGAAAGCCTATATCTGTATTGAAATCAGCACTTAAATAGTAGATATTTTAAATCTTTGTTGAATTAAAGTTTCTTCTAACTCCAAAATACTTCTAGTCTCATATTCTCTCAATCTCCCTTCATATTCATATCCCCAGTTAGTTGTAGAGGATCAAATGAGATAATATACATAGAATGCTCTGAAGATCTAAAGCATTACATATTTACTATCATCACCACTACTACAACACATTAGGCAGTTATGTATAGGTGGAGTACCTGGGGCTTTTCAACACCTGGAAGCATTGTAGGTGAGATATAATAACGGTTCTCTTATAAAAAGTAGAAAAGAAAATCGAGGTTTAGTTAAGTAGTAATTGATGATTATTAAATTAGTTTTTTTAAAAAGGTTAAGATTTATTCCCAAGTATATTTCTTAAAATTTTAGTTTTGACAAGTTAATAATTAACAATTAGCATATAGTGAAATATTCTTTTAATTAGCTATATTTTTATGAAAAAAGGCTTAAGAGGAATTGTTTTCAATGACCTATGCTCTCTCAATTTTTTACTTCTAGAGAAAACCTTAAGTTAATGGATCTATTAACAAGCAATACCATTCATGGGCTGGCAGCCATCCCAATTATAAGCATAAGGCCTTCAGAGAAAAGTTGGCCGTGTATTTCCAAACCTGATCAGTGACAGTAAGCATCATACAAGCAAAAAGCTTTGGGAAAGGGAGGCTGGGTGGTGCAGTGGATAGAGCACCAGCCCTGGAGTCAGGAGTACCTGAGTTCAAATCTGGCCTCGGACACTTAATAATGACCTAGCTGTGTGGCCTTGGGCAAGTCACTTAACCCCATTGCCTTGCAAAAACCTAAAAACAAAAAAAAGCTTTGGGAAGACAATGTGGTATTTCATGTCTCTGTCCTACTTCTCTTCCCATCACCAAAAGAAAAATAATAAACCAAGAAGCAGAAGTTACTAAAATGTGAAATTTTTGATTCTGGGAAGGTTGTTGAAGAATTGTGGGAAGGCTGAATTAAAAAAAAGTTCAAATTAAAAATATTACAAAATTTACTATTTTTTCCTACATCCTTGCCTAGGATTTTCCTCATGATATTGCAATACTTATACCATTTTCCTTAAAATGTCATTAGCATGGAGTGGAATTTTTTCTGGGATTCTGACTCTGCTTTTCCTTTTTCTGAAATAATTCAATCTAGATATGATGCTTCTTCAACAAGAAAGCAAAAGAAAAAAGAAAGCAAAGCAGATTCTACATGGAATACTAATGTAATGGAACAATAATATACACATAATTATTGAATTTTTAATACTCCAAGAAAGCTAAATTTAAATTATTCTCTCTGACCTCGAGCTATCTTTTGCAATATGGATTTCAGATTCTCTCAACTTTTGTCCCTTTTTTACCAAGAATGTTTTCATATTTGAAAATATAGACAGGATGGTAAGTTATCAGTTAAAAATTCTATAACTGATCAAGGAAATAAATGCAGGTACTGAAACAACTGGGTACAAAGGATTTTTCAGTGGTGTGGGGCAAATGAAACTTACAGGCATTTTCCCTTTTAAAAGGTTGTATTTTTTTTAAGTTTGGTGTCTGTGACTGTGTGTGTGTGTGTGTGTGTGTGTGTGTGTGTGTGTGTGTGTGTGTGTGTGTATCTTGGTTTGTTGTGCAGGAAGCCTCACAGATATGACAGGAAGATTTAATTCTAAACAAACCTCGCCTCCCTAAATTCTTAGAATGTAGATATACACCACTACCGGTATTCTTAGAGTTAGGTTTATACAGCCTCCCAGACCAAATATAATGAAATAGAACCCACATTTCATTGGAATCCCTATTTTAAGCTATTTACAGACTTTTCTTTAAAACACAGGAAACCAAACATGAGACTTTGTAGAAGATAATGATAAATAAACTCATGTGATATTCTCAATGGTTGTCATCAGAGTAAATGTTATCTATGCATACATATATGAGATGGTTGATATAAAAAGCTCACTCACATGAAAAAAATCTAACAGTGAACATCTTAAAACTTGTAGAGAAAATTAAAGCCTTTCTTATATACTCACTTGGCAGATGCTATACTTTATTCCCAAGAATTTCATGAACTGGTTTAGATACAGATGTCCTTTTGGAGACAATTTTAAACACAAACTCACAAAATGTACTACTCAAAAAAAATGTACTACTCCCTCTCCTAAAAGGAAGTAAAATAGTTACTAGTTATGTCTGACCTAGAGCTATAAAACTAAGTGCGAAAAGTATCAAACTGTTGGTCCACAAATTCCAGCCAAAAACCTGTGTTTGGATGGAAATCCAATCCTAGAGTCAAGAAGATGTGAGATCAAATCAAACTTTGACACTTACTAGCTGTGTGACCACGGGCAAGTTATTTAACTTCTCTTTCCCTCATTTTTCTCATCTATACAATGGGAATAATAATAGTACCATCCCTCAGGGTTTTTGTGAGGCTCCAATTAAAAAATATTTGTAAAGTCCTTAATATAGTGCCTGGAACCTAATATATATATATATATATATATATATATATATATATATATATATATATATATACATTTTATATACATATATATGTATATACGTATATATAACACCTATATAGTGTTAGCTAATATCATATATATATATTATATATAACACCTCTATGGTATTAAGCCATCATCTTCATCATACTTATATATATTATAAATATGATACCTATATAGTGTTAGTTATCATTATCATCATTACATATATATTTTATATATATATAAAACACCTATATATTAGTGTTAGTGATCATCATTGTCATCACATATATATTTTTAAAATATAGATATATAAAATACCAATATAGTGTTATCTATCATCATCATCATCATCCTATATATCTTATACATATAACACCCATACAGTGTTAACTATCATTATCATCATCATCATCATCATAATCATCATCATATCAAGCATCTTTAATATTAAGTAGAAACAATAGGATCATAACAGATGATTCAAAGTTAAGGTGCATTCTTGTACCAGTCTGATTCCTCTGAGGAATTTCAGGTCAGGCTACTATGCTGATAGTCCTTTTACTAAAACATGATTATTGCCATTCTTATTGATACTATATGGCACCAAAAAGTCTCTTGACAGGAAGAGTGTGGTTGGTAATTAGATTCTTTTCAAAATCCTCTTGAGGACAACAGTTGTGGGCAGTTTCCTCTTTGTTTTAGAGATTTGGAAAAAAATTTGTTTATTATCCACCAAAGGCATGCCATGCTTCTAGAAGAGTTGAAAATCTCACAATCAATAAATAAGTGAAGCCACATTCAAGACCCCCCAGCAACTACATTCTTAGTGCACTGAACAAAGGGAATAGGAAATTTTACAAAAAGTGCTACAAAAAGTAACAACAATTCTCACTTCCAGCAAGTATAGCTACAAGGGGAATTTTGTAATGATTTGCATAGAGTATACTTTTGTTGTTATTGTTTGTTTCTGTCACTAACACCAATAAATACAAAAAATACATTAAACTTCTTCCTAGAGTTGAAAAACTATCTTGACAAATGCTTCTCTACTCTCTAAGTTATCAGGAAGAACGAAGGGTGCCTATAAAGAACAGAAGAAGATAAAAGGAAAAGGGGGAAAGGGGCATCCTATCCCATGTTAAAAGTTAGAATGGTGAGTAAGGAGAGGAAGAGGCACTACCAATGATATGAAGCTATATCGTGAGCATTAATGTTTTCCTGTACACGGCCCATCCGACTTGAATAGTATGAATTCAAGAAACAATGTAAATAGTCAACAAACATTTATTAATGCCTTCTATATGCCAGATATTGTAAATGCTGAGGAAACAATAAGGAGTAAAATATCTTTCCTACTCTCAAGAAGCTCACAATCTAATGGGGAAGATAACAAGCAAACTACAAGTCATATCCAAGAAAAACAGGGAATAATCAACAGGGCAAAGACACTAAAATTAAAAGCAGCTAAAAGATGGAATTTTTTTTTTTGGAATTTGAAGGAAGTCAAGAGACAGAGATGAGGAGAAAAAGAATTCCAGGCATGGGAGACAGCCAGGAAAAAAATGCTAGATGCTGAGAGATGAATTATCTTGTTAAGAAAAAAAGGTCACTATCACTAGATTGAGTACAGAGAGGGGGAATAAAAGTCTAAAGGTGAATGAGAATTACTGAAATAATATATATGATGTAAAATAATAACAAATTAAATTAAATAAGGTGGTGATAAGTTAAGAAGGGTTTTGAAATCCAAACAGAGATTTTATGTTGGATCCTGGAGGTGACACAGGGCCACTGGAATTCCTTGAGTAAGGAATGTGTTGGGAGGGGGTGATATGAGCAGACCTATGCTTTAGAAAAATTATCTGGCAACTGAACTTATTGAGATCAAAGCTGAAGACCACTAATTAGTCCTATTGATTAACATTGTGACTACTGCTAGAAGAAATCCATTAAACATTGCTAAAATAAATACATCTTTGGACAACAATCTGAAGTTCTTAAGAACACAGGTGCTGTTTTCCTCTACTACTAACTGAAGTTAGGGGGTCTCAGAAAAGAAAGACTCATTGGGAAATGCAGTTGGTTAAAAAAAATGTTATCTGGGAGTGGGAATAAGATTTGGGAGCCATGGTTTAAAATTTTAAGACAGCCTCAATGTCATAGAATTTAGATTATTAGTGATCATGCCAATTACACATCAAGAACATATACTATGGATTTATATTATGTTAATAAATAAGGGATTTTAACAAATAAAAAATAAAATCTGATAAGAAAGAAATGCATTTATTCAGCTAATAATGCCTACTATGTGAAATAAGGGACTGTGCTCAGATGGGAGATCAAAAATGTTCCCTGCCTTCACAAAACTCAAGAACAAATATTTATCATATCATATCATATCATATCATATCATATATTATATCATATTATTATACTACCCTTGGTAGTTTAGTGCCTTGAGTCACACAGTTAATAAATGTCTAAAGCTGGAACTGAAATCAAATCTTTCTGGCTCTAGGCATGATGCTCTATCTACTGTACCATCTTACTGTCTTCTCTCTATATCTACTCCTATATGCTAAAGACAGATTTTTATTTCAAAACAACTCCTCTTTCTTATATATTTGAAAGTAAGTATACAGACCTAAGGAGAATTCATCATATAAGATTTTTTAGTGACTAATATCAAGAACTTTTTGGAAACTACCATCAGACTTACACAGCAAAAGGAATTAAGAAACACTTAAATATTCAGAAATAAATTTGAGCTCATGTTTTTAAAAAATATGTCTACCCATTACACTATGTGATTGTAATATATTAATGCAACAATTGACTGATGGTAAAATAATATTACATTTAAAGTTTGTATACATATAAGACACACTACCATCCTGATTTATAACACAACACCATCCTGATTTATAAACATAGTATAGTTGGATTCACACATAAATTATGTATCAAAAACAATTCAAATTTGGTTCAATTAAAACGATTTCATTTCTAAGTCATCTTTATTTTTCAGATTTAAGAAACAAAAAACTTTTAGTAAACAGCAATTAGGTTTAGGGATATCTCTAATTTGTTTGGCGTGTATATGTATATATGAATGTGTAGGTGAACCTTATACATACAAATAACAGGCCTTGCTGGGCTTGTTGTTCTGTTGTTTCAGTCATATTGGACTCTTTCTGCCTCACAGAAATAAGCAAAGAACCATTCCTACATGTTACACACACACACACACACACACACACACACACACAAACACTTGTTGATTACTTGAAATGGCTGAATTTCAGGTTAATTTTCTTATTTGAATAAAAAAAATAGCAAAGTTAATTATCACTAAACACCTGTCTAGTGGTTAAGACTAATATGAAAATCTTTCTTTTTAGTATTTTCCCTTCAAAGAAGAATGTAAATATATATATTATATATATATAAATATATATTCCTGACATCTTCCTTTCTAAGAGGAAACTTCAAACAGATGGATACAGTTTCCCCAAGATTTTTTCTTTCAGAAAAAAAGTAAATGAAAAATGTATATATGTGCCAAACCATATCCTATGAACTGGGAATTTAAATACATAAGTAAGTCACTCTTTACCCTAAAAGGAGCTGTTAGTCTAATGGGGAAAACATCATCTTGAAAAGGGGGGGGACAAGAATCTGAAGATGGTTGAGATGAAGATGAGAACATGGTCTCAAGTAGGGCAGAGATAAATGATTTAGCTCCTCCCAGCATGGTTGTCAATGGATCTAAATAGAAAGAAAATATATGTTTGTGCTATTCAGTTATCAAACAACAGCAACTGGTTAACTAATGGAAATCTAAGAAAATGAAAGGTCATTTGTTGTTTCATAAGAAGCAAATTTCACTTCTTATGTATTGGACAAAGGTGCCTTCTGGCAAAGCAGAGGAAGCAAAAAAAATTCATAATTCATAAGAATAACTTGTCTTTAGAGGTAGAGAATAGATGATGCCCTTATTTTATCAGGTCAGTCTATATCTTTCTCTTCTTCATATTAAATAATTCTAATTCCTTTAATTTTGTCTGCAGCATTCATTTTCAAATAGGTGATTTTGGTGGTTTTCTTTCTTGTTTCTCTAAAAGTAAAATAGTGGCAAGAGCTAGGTCTCCCATCCAGATCTTCTGAGTCCAAGCTCACAGTGTTTGCCAATAAACCATCGTGGATATGTCTTGTAAAGCCATGACTAGAGAAGCTACACAACAAGGATACAGATAAAACCCAGAAGAATGATCTTGAACCATGGACTCATTTTAGTATCTATTCAATCAATCCTCCTGTTTTTACGATATGTTAAGCATTATGTGAAGACAGGGACTATGCCATTAAAGATTTCTGAGCAATGAAAGACACTGTGAAAGAATGGGTAAGGAAGGTTAGCATGTCAGTAGTATATATAAAGAGTAGAATGAAATGTGGGCAGAATTGAGGCCACCTAAGAGATTGTTGGAATAATCTAGGTATGAAGTGAATTGGTTTTAGTGGTAAAAATATAAAAGGAATTGAAACAGGAGATGATTCCAGGGCAGCTAGGTCGTGCAGTGGCCTTGGAGTCAGGAGTACCTGGGTTCAAATCTGGCCTCAGACACTTAATAATAATTACCTAGCTGTGTGGCCTCGGGCAAGCCACTTAACCCCATTTGGGAGTCATCATTAGGGAGATAATGGAAGTGTGGGGATGGAAAGGTTCTTCAAGGAAGAATATCTAGAAAAACACACAGTAAAGTAACAAGACCTGAGAAATATCCAAAGTTAAGGGTCCTGAAGAACAATAAAAATAAAATATAAAATATATATATATATACAAATATAATACAAAATATTATAAAGCACCAAAAAATGAAGTGCCAAATAAAAATTTGAAAGAAAATATAGGGGCGGCTAGGTGGTGCAGTGGATAAAGCACCGGCCTTGAAGTCAGGAGTACCTGGGTTAAAATCCGGTCTCAGACACTTAATAATTACCTAGCTGTGTGGCCTTGGGCAAGCCACTTAACCCCATTTGCCTTGCAAAAACCTAAAATATATATATATATATATATATATATATATATATATATATATATATATATATATATATGGTTCAAGCTACATTGTGTAAGCTCAATTAGTGTATCAATCAGAATGGCATAATTCTTCCATGATTAGTCATAAAAAGAAGGAAATAAGCATATGAAGATTATAATTTAAATAAAAGGTTATTATCAAAGACACTGAATATACCTCTTGAGCTGAAAATTGGAAAGTTTGAAGGAAAAACCTGAAAAATTATAACAGAGTATCCATGGCAAACACTTTTCATCATTATTTGGTTGCTTCTACAGCATTGTTAGGTACTGATCAATGCATTTTATCATAATTCTTCAAGCTAAAAAATTACCTGCTACAGAAAGGAATATCTTAAACATATAATAAATTGAATATTTATTAGCTTTCCTTTTCTCACATGCTTATAAATAAATAGTTCATTTTTAATCATAAAAAATAGATTGTTGAGAAACATATCATTATCATCCCGCACTTCGTTAAGAGGTTTATGCCTTGAATATTTTTTTCTAGTATTGACCATGTATTTGAAATGATCCATCCTTACATTCTAAACCCATCCATTCTGATAAGTAAGAGTATTAAGGGGTTGACAAGTTTTATGGACTTAGTTTAGACCTGAACAAGGAAGAAAAGCTAAAGAATCAAAGCAAGAACCAAATCTATGATCTTAGTTTCCTGAACACAGAGAACTAACCAATCCCTGAGAAAAGTGAACCTATTAATACAAGAATTAATATTTAAACCAAATAACAAAACATATAATTAAAGACATAAAATAATTGATTAGGGTAGCATGATCCAGTTTTGATATTGAGGAAGAGAAGTTGGTTGATATGTATTGCATGTATCAAATGGATATACAAAAAAAAAAAAACCAGTTTTGAGTCCCAACTTTTCTGCTTAATAGTTTGAAACCTTGTGCAGGTCACCTTACCATTTCAGGTCTCAGTTCCCTTCTCTGACAATTGAAAGCAGTCTTAGATGGTCTTATGGTCTCTTCCAGTTCTAATAATATTCTATATGACTATATTATTCTGTGAAGCCTGGAACACAATAAACAACTTCCCAGATCAAGGGAAGGACTCTGAGTCAAAAATCTAAGACTCAGAGATGATTAGGAAAAGAGAGAAAGAAAAGGGTTTCAAAGCTACCTGGGCTTTATGTTTTTTAAGTCTGTCATGTTCAAACTATATTGAGCTAAAAGTCAAGGAAGTATGAAAATAAGAATTTGTTGGGAGGATCAACAGAGGGTTTTTGTTTAAAAATCTGAAAGAAAGAAAGATTTGTGCTAAGAACAGTCTGAGTATTTAAGGCTTGGGAGGGAATGGTGATGGCCTCTATCTTATGGTTAGACTGCTTATGTCACAAGGTGATATGGTGTACAGGGAGGAATGGGCTCAGATGAAAATGTATGACCACTGGACAGAAAAGCCCACTTCACAGGTAAATATAACAATTGCTTTGACAGATTAGAAGAATCTCTTCAAACTCTTTCCATGTTTCTCCCTTCTCTATTTTTCTCCCATCCCAGGTGAGACTGAACAGTTTAAGGAAAAAATATTATTTTCATACTTGATCACAATCCCTCTTCAAAGTTCTCATGGTATTTTTCCCTGGATGTTTCCCCTTCCCCTGGCTTCCTTAAATTCCAACTAATATTCTACCTTCTATGGGAAGTCTCCCCTAACCCTCCTAATTATAGTGTTTTCCTTCTTTAAATTATTTCCTATTTAATCGGGGGGGGGGTAGTAATTAGGTGTTAAAGTGGGTAGAATACTAGGTCTGGAGTCAGAACCACTCATCTTCATGAGTTCAATCCAACTTTAGACACTCAACTTGTTGTGTGACCCTAGACAAGTCACTTAACCTTATTCGCCTCAGTCTCCTCATCTGTAAAATGAACTGGAGAAAGAAATGGCAAAAGATTTCAGTATCTATACCAAGAAAATCCCATATGGAGTCATAAAAAATCAGAACAATAACATTTATTTTGTATTTTGTATATATTTGTTTGCATGTTATTTGCCAACTCCTTGAGGAAAGGCATTTTCTTTTGCTTCTTTTTGTGTCTCCAATGCTTAACACAGGACCTGGCACATAGTAGATGTTCAATAAATAGTGCTAGATTAATTAACATTTTTTATTTTCCTTTTATCATAATTTTTCATACACTTACCTTTCTCCCAAATCCTAATCTATTTTATAGCTCCATCAACTAACACAATGCTTTGCATGTAGCAGATGCTGAGTTAGTGTTTGTTTAATTTAATTAAATTGAATTAAATTAAAACCAACCCGGTAAGTCCCAGCTAAGTCAGGACCCTGAGAGCTCCAAGACAGATTATTGATGGGACAGCAAAATTCTTGTAGCTAGTAGCTCAAGGGGGAAAAAAAAAATCTTAAACCCAAGAAGAATAGTTCTTTCTCACATAGGAAGCCAGGAAAACAAAGACAAAGCTCCATCCCAGATTCATGGCTAGTAAATACAGAAGGACTTAATCTCAAGGGTTCATATACAGGTAGAGGGCCTGTTAAGGCCAGGAGGTCTCATACACAAAACTAAGGGAGAAGAAAATAAACATCTACAAAGTTTAAAAGAGACACAGCTTTCTGAATTAAACCTATTTTCTAGAAACAAAGAAATAACTGAAGAAAAAACAAGACCTATTTCCTAAAAGAAATGACTTGACCAATAAGAGATAATACAGACCTTCTCTGTTGATGTGCCATTTATTTATCAAAGAGACGCAATAACAGCCCCAAACAGGGGCTGAAGTAAATTCTGGAAGCTTGCTATTGGAAGAAAATAATCTAGTAGTAGGACTAAGAAAGGAGCTGGAGTGGGGATGAAGGGAAGAAAGGCAGTAACATCCTTAGTATTTATACTGAGTGTAGTTTCAGTTCAGTCTTATGTCCAAACTAATTGATATTTCTCAAATGCCTTTTATTCTCCTTTCAGCTCACTGTTTTCTTTGACTATTTTATTAACATTCTTTCAGATATCTCAATCCTCCTATTTTTTTTTTTTTTAGGTTTTTGCAAGGCAAACGGGGTTAAGTAGCTTGCCCAAGGCCACACAGCTAGGTAATTATTATTATTAAGTGTCTGAGACTGGATTTGAACTGTACTCCTGACTCCAGGGCCGGTGCTTTATCCACTGCGCCACCTAGCTGACCCAATCCTCCTATTTTCTTACCTTTTTTGTGTGAGACATGATACCTTGGCAGCCTGGTGAAACTTACAGACCCTTTCTCAGGATAATCTTTTTTTTTTTTAAATCGAATGGTCAATGTAGTTCTTTACTCTTTCATCTAAAATCACAGACCCTGTGCAAATTTTCCAAGGACCCTTTTTTTTGGGGGGGTGGGGGGTGGAGAATAATTTGGATCCCAGGTTAAGAAACCTTATTCAAGAGGTTGCAGAAATTCCTTGAATAGAAAAGGGGTTTAGTAAATAGCAAAAATGTTGTGGTGACTGTTGAACCAATCTTTGGTCCTCTGACTGAACTTTACCATGAATCTTCTTTCATTTGTAATACATAATGCTGTTATCTACCTCTTTCCAAGGGTACCATGAAAATTATTTATTTATTCAAATGACATGCTTTTATCAAAAGCCAAGTACTGTGATAGAATCTGGGATAAAATGACAAAATGAAGCAGTCCCTGTCTTCAAGGAGATTACATTCCATAAAGTGGTACCCAAACTGAGTTTTGGAAAAAAAATAACAATTCCAAGAGATAAAGATGAAGAGGGTGTGCATTTCAGACCCATGAGACAGTCTGTAAAAAGGCATGGAGATAAACTATGGAACAGTTTGATCGGCTCAAAGAGTGCATTGATCTGGAATGGTATGTTGAAATTAGATTGCATGAAATCAATCAGTCAACTAGCATTCCTGAATAAGATCTTACCATGTGCCAAACATTGTATTAGATATAAAGAGTTAAAAAATGGTCTTTGCCCTTGAGGAGCTCATATCTAATAGGGCAGACAACATGAAATACATGTGTAAGGAGCAGCAAGGAGGCCAACAAGGCTAGATTTTATAGTATGTGTAGAGATGACTGAAAGTCCAGGTTATAAAAAAGTCAAATAGAAGATACTATATTTGATCTTGGAGATAATAGGGAGACACTAAAATTTATTGAGTAAGGTGTGATATGGTCCAAAATATACAGAGGTAGAGAGAAACACACTTGGTAGCTCAGTTCTCAGTATATTAAGAAACAAAATTTGCAGAGAAGAGATGGATCTGGTTTTGTGGGTTCAAGAAGTAAAGATATTGGTCTTTATATGGTAAATGTAAGATTAACATTAATTAACTGATTTTTTTCTAAATATCTTCATATTATATTTGATGAATATTAATTTCCATAATCTCAGTTCTTAGTACTAACTATAATTCTATGGGCAAATGTATTTAATTAATGGCTTTTGTTATTACTGCTTTATGAATGAAAAAAAGAATTGCTGTCTACTGAAAGAAGCTGGATTGAAAGATAGTAATTTTATCTTAGTTTCAGTTCAGTCTTATGTCCAAACTAATTGATATTTCTCAAATGCCTTCTATTCTTTCAGCTCACTGTTTTCTTTGCCTATTTTACTAACATTCTTTCAGATATCTGAACGCTCTTATTTTCTTACCATTCACTTTTGCAGATTTTGTTAAATCTGGTTGTTTCTTCTTTAGAATTACTTCTAAGATTGCTATCCCACAGTCAGTCCCTGTAACCCACACCCTGGATCCTCACATGTGATCTGATTCTTTTCTGACCCAGTTCACTGACCTCATTAGCTTACCAATTTCCCTTATTTCAACTCATCCCAAACATGAAGTGCTAAGTTCCAGCATCATTCCATTCTGCTTTCTTTGTACCAGTCTCAATTTATGACATTTAAGTTTCTTTGAACTTTTTGGAAACGATATCAAAAACATGTTACATAGTCGTATTTGTGTCTTAATGATAATATCTTCTCCTGTGTCTCTTGACCAACATGATTCTGTGCATGGATACTTATCCAGGTGACAGTAAGTCTACAAACCTAAATTCTATGCTTTCACCATTCAATCTGACTATAATTTACATTGGCAAAGCAGTCTTGTTTTTAAAAAGTCTTTGTTTTCCATAATCCATTCTAGATACAATTGTGTTGGTTTTAAGTAACCACTTTAGATATGACTTCTGTTCTCTTTTCAGCTCACTGTTTTCTTTGCCTATTTTACATAATACATATAGTTGATATGAGACTTTTTCTTGGAATGTAAACTATATTGGCATTTTATATTACTTTTAACTTGGCAGCAAGTTGTATTCATACTCTGCTGATGTGATTACCTGCATGGCTTAACCCCTTCTTAGACTATGCGCTTCTTGTGGGGAAGGAGCATTGCTTTGTATACACTCTGTTATGTCCTTCAAAGCTAAAGCATCATGCTCTCCACATAGTAGGCACTTAAATGGTCACTGAATGAACTAAGAAATCTATTCCAAAAAGAAAGATTATTACCTTCAGTGACACTGAATTGAATCTCTATTTTTAAAAAAATCTAAAATCATTCAAGTCTTTTAAATTTCCCTCCACCAAGTCAATCACCAGTTCACAATGCATGTCTTTTATTCACTTAATTCTTGCTTAAGGTATAACAATAAGAAGAAGGAGGAGGAGGAGGAGGAAGAAGAATTTGTGAGTTTTTGCCCAGTAGTGAAAAAAATGAATGAGTGTTTGCCTCATAAAACACTGCCTTTTCCTGTTAGGGAAATTTTGAATTTCTCTAAAAAAAAACCAGGGTTCCTCCCATTCTGATTCCATAAAGAGAAAGAAATTATAAAAGATGACTGCAGTTTGTTAATGTTTTCTTCTCTTGGTGCATCCACTTCCCCACTACTAAGTCCAAACCCAAGAAATGACCCACATACTTAAAGGTAGTGAAAGTGAAAAGCATGTCTGCAGGCTCATGTGGACTGTGGACATTATTATTTTCTCTCCAAAGCCATAAAGATTAGGTTCACATTCCCAATAAACGTGTGTGGGAGGACCTTCCTTACAGATGAGGCAAGACAAGCAAATCCCTTGCTCTTGCAGCCAGATTTAGCCACTTGTGCGCTTTTCTTGGCAAATGTTCAAAAGTCCCATGCCGGCATCACGTGCTTAATACAATTTCAGTCAATGTGATTTCTGTTAAAGTCACCTGCAGTGTGAATTGGGTGATTGTTTAGTCTTATTACCACCAATGGTGCTCCACATAGTAACCCTTAAAGCTTATGTACTCACAGAATAAGGCTTAAGTTTAGAAATGCACCAGGAAGAAAGCATTTTCTTAGAAAAACACAGTTCTCAGTAAATGATAAACCACAGAGCTACTGAGTTCAGACTGGTATACACATTAAACCACAAAAACTACACTGAAATACTGTTAAGGGTCTGGCAAACCCACAAACATAAGGGAATTCAGAATTCAGAAACTAAGGCTGGAATTCCATCCTAGTAACATTATAATGATGAAGCCACATTTTAAAATGTCATACAGGTTCTAAGGATGGACCATCTGGAATGGTCCATTATCCATAAAACCATGTTGTTAAGTTTCTCGATATTCTTTAGTAAGATACAAATGTAACAGATATCTAGTAAATGCCTACAGTAGACAGTCCCTGTTTCACAAGGAATTTACAGTCTAGTAAGGGATACCATTACAAACAGCAATATTGCCTCATAATGTATGATATATTGATTAGACAGCTACAAAACAAAAATGTTTGATGATCATGATAGAATGAATGAACAAGTTAGAAGGAAAATAGTTCATGTTAATGGCAAAATTTGCTTCTCCATTTCAAATATGATAATGCTTCAATTATCTAGAACAACCTGTATCATACCATGCAAAGTCCATTTTTAAAGAAGCAGCACTGGGAGGAATTTTTGAGTGGTGATGAGGAATGAAAACATCCCCCAAAGAGTCAGAGATCATAGAATCACGGAGTATCAAAGGCCATCAAGACCAAACTAATGGCACCAAGAATCAGCTCTACAATATTCCCAAGAAGTGCTCATTCAATCTTGGACTGAACAACTCAAGTAGTGGTAAACCATTACCAAAGCAATCCATTCTACTTTGAGGCAGCTCTAATTTTTAGAAAATTTTAGCTACATTTAGCTGAAAACTGCCTCTGACTCATTGCTACTAGAGCTAGCCCTTTGAGGCTAAGCAAACAAATTTAATCCTTCTTCCACAAGAAAACCCTTCAAGTACTTGAAAATAGTTATTGGGTCACCCCCAGGTCTTCTTCCCCAAGCTAAATATCCTGGGGACTTGCCAAGATCCTCATAAAGCATGATCATGGGGCTCTTTAGCAAACCATCTTCCTTTGAAACCTCTCTTGCTTATCAATGTGTTTATTCCATAGGGATTTCATTATTGAGTATAATTATCTCTTCCATATCACAAGGGCCGGGGCACAATCTGGAAAAATCTACATAAAAATTTTTGAATCACCCTTCAGAGAAGAAGTCTGAATTTTTTTCTTTTTCTTTTTGGGGTGTTTATAGTGCCTTACTGTAAAATTTGAGTAAAGTATTTTGTCATAGGTTGTGTGTCATTTGCAGCTTCCACAAAACTCCCCCCACTACCACCAAATTCCCATTTAATTTCATATGCCAATCTGCTATATAGTGAAACTATGATGGGGAAAGCTACAAGGTAGAAGGGATAATTATAATATTCCATATGGGAACTGAATAGGGCAAAGAATATTGGTTATTATCCACTCCTACATTCTGGGCACTTGCCCTCTCTAGATAAAGTCTAAAACTGTCTTGGGATTCTTGACTGCCATATGACCCTGTTGATCCACACTGAGTGTACAGTCTAGTTAGACTGACATAATTTGAGGATGTTAGAGCTGAAAGTTATCATTAGTAAATGTTTGTTGATTGAATGTTTGAATGAAAGCGATTTTTGAGATTCATCAGTTCCAATGACTGGTCAATTCATCAACTAGAAGTGAAGTACTCTTTGACTTTATATAATCCTAACTCACATTTTTGTAGGCCTCTAAGGTTTACAAAGTGTTTTCCTCTCAACAACCCTATGACATATAGTTTATCATGAAAGCAGTATTCATTTAATTTCATAGATGAGAAAATGGAGGTTCAAAGAATTTAAATAACTTCCTAGGGTTAAACACTTAGTAAGGTTAAAGAAAGATGGACTTTTTGTCTCTAAGATAATTGGTGCTCATCTATGACATCACTACAATGACTACAAAAAAGCAAGTTGTTTGGTGTAAGAGCCAAGATTCATGGAAGAAATAGGAAGGAAAGAAGATAAAGGAAACAAGAACACAGAAACAGAGAGAGAGAGAGAGAGAGAGAGAGAGAGAGAGAGAGAGAGAGAGAGAGAGAGAGAGAACAAGAGAAGAGGAGGTCTAGAAGGAGAGATGAAGCAGTGAGAGAAATTCATGGCAGTATAAGATTAAAAGCAAGAACTACACTGAAAAATAGCAGACACTGAGAGTGGAGAAGATGATTGTTTAGTGCCACAGAAAATAGCTTGTTTGCTTTAGTAGTCCCTTAGGGCTTTACTATATTTAAAGCACATTTCCAAAAATAATGATACTCAAAATAATAAGGCATCATAATGAGACATTGAACAATTATGCTCAATAAAATTAATCCATTGAAATGCAGCAGTATGACAAACAAAACCACTGTAACCAAGATCAAAAGAAATGTAATAAATTGGGAAACAATATTTACAATTAATACTTCTGACAAAGAACACATTTCTAAAATATATAGAGAACTGAGTCTTATTTATAAAAAAAAGCCATTCTCCCAACTTACAAATGATCAAAGGATATGCAGAAGCAATTTACAGATGAGGAAATCAAAATGATCCATAATCATATGAAAAAATTGCTCTAAATCATTACTTATTAGAGAAATGCAAATTAAAGCATCTCTGAAGGTATCACCTCGCACCTCTCAGATTGGCCAATAGGACCAGGAAGGACAATGATAGATGGGAAATCTGGGACACTAATGCATTGTTGATGGAGCTATGAACTCATCCTTTCTGGAGAGCAATTTGGAATTACACCCAAAGGGCAAGAAAAATGTGCATACCCTTTGATCCAGTAATAACACTACTGTGTCTATACCCTGAAGAGATCATGAAAAAAGGGTAAAAAGATCACTTGTACAAAAATATTCATAGCAGCTCTGTTTGTGGTGACAAAGAAGTAGAAATTGAATGAATGTTCATCATTTGAGGAATGACTGAACATATTGTGGTATATGTAAATTATGGAACACTATTGTTCTATTAGAAACAAGGAGGGATGGAAATTCAGAGAAGCCTGGAAGGATTTACATGAACTGATGTTGAGCAAGATGAACGGAGCCAAAAGAACACTGTACACCCTAACAGCAACATGGGGTTGATGATCAATTTTAATGGACTTGCTCATTTCATCAATGCAACAATCAGGGACAATTTTAGGGTACCTGTGATGGTATACCATCTGTATCCAAAGAAAGAACTCTGGAGTTTAAACAAAGACCAAAGATTATTATCTTTAATTTTTTAAAAAGTTATTATGTTAATTTTTCTATCTCTTATCTTTTATTTTTTCCTTTAGGATAGGGTTTTTCTCTCAACACATACAATTCTGATTAATGTATAGCATGGAAACAATGTAAAGACTATCAGACTGCCTTCTGTGAGGGTTGGGGAAGGAAGCAAGATTAGGGGAAAAATTGTAAAATTCAATAAAAATTAAAATTTAAAAAATTTAAAAAGAAAAACAGCACTGTATAATATAATTTGGAAATATTTGCATTAAAAACCAAAATGTAACACTCATAGGTTAAAATAAAACTTTTGAGGCTTAAAAGGTTAAAAATCATTTTGAGGGGGTATAAATAGTAGAAGGTAGTATTTGATGCATCATTAATAAAAGCACTGGGTTTGGGTCCAAATTCCACCTCTAATACTTATTAGCAAAGCAAGTAAACTTGACAAGTCACAATTTCAAGCTTCTGATTCATTATCTGTAGAATGAATTATAGTTGGCTTGCTTGTCCCTTAGCTACACAGTGAAAATAGAAAGGAAGAGCTAGAAAATAAGAGTTGTTACAAGGAAATAATTAACTGGATGTGGTTACATTAGTATTTAACTTTGCATGGAAAACTGGAAAAATATATACCCAATTTGGAACCCAAAGTATGGCTATTTAGTATTAGAAATTCTAAAATTGGGAAGATCCTTAGAAATCATCATTTTCACATCTCCTCTGAGTCTTGATGAAATCTTAAACTCAATTTAACAAAACTGAACTCATTATTTTTCCATCCAAAGTCACTACCATCCTTCTAGTCACTGAGGTTCAACTCCTCTCTCTCTCTCTCTCTCTCTCTCTCTCTCTCTCTCTCTCTCTCTCTCTCTCTCTCTCTCCCCCACCATACTCAATCAGTTGTCAAACTGTTGATTTTACTTTCATAATATCTCTTTTTATACTTTTTATGTTCCCTTCTTTCTTTTGATACTGCCACCTAATTAGTGCAATAGCCCATTGATTGGTTTCTCTGCCTCAGGTCTCTCTCTACTCCAATCCATTCTCCACTCAGCTGTCAAAGCATTCTTCCTAAAGTATGACTCTACCCATGTCATTCCCAAAGTCTTCTGTTTGGTTTTTAAATCCTTCCACATCCTAGTCTCTTTCCATCTTTCCAATCTGCTTATAGCTATGCCCCTCTGTGTATTTGGTGATTCCATGACACTGACTTCAGTGCTGTTCCTTACCCAAGAAATCCCATCTACCATCTCACTGACTGTTCTCTTTTGCCTGGAATTCTGTCTCTCTTTATCTCTGCCTTCTGGTTTCCCTCAGTCCCTTCTACAAGAGACTTTGCCTTATCCTTCTCACTTCTAAGGTCTTCCCTCTGAAATAGGGAATACATCTTATTTGTACATTATTGTTTGCTGGCTATCTTTCCCATTAGACTATATCTCTGAGAGCAGGGGCTGTTTTGGCCTTTTTTTTTCACCTTTTCAAAAATTTTTAATTTATGTAATAAAACAAGCATATCCATAAAATAATATGATTTTTAAAAGGTAAAATTAGCATAGTACTTTGAACATAGTAGGTACTTTATAAATGCATGTTGCCTTGCCTTGTTCAATTCCCTTATTTTACAGATTGGACACCTGAGGTCCTGGAGAACAAAGAGGAGACACTCAAATCTTCTGAAACAGAAGTCAAGCTGAATTTGTGGGAAGAAGTATGATCTTGTAGAAGTTTTTATGCATATTAGAAAATGATATAATGAAAGTGATTATCTGATACAGAACAACTATGTGTGGAAAAAAACACTGGACTTGGAGTCAGGTAAATTTTAAATTTCATCTCTGATACTTTCTAGTTATGTGACTTTGGACAGTTCACTTTACTTTGCCTCAGGGTTTTTTTTTGATAACATAGGATAAGAAAACTTGCACCTACTTCAAAAGAACTAATGAACTCAAAACATAAAGCAATGAATATATCTCAGATATTAGGATATAAAACTATTGATATAATTATGATATAACTACTATTTATAATAAATATATAATTATGTATTTTATATATTTAATAAACATACAATTATATTTTTTCTTACTATGATTATGGAGTTAGGAAGAAAAGGGAAGATTGTGGAACCTTTTACAATGATAATTTTCCTAAATGGAAAACCATGCAAGTAATAGATCTTGGAAAATTTTGTAAAATTTTAAGACTTTTTTTTCTAAGAATGTCCAAAGCAACTTTAAGCAACAATTCTAAAGGGCTTTCTTGAACAGCTGTAAGACATCTTAAATATGAGATTAGTATTTTGCCTTTATTCATGCATCTTAAAGAGCATCTGAGCACAGATCTCTCACTTCCATTTTTGTCTTAGCATTTACAATTTTTTTTCTTCCTTTCTGGGGTTTCTAACAGAAAGTCCTCCTTTCAAAGACCAATGCCTCTCCACACATGTACTTGATCCCATCCCTTCTTCTCTGCCCTAGAATATTGCATACTCACTCCCAATCTTCAACTTCTTATCTACTGGTCCTCCCCAATCTTAAAAAAAAAACCCTCTAGATAACTATCAGTTAAAGCTAAATTTCTCTTTTCTTTCTCAGCCAAACTACTTGAAAAACTGTCTACACTTGATGTTTCCACTTCCTTTCTTCTCACTCACTCTTCAATCTGCTGTTGTTCAGAGTTCACTCATATCACTCAACTGAAACTGCTCTCTCCAAAGTTGTAAATGATCCCTTAATTTCCAAATATGATGATCTTTTTCTCAGTTCACATATTTCTCAACCTATGTGCTGCATTTGACACTATTGATGATCCTCTCTTCCTGAGTTGACTGGGTTTACTCTTTTCTCTCTGGGTTTTTGTGACACTCATCTTACTTGGTTCTCCTGCTTATCTATTTGTCCCTTGTCAGTCTCCTTTGCTGGTTCATTATCCATTTTAACCCTTAACTATAGGTGCATACCAAAGTTTTGCCCTATACTCTATTCTCTTTCCCTTCTATATTCTTTCTCTGGGTCACTCCTTCTGGTCCCATGGGTTCAGCTATCACCTCTAAGCAGAGATGACCCTCAGATCTATATATTCTCAAATTCAATATGTTCAACACAACTCATTGTTCTTCCCAAATCACCCTTCTTCAACCTTCACCTTTCAGTTGAAGTTAACACAGTATTTTCAATTTCCCAGGTTTCAATTTCCCAATAATCTAAGCACTATCCTCCATTCCTCTCTCTTCTCACCCCACATATCCAGTTAGTTGCCATATCTTAAGGAATCTACCTTCAGAACAATTCTCATCTGATCCTTTCACTCCACTCACATAGCTATCACCTTAGTTCCAACCTTCCTCATCTCTTCTCTAGATGCCCAGATTATTACAACAGTCTCCTGACTGATCTCCTTGCTCCAAGTTTCTCTCCACTGGAATCCATCCTATAGAGTCTTGAAGGTAATTTTCCCTAAAGCAAAGATCTGACTACAAAACTCTTCTATTCTGTCTTCCCATAAAATATATGGGACTACAAAACTCTTCTATTTAGCTTTTAAAGTCCTATGCAGTTTGGGTACCAATCTATTTTTCTAGCTTCATTGGACATTACTCTCTCCTTGCATTATGAAATCTAGCCAAACTGGTCTTTTCTATGTTCCTTACATGTAATATCCTATTTCATGTCTTTGAATCTTTTGCCATCCTCTGTGTCTCTCTTTAGTTCTGCCTTTTCCTCTTAAGACCCATTTCAACCACCATCTTCTGCATGATGTCCTTTCTTATCCTCTAATGGTAAGTACTTTTTCTCCCAAACTACTTTATCTTTGTATTTCTATTAATTCACTTTATATTTATCCTTCACTTATTATTATATGTACTTGTCTCCTGTATCAGAAGGTAATTTTCCTGCAAGTCATGATTATTTCATTCTTTGTGCTTATCCTGGCTAATAGTCAGAATTTAATGAATGATTGCTGATTTTTTTTATTAAATTTAAAAGAAGCTCTCTGGTCATTGAGAAGTTTCCTGAACACATCAGTCACTTGATAAATATTCATTGATTACTGGATTTCTAGGAAGAGGCTGCAGGTAGGAGGTGGGGAAATGACATGGACCAAGAAAGAAACCAAAATCTGAGAGACAGCAGCCACTCACCACATCAGATGATGGTCTTTGCCCACAATAGCAATGCTTCTGAACACATTCCCAGGAAGACTTTGGTTTCATGTGCACAATTGTATGTAGCCTTACTTTACAAAATAAAGTCATGGTATAATTTCCTGAGTCTTGGGTCAGGAGAGCTTGGGTTTAAATCCTGCCCCTAGAATTGACTTGCTATATTAACTTCTCTGAGCCTCAGGTAACATAATATTTATTTACTAATGGATTTGCAAAAGTGAAAGGAGTTCCCATACCAAAAAAAAAATACAAACCCTTTAAGTATTGATAATGATTCTGAGAAACTGATGGATGCCATAATTCTTCTGAACTATCTCAAATTCATCATATCCAGGGAAGCTCAATAAATAACGTTACCTCCTTTTTAAGAATGGGAAATTCGGGGCAGCTAGGTGGTGCAGTGGATAAAGCACAGGCCTTGGAGTCAGGAGTACCTGGGTTCAAATCCGGTCTCAGACACTTAATAATTACCTAGCTGTGTGGCCTTGGGCAAGCCACTTAACCCCATTTGCCTTGCAAAAACCTAAAAAAAAAAAAAAGAATGGGAAATTCAAGAGGCTGCTAGGTGGCACAGTAGATAGAATGCCGGCCCAGGAGTCAGGAGGACCTGAGTTCAAATTTGACCTCAGACACTTAATAATAATTGCCTAGCTATGTGACCTTGGGCAAATCACTTAATCCCGTTGTTTTGCAAAAAATAAAAAAAATGGGAAATTCAAATGTCTAAGTTAAGATACGGAGTATGTGACTAGACTGAATTAAAATATAAGATTTTTCCTGGGACCCCTACCCAGGCTTTTAAATCAAAATTTAAGTTTATTAACCCATGTTTAATGTTACTGTAAGCAAGGGTGCAATGTTCACTTATGCCAAGTAGCAATCATTTCATCATTATCATTAATTATAATCAGGGTTTGGAATTAACCGTCCGTCAAGACATGAACAGTCACCACAAAAATCTGTCCCACTGAATGGGCTGAGAAAACAGCTGTTGAACTAACTTTTGGACAGCTGTTTTGCTCAGCCCAACCTTGTGTCCCAGAAGACAAAGGAAGAAAGCACTTCTGCACCTGCCCCAGTCTCGGACTCCTCTGGTGGCAAGTGGTAGGGCTGGTGAAAACAGATGTCCATCCGGCAGTTTGCCAAGCATCTGTTCTTAGCCCAGCCACCAGAGGCAGAATGAGGCATGCACTCTCTTCCCAGCTCCAAAAGCCCATCTTTGCCTTATCAACTGAGAGGTAACAAGGGTGGGAGGAGGTGGTATGGCAAGGGAAACCAGGTGACAGTCTGGAAGTTTCCCCAAAAGCTGCAAGTGATTGTTGACCATAGGTTGCTTATCAGGTGATTCTGGGAATCCGTGAATGATTTTTGATAAGAGTTGTCATCTAGGACTTAGACCATTACTTATATTTACATTTATATTTATTTTGCCTCCCCATCTAAATTCTTAGTCCTTGAGGTCATAATTCATAATAATACTAATAATTCCATAATATAGTGCTTTTCTTAAAGCAACCCTGGGTATGGTAGATAGGTCAAAAGTATTATCCACATTTTACAGATAAGAGAACTATGGTTCTCAGTGGTTACATGACTGTCTATGGTAAGAGCTAGTAAGTGTCTGAGATGGAATTCAAATCAAATCTTGTTGATGTCAAGGCCTCACATCATCCACTAATTAAACTGGTCTGCTTCTCTGCATCTCTCATAGCCTTTTGCACATAGTAGGAGTTCAATAGCTATTTATTGATTAATTGTGCCATTCTGAATGTGTGAGCAGTTGAGAGCTCCCCAGGATTGGGTCTCAGCCCACAGGATCTCACAATTACTCATCAGTTGACTGAGCAGTTCCTGGCTATGGAAGGACATCAGAGGCAATAAATCTCTATGATAGGCATATTTGTCCATGGCTAAACTTGAAAATCATGCCCTTCTCATGTAATTATATCCACTGGAGGTTTTAGGTCTTCACTGTAACACATATGACTTGACTTTAAAAATATACACATTCATGAAAAGTTTATCTGACTGTGGTTTCCTCCTCTTCTCCCTCTTCCCCATACATGTACTGTACCCAACCTTGTCTATTGATAGCCCCAGCTCTGTGATAGCCCACAGATATGACCCATGGTTATAAGGTGGGTCTGTCATGTGAATCAACTCAAAAGTTAGGACCTGATCATGACTCTCAAGGTTGGGGAGGCATATGTGGGGATGTATACTTCTTCAAGCTATACTTCCTAATCAAAAAAATATTTAGTTTCCCAGGGACCTTCTATCTACATCCCTGCTATCTACACTCCATAACACTTTTATATAGGTAAGGAAACTTTTGTCTCTAAAGAATGAAGTGTTAGTCAAGGTCATTTATCTAGTTAGTGGTAGAATGAAATTAGAACTCAATTCTATTGACTGGTCTGGAGACCTTACTAAACCACACTCTGTCCCAACCACCAAATATTTAGGCACTTTACAGTAGATAGTCCATCAAACAGTTTTTGAACTTTGAATCTAATCAAAGAATCCTAAGGGCTAGGCATGACCTATAGGTTTCACCATCTCTCTCCTACTCCCCACTTTCAGGAAGGTATGTCTATTTCTAAGTCACTTCAAGTTTAACATACACTCTTCCTGAAGACTGCCAGGAAATCTCCCTCAATAACCCATTTCAGTGTTTAGCATATAAATGAGAAAAAAAATTCCATATATTTATCTACACATGAGGCACAAAACATACGGTGAGTCAAATCACTCAGTGATTCAGTTTCCAGTTTCTCTCACCTATGCTCCTTCAAATCTTCAAATTTCCAACCTGCTTCTTCACTATATAATTATACTCACACCCATGGAGTCCAGCACACCCTAGAAGTACTCCTTTTTGGTCTTCTTAAATGGTTATTTACCCACTTCACACCCCTAAATATAGATGTCCCACAAAATTCTGTCCTGGTCCTTACTTTCTTTTCCATATTCTCCCTTAGTAATCTCTTCATTTCCCAGGAGTTTACTTTTTCTCTCCATGCAGATGATTCTCAACTCTATAAACCCAGTCCCAGTTCCCCCACCCACTCTTTTACTAACTTATTAATTGTTTGAAGGATGGTTAAGAAAGAAAATAAGGTACCAGCAGTACTTGTTTTGGTGGAGGCAAGGATGAGTGGATTTTTCTTGGCTATCACTGTCTACTTTAGCTTCACTTGTAAAAGACCATTTTTAGCCTGGAAAATAGCAACTTAATTCCTTAGAGAGGTTGAGTAACAATAATGTTAGGTGAGTGAACATTATTTCTGGTAATTAAGGAATTCAATTTCAACTTAATAAATATTTACAATATGTACTATGTATAAGGCACTGGTTAAGAAATGATGCTCATTAGTTACCTATGAAAACTTCATGGGGAAGAAATAGAGGCTTCAGGGGAAAATATAGGTTAATTAAAACTTCTGCTTTGGATGGTAATTATAAAAAAAGTGTTTGCCATTCAGAAGTCTTTACTGCAGTTGCATTGTATTTCCCCCCCCTGAATATCACAAAATGAATTCTGAGAATTGTTTCAGTAATCAGTAGAACATCTCTTAAAGAAAATCATTACTATTATTTCATTTAAGAAACAAAAAATATAGGAACTGGTAAAATAAATAGTTTTTTTAAGTTTAAACAGTGTGTCAAGGCAATGAAAGGAATGAGATCTAGCCTTCCCTACCAGTGCATACAGAGCTCTGGATTCTCTGATCAGATGGTCAATGGTTTAATAGGTAATTTTCTGAATCAATGAGTAATATTTCTTGATTATCTATACTGCATCTAGGGTTGGTTTTGGAGGGGAGAAGATAATTAATTATGCTCTGAACATAGTGAATTTGTGCTGTTTAAGACACATCCTGAAGGTATCTGGTAAGAAACTGACAATGTCAGACTAAGGTTTAAGAGAGATTTGTGCTGGATACATACATTTTGGAGTCAACTCTAAGAGATTCTACTTAAAAACCCATGGAGTAAGAAGAGATCTCCAAAGAAAAACAGTGTAGAGAGGAAGGAGACTGAAGAACCTAATCTTAGAGGAGTAAAGTGTGATGACTCAGTAAAGGTGACTAAGAAAGTGAGATCAAACAAGGAGGAAATGGTATCCAGAAGGGAGGGGCAAATTTAAGTCAGTTCAGTTCAATTGGGCAAGTATTTATTAAGTGTCCACTACATTCTAGCACTATAATGGATGCTGGAGAGACAAAGAAAAAAAAAGAAAAAATCCCTACTCAAGTGGCATATAGTATACTGGGGGAAAGAACATATGCACATTTAAATAAATACAAGGTAAATGGAAGAAGGAAAGCATCAACATGATGGAGAATCAAGAAAGACCTCTTGTAAGAAAGTGATACTTGAAACAAGTCTTGAAGGAATGTAGGGATTCCAAGAGGTGGAGATGAGAAGGAAGACTCTTCCAGGCAGGCAACCCTGTCTGTGCAAAGTAATGGAGGCAGGAGATTAAATGTCCAGGATGGGGAGGAGAAGGGGGAAACAGTCAATTTGGGTGGAAAACAATTCAAGAAGAGCAGTGTTTAGCACAGTGCCTGTAACAGTGGGAGCTTAATAAATGCTAGTTGACAGACTGACTGAAATAATATAAAATAATTGGATATGGAATAATATTGAAAGCTGAATAGAAAGACTAGGAAAAAGTTGGCATAGTTAGCAGTTAAGAGCTCAAAAGTAACTGTAGAGAACAGTTTTACTTAAGAGTTGACACTGGAAATCAGACTGCAATGGACTGTAATATGAGGGTGGTAAGAAAACAAGGTAGAACACTGATGATTTATTTTAGAGATCTGGCAGTAAAAAGTTTGATAAATACAGAATATGGATAGATGGACTGATAAAAGATGACAGAATGAAGAAAAATTCTAGAACATGTTATCAAAAATATCATTTGTGAATTTTTAGGAACAGAAGCAATGATTATAAAGAGCCATCATGACTTCATCAAAAATGGGACACATGAGACTAAGCCCATTTTCCTTTTTGATGGGTTACCAAATCAGGTGAGTGCTAGAGACTTGCATTTTCCAAGATTTCAACAAAACATTTGATAAAATCTTTCATATCCTTCCTGAGGAAAGAAGGGGAGAAATATGCTAGATAATAGTATAGATAGATTCAATTGGAAAACAGAACCCAAACCATAATCATTTATGGATTGATCTAAAATTGTTAATAATAAACTTAAAACCAAACCCTATAGATTCATAGGCAAAAGAATGATATTCAAACAGAGGAAAACTAAGTCATATTATCACTGAAGGGAAGTATAGATCATTCAATTTTAAAGCTATCTGACTCCACTATCATCATGTAACATTTCTTCTTCTTGTCCATAAGGAATAAAGTGAAGGGTGCAAAAAAAAACCTAATAGGGAGGGAGGGAGAAAAGGAAGGAAGCAAGGTGGGGGAAGGAGGGAGAGGAGGAGGAGAAAGAGGGAGGGAGAGGAGGTGAGTGGAAGAGAGAGGAAGGAAGGGAAAAGCAAGATAGGGAAGAAAAGAAGGATGAAGGAAGAAAGAAAGAAAGGGAAGGAGGAAAGGAAGGAAAGAGAAGGAAAAAGCTGTTTTTTTCATGCATCAATTGCCAAACCTATATTCTACCTCTGCCTCAATCAATAGATGGCTTATGCAGCCTAAGCTACATAAGCATTCTAAAACAACTTTTAGGCTCCTATTGAAGTGTCCCTTCTCTGAGGGCCCCCTCTCCTCACAGATTTAAACGGGATGAGGATCTCTCCACAGGAAACAGGGCTTGTGATCAGTTTGTCCTCTATACTGATGTTACTCTTGCCCTGTCACCTAGGAAAAAAGATGTTACCCAAGAGAAAATGATTTCAAATTACAGCTTTGGTACACTGAACTCTAGAACCATCCTACATGCACACTGGGAAGAGAGTGGGATTAGAAATTGAGAACATTTTCCTGACATTAGGAATTAATAGAGAGAACAAACAACTTGTTTGCTATAGGGGTTCAGTTAATATATTAAAAGAAATAAAACAAGTACTCCAATGCTCTGAGTGAATTCTCTCTCAAAAATTTATGGAAAGATAATGACAATGAGGGAAGGTGATATATTGATGGAAGGAATACCCATACCAAATAAATCATGAATCCATCAAATCATTAAAGAACCAAGGTTCCTTAGGATTACCAAGGGAAATTACCTAATCTTTCCTGGATATCCTTTAAAATGAGAAAAAAAAATCTCATCTCTTTGGAATGATTAACATACAGTCCTATAGACATTAAGGTAGAATAGGTGCCTTCTCAAAATGCTTTTGAAGTCTGGCTCCAAAATCTGCTCCCCACCCCTTCCCCAACTCCTCTCTTTCTACAATTTGCATATCTCTGTTTACTCCTATTCTTGAATTATCCTCCTTTGAAGTGGAGAATACTTATTTCAAATCCACAATTACTTTCATAGAATTTATTTGTCCCTAAATACCCTTTCTTGCTCTTTTATAGAAACCATGTCAAAGGTCAGGGCTGCCCAACTACCAGTATATAGTTTAGTGGTGGCATCAGATCCCTAAGCAGATTGGAACTACTATCCCAGCTCCAATCTATCATGATCTTAACTCTTAATATAGGTGCATGGAGAAAATTAACAGTTGCGTAAATGAACATCAGATCCAGCATAATTGATTTTAAATGCTTTAAGAAAAATCTCAGTCACTTTTCACTAAAAATACAAGTTTCAAAAAGGATTCTGTGTCTATGTGTCTCTCTCTGTCTCTCTCTGTCTCTCTCTGTCTCTCTCTCTCTCTCTCTCTCTCTCTCTCTCTCTCTCTCTGTCTCTGTCTCTCTCTCCCTCTCCCTCTCCCTCTCTCTCTTTTTCCTCCCCCCTCTTCTGGCTTAAACCCTGAATGGCAAAGATCCGAGTCTGAATAAACAGTGTGGGTGGTGACTGTTCTGTGGGGCCCATGTAAAGGATGCAATCACTTTCTTATTCTTTTTAGTATTAAATCATGTGAAACTAGCCTGGTTATTATACATAACATTTACTCTGTAATGGAGGGAAACATAACATATATTCTTTCTCAACTTCACAGAGGAGAAAAAAAATAATTAATTCTCCCAGCTTCTAGTAGTTAATTATGTATAAAGTTCATTGACTTCACTGGCTGCTGTCAGATGATCTTGCTAAGGCCTGTGAAAGGCATCCCAGGAATGCAGTGATGTGGGCAGAAACACAGTGAGTTCCTGCCACAAAAGGCTTTAAACAGAATAGAATCAGAAACCATCCAAAGAGACTCTAGAGAAAACAGAACTTCAGGGAAAAAAAAATCAGTAATGCAACCTCACCTAAGCATTTCTAAATCCTTCAAAAGTGATCGTTATAAATCAGAAACTTAGGAAAATCCCTCAGGGATCTGGCACATGACTGGATGAAGTAACTTTGTTTACTGGTTCCTTGTACAGCTGGCTAGAAATGTATGTATTTGTGAGATTCCTTCCCTGCTCTAGTGGTAAAACTTTCTGCTTACTTCACTGCTCCACGGATAGAGAAGCTCAGTACTGGTTTCAGCAGGCATATTTAATATTTACAAAATGTTGAAACAAAATCATTCGTAAATGCATCGCATGACTAAAAAGAAATGGCAAAGTCTCTATTTATTCAGGGATTATTGTATGATACAATACACACAGGTGCACAAAGATAGGTATCCCACCATGAAGGTGAAAACCTTGAACCTGGTTCCTAAAAAACAATGAACTTGACTCTCCCCTTAAAATCTGTGGAGGGGAGGAGTGAATGCAGTCTCTTTTTCAGAAGTCAGAGAGAAGAAGCAATTTCTAACTCCATTCCATAGACTCTTATGTAGTACGAAAGTCACACTACCTGAGAATAGAATATTCAGGAAACTCAGAAATTAAAACAGTGGAATATTTCTTCTGTGTTCCTCTAGCTCTGCTCTTTAGCTAGTGGAGCCTGGGTGGATGGATGGATGTGTAAGCAGTACATACCACCATTGTGCTCATGCTTGGAAGGAGAGCACGTGGAATGTCTGCTGGCTGTTCCAAGTATGTTTACATCAGTTTGTGTTCCCTGAACACAGGGAGAGAATGGGGCTCATGGCTTAAATAAAAAAAGATGCATTCCAAAGAACAACCTGGGGAGGGTCTAGTATTAATTACTTTCTCCTAAGTAATTTGTTCATTTTGTTCACCAGAATAAAAAGCAAGCTACATTCCCTCTGATGTTTGTATCACAGAACATTAAAAAAGAAAACTATGTGATTAGAATTTAGCCAACAACTTGGATACTGTTGCTGGATGCAGATGGGAAGAGGTATCTATCTTTCTTAACTTTACAAGGCTAACTTGATAGTCTCAAAAGCAACAAATGCACAAAATCAGAGGCCAGAAGAGATGGCAAAGTATTTGTTTTGAGTTTCAAGGGCACTCTGGATAAGAGAGATGCAACTATCATCAAATTGCCCCAACCTGTTTCTCTTTAATCTTATTGTACTTTTAGCTCCCTGCTGTTCCCAGGATTTTGTTGTTGTTGTTCATCATTTTTTCAGTTGTGTCTGACACTATATGACCCCATTTGGTGTTTTCTTGGCAAAGATACTGAAGTGGTTTGCTATTTCTTTCTCCAGCTCACTTTACAGATGAGAAAACTGAGGCAAACAAGGCTAAATGACTTGCCCAGGGTCACATAACTGTTATGTCTAATCATTGATCCTAGTCTCCCTTTGGGAGGTGAGAAAGCATAATAAATTGACCTCTTTGACCTGATAGTTCTTCAAATATTTTAAGATAATTCTAAGGTTTCCTCCATCAATATTTCTCATTTTCATGATAAACATGACCCAGATTTCCAAGATAAACATGATCAATCAGTTACGCTCCTTTTATTTATGATTTTAAGTCATGTATCACCCTAGTTATACTTTAGAAGCCCTCCTGTTTATAAACTTCCCTCCTTTAATATATTCTTTCTGAAATGTAACTGATAATTTCTCAAATGAATTAATTCAGCTAGGTTGGCACAGTGGATAGAAGGTTGAACCTGGAGTCGGGAAAACCTGAAATTAAATCTAGTCTCAAACACTAGCTGTTAAATTGGACAAATTGCTTAACTAACCTTTGTCTACCTGAGTTGTTTCATCTGTAAAATGGGGTCAAAAATAGCACTATCTTCCAAGTTTGACATGCGTATAAAAATGAGGTAATATTTTTGAAGCATCTTGAGGTGCTTCATGAATCCTAGCTATAATTATCATTTTTGTTGTTATTATTAATAATATTGATGTCAAACATTGTGGTTCTTTATATACTAGTTAAAGTATATAAAATATACTTTATTTTAGGGGTTTTGATGGTTAAGTGATGCTGTGGATAGAGCATTGGGCCTGGAACCAAGAAGCCCTAAGTTCAAATCCAGTCTCAGACACTTACTAGCTATGTGAATTCAGAAAGAACAGTCTTCCTGACTCTACACCTGGTGTTCTATCCATTGTTCCACCTAGCTGAGAATAACCATATGCCATTGATAGAAAGGATCACTTCCACATTCCTCTCCTTATCAATAGTTCTTTTCCTCCATCACATTTTCCCCTTATCTTTCCCATGATACTTGTCCTTATTTTTCCTATTGCATCATCTCTTGTGTTACTACAATGTATGAATATAACTTATCTCCCAAGGGCAGAAACTGTGTGTTCTAGTATCTTTGTGTCTTTCATAGAACCTAGAACTATGTCTTATTCATAGTAGGTACTCATCAAATGTCTGATGAATAAATAAACCCCAAAATAACGTCAACAATATTAGTTGCCTTCCACAAACCTCAGTAAAATTTCAAAACACTCAAAAAAGACTTGAAACTCAACTGGCAATCCAAGCTTATAATTTTGTAGAAATCACTTGATAAGTTGAAAGAAAGCTTGTCTGTACCTCTATTTCATAGTCATTCAGTTGAACACAGAGATCTTTAAAAAAGTGAATGTGCATAAAGATATTAGTCTCTAGGTGCTTCTTGAAATATTGGACAAATTTAATTAGTCTCCATTATCCCAATCTGCATCACAATGCAATATTCATATTTGAAGTATTGAGATATGAAAAAGAAGATAAAGATTATCAGAAAATTTGATAATCTCTTGTCCTAACAAATAGATGACCATAAATAGGGGCCAAAAGATTCCCTAACTTATAACAAACACATATAACTTAGAGGCAAGATATTAGACTTCATTTTGATGTAGTGTCTTCACAGAGTATGTAATACAAGCATATGAAGAACACATGAATGTCAAATAGAAATCTGAAAATCAAATGCTTTGTGCAATAAACTAATTTCCCAGTACTACCATACCCTACCAAATAAAGTACCATTGTTTTGCTGATTCTTCCATCCCATCACCCCAACTCTTGGCTATCTATGTTCCTTTACTCCTTTGCTTACCTAAATCCTTTATTCCCTTGGTTCCAGATATCCCTCTCCACACTGTCCTAAATTTTGTTTGTTAAATATTAAGTTTACAAAATAAAGTCTAATAATTAGCATATCAATATAGTTGAGAAGTATTGTATCTTCTCGAAGCAGCACAAGTTCCTCCAATGGCACAGTGGAACTTGTAACTCTTTCTAAGATTCCAACTTTTCTGGTCAGCTGAGGTAAGCCCTCTGTGTTTGTGCACTAATAATGATGTTTGTCCTTCATTCTCAAAAAAAAGACCATGACATCAGGGTGGTGAGGCCATGACAAGCACATGAACTGTATTTGAGTGAGGGGGTGCTGTGCTAAGTCACCAGCCTCACTTTCTGCTCCAGAGTCATATGGATCCAGTGGCCAGATAAGAATCAGAATGGGGGTGGCTAGGTGGCGCAGTGGATAGAGCACCGGCCCTGGAGTCAGGAGTCCCTGAGTTCAAATCCGGCCTCAGGCACTTAATAATTACCTAGTTGTGTGGCCTTGGGCAAGCCACTTAACCCCATTTACCTTGCAAAAACCTAAAAAAAAAATTAAAAAAAAAGAATCAGAATGACTGGAGATGGCTCTGGATATGAGGCAATCAGGATTAAGAGACTTGCCCAAGGTCACACAGCTAGTAAGTGTCAGCTCTCTGAGGTCACATTCAAACTCTGGTTCAGCTGGCTTCAAGGCCAGTGCTCTATCCATTGTGCTACCTAGTTGCACAATGTGCACTCACTTGGTGATCAATTGAATGTTGGAGTTTTGTCAGATCACATTATAGAATGAGATAATAAGAATCATCACAAGGAATTTACAAGTTGAATCTTTACCTACCCAGTAGGAATTCAAGACAAGTAAGGTCCCATGGTGGTAGCATGCTCTTCTGCTACAGACTGAAGGTTCCTGGCAAACTTTAGCTGATTTGACACTATGATGCACCAGTTTACCATAGGTTGCATACTTGGGAACTGAATGCTTTCACCTATCATGGTAAACATGAATATGTTAGATGATATGACCTTGCTTGGTCCTGTATTCTAGTCTGCAAGCTTTCTCAGGTCTAATTGGGGGGGAGGGGTGCTCAGTGCAGTACATAGTTCAGGGTCACAGAGCTATAAAATGTCTCAGAATGGATTTGAACCCAAGTATTCCTGAGTCTAATCCCAGCATTTTATCCACTTCATCAGATCACCTTTTTATTGTCCATTTCTCTTCATTGTTGAGAGCTGGATCTCTGGTAAATAATATTAGACAGTGTACTAACGAAGGTAGTAGGATTTGGTGGTATCACAAGATTTGGGTTCAACCACTTTCTGCTAGAATAATGTGGATAGGTCATTTCATTCCTCTGAGTCGATCTCTTTTTCTAATTTAGAAACTATTGTATTTCTACTATATTCTGCTTGTAGATGTAATGGAGAAACCATTTTGAAAACTAAAAAGTGCTGTGTAAATGTAAACAATTATCATTAGAATCAATATGAAAATACTTCCTTTTAAACTGCTTAATGTATGTTATCTAAAGGTTCCAAGGGATAGATCCATGTAATAACTCTTTATGTTATCTGTGCAGACTTGATCTTCATTGGGACACAGAAAAGAAAAGATGAGAATTAGGAAAAGGAGTCTGTGAGGTTGAAGAGAATTACTAAATTTCACATATGGTGGTTAAAATGACACAGAGAATGTGCTTATTTCATATGAAACATTGATAGATACATATAAGTTCTTCAGATGAAATGATTTAATGTGAAGTATTAATATCATTTCCTGAAGTGGTAGCACTGAATAATGTATTAAAGGAGATGATAATTCACTGCAAAATGTAGAACCTTAATTTGATGTCAGTTTTTTGGTTCCTCCAACAAGGCTACCATATCTGTAAAAAGTCCTCCAAAGAACATTTTCTATCCTTCCTTTAAGAGAACTTATTGAGACTACACTTATTATATCAACACAATCAACCGAAGGAGAAAAACCTCAATCTCTTATTTTCTTTGAATGATATCAGAAAATAGCTTATGTGGTCCAAGCTCATGGAGACACAGTCTTAATATTCTCTGAGCCTTCCTCAGTACTTTTTTCTGCTATTCTAAAGAAGGGTAGTTTCCAAACTGAACAATAAAGATTATTCCTTTAAATGGTTCATCCCAAGAAATCTGGAAGGTTCATCTAACAAAGCAGATAGGTCCTTTATTTAATGACTTTGAAACTCATAATTATAAATAAGGCTTTGAATGGATTCCTTAACATAGAGAGTTCTTCAATCATATAAGTTCATTGCATTAGGTTCTGAACAGTATCTTGGCCAAAAGTAAAATAAAAATTCTTAGAGAGAAGAAAAACCTCAGGGAAAAAATGCTCAGAGCTGTTTCTTGAGCCCTTGCCAAACTTTAAAAAAATTGATAAGATTGATCCTCTGTTGAATTCAACAGGCAGATATTTTCTATTGTCTCTTGTCTCTCTCTGAATCTATTTATGACATATTTCTATTTCAGCCTGTACCTTTCTTTGAACTTAGTGATAATTGTTAATCCTGGTGATTTTTCAATTCAATACACCAATGGTAATTGGGGGGGGGGGCACACTATACACAAGTTGGGTTATAGGGGTATGAATTGAGTAAGGAACCTGTTACCACTTAACCTGTCATGTTGTGTTTTTTGTTCCTCCCACATGCATTAAATGTTGTGGTGAAAAGCATCATGTAAATTATTAAGTTCCCAAAGTTAGGTGATGTCAAAAAAGGTTTTAGCTCATCTTTAAAAGTAGACTATTTGGGGTCATATGAACAGGGCAGTTCTACAAAAAAAAATCATTAAGATACCAAGATGAATTATTGGTCAAGTTGCAACTGTGTTGTTGATGCACAAATTCAGACCAGTACTTCCTGGCTTCTAGGCTATGGTAGATGCTCTTTAGATCAGATCAATTTACAAGTCCCTCAAAGTCATCCTATTTGTCTATCAATGAATAGAAAAGAATGGAAACAGGGCTTAGCCCTACTATGAAACAGGATTTGGGGCACTGCGATGAAACAGGGTTTTGTTTTTAGAGGGCTTTTCTCCTTCTCACTGTAACTCTAATTTTAAGATATATGTTTTAATATATGCCTTAGCCTGGAAGCAGTGATTACTGTAAGTAAAAAAGAAACCTGTTGGATACTTTTGTTCTTTGAACTTGGGGATTTTGTGCCCAATTGACATATAGACCACATAATATACAGTCTCACTTCAAGCATAGTTGAAAAAAATCAACCTATATTTTTCTTTAGCTCAAGTAACCACTGCCCACTCACTGTTTATTGTTTATCAGTCTGCATTGGTCTCTTAGTCAAGAAGGTTTAGTAACTTGGCAGCCCATAGAACTCAATCAAGCCAAACAGAAAAATCATCTGATTGATAGCCAAAGAAAACAGTATTTGTTTGTTATTTCAATGGGTGATACGTTACCTTCAAAATAATCCAGAGAGGTAAAGACACATTAGACAGAAATTCCATTTTACAAAAACATACATGGTTCATTATGGAGTGGGAACTCAAGCTCAAATTTAATTTCCAAAGTAGTACTCTAGTCATTTGATTATGGTCATTTTCAATGCCAGATGGATATGATTTACATATTTTTTTAATTATTACTGTTGTTGTTATTGTTATTATTCAGGTTGCTTTCTAGAGACTGACCACATCAAGTTGGGTGGCATCAATACTCCTATTAATCGATTTTTGGCCCCATTCTCTAATCCAATCCTATTCTAGGTATAAATGACCACAGTATGTGACTACTCACATTATCCAATGATTCATGACATTTGATCTTATGAAATATAGTTGAGGAAGCTGGAAAAGTTACATACTTTAAATGTATAAATTGAGGAAATGTTATTAACTTTGACTAACTTTGATGGGGGAAAACGTTTCCCAAACTTCAACAAAAAGTTTGCTTATCAATTCTCTTATTTCCTCTAGTGAATAAGAAGCAATGGAACAGATGGTCTCATAACTTTTATCAGTGTACATGAAGAACTAGTACAAAGTTAAGGAGATTACTGATACCAAAGTCATCATGTGCTGATTCCCTGTAGTTTCACATTCTTCTTAGAAAAAAATAAGCAGGCATGAGGCAGCTAGGTGGCACAGTGGACAGAGTACCAGCCCTTAGAGTCAGGAGGACCTGAGTTCAAATCCAGCCTCATACACTTAATAATTACCTAGCTGTGTAACCTTGGGCAAGTCACTTAATCCCATTTACCTTGCAAAATATATTTTTTAAAAAGAAAGAAAGAAAACAGGCAAGATTGTTTTGGTAAATGGCAAAAGGTCACAGAATTGCCAATCACAATATGAGCAAAATAACCTTTCTACCTGTTAAACATTTTGCTATGTACAAATAACATATCTTGCAAAAGTTTGAAGGAAAGACAAATTTTCTAAGGAAAAAGGTGAAATATTCTAGTAAAACAGATGTTAATAAAAATATGAATGTTTATCAATAAAAGGATGAAATATGGTGTCAGATCATAAGCACTAAATGAATATTTAAGGACATCCTTTTTAAAAGATCAAGGACCCAACCTTCTTATTCTTTAAATATACATCTCTAAACAATCTTTAACTTCAAACTAGGTATGACATTTGAAAAACTCTATGCTAAAAAACTAATTTTACAAAGTCAGTTTTCTGAAAATTATCATATAGAATTTTTACTTCCTCACTTAACAAAGTCTATCTAATAACCCTTGGATAAATTATATACTTTAATTTTCAGATGGCAGCATCCTCAAAAGTGTGAAACATAATTACAGTTACAAAGAGATAATTAGATATTGAGAAAAAAGGAAAAGCTATGATCTTATTTGGAGGAAGTTGTTTTAACAAACCAAGCAAATTTTCATAGTAAGAAATATTATTGTGAGAGAATTTACTTCTATCTCATAGAATACCTTACTTCTTTAAAGATTTAGTTCAAACTACCACACTCTACAAAAAGCTTTACCTAATCCCAACTGCTACTGAATTACCTTTCTCCAGAATTGCCTTGTATTTGTTTGTTTATCCTGAATTATAATTGTACTTATACCTGAATATATTATCTCTCCCAAAAGAATTCCTTGAACAAAGGAATATGTCATTCTTTTATTTTTGTACTCTCAGAGCTTGGACAATGTCTGCCATTGAATAGGTGTTAATAATTGCTTGCATTTGGTTGATTTATTGAATTTGATTAACAGGATTTTCCATCAAAAAGTCTATAACTTGAAGTCCATAAATAGGAAAACCAAATTTTTCATATTAATGAAAAATATATTGAAGTTCAAGTAAGAAATGGTGTGGTATGGTTTGGAAACAATGTAATGCCTGGAAAATTATCTTCTGTGGGGGGGGCGGTGAGGGAAGCAAGATTAGAGGAAAAATTGTGAAACTCAAAATAAATAAAATCTTTACATAAAAAAAGAAATGGTATGGTTGTTGGGAAAGGAAGGTCTGAATATACTAGTGAAGTTGTTTATAAGTATATTATACAATTATAGTATACTGATTTTAACAATGGCTTCTATTGAGTTTTTTTTTTTTAGGTTTTTGCAGGGCAAATGGGGTTAAGTGGCTTGCCCAAGGCCACACAGGTAATTATTAAGCGTCTGAGACCAGATTTGAACCCAGGTACTCCTGACTCCAGGGCCGGTGCTTTATCCACTGTGCCACCTAGCCACCCTTTCTATTGAGTTTTAATCTACTTTCATATTCTCCATTAAATGAGTCATAAATGTAGCATCTAGAAATATATATTTATCTAATGTGAAATATGTACATAAAACAAATGCAATAAATCTCAATAGTCTTTCTTTCCTCAGGTCTGTTATATTTCCAAGCACAAGAAGCTATAGAAAATCACTTCAATATGTTTTTGAGTTGGAAGTTGAGAACTTTCTAGTTTTACAGATAAGGAAATTGAGGCTCATGACCAAGCTTATACCAAGAGTCAGACCTAATACAGAACCTGCCTTCAATACTGAATTTACCAAGGGAAAGATCTTTCCTTTAATACTTATTTAAAAAATCTTTGAAGAACTTTTAAAGTCATCAGAAAATTTCTGCCACATATATGTGACTTCAAACTTTAAAAGAAAAAAAAAGATTAATAACCAGAATTATGAACTTTATTCCATGGTCCTGCTATCAAAGTATTTTCACATATTAATTAAAGTTGTTCATCCTTATGAAGAAAAATAACTCTTCTTATTGATCTTTAGATAACAACTTTTCTTCTTTGGATCAAATGATATATTAGGAATTATTCAGCTTCAGGGTTAAAACTTTGCTTTCAAGGGACTGTTCCTATCATAAAACATGACTTCAATACCATGGTGATGAATAAACAAGAAATATCAGAGAGTTTCTAGATTAACTGGGCAAAGGGAATTGGAGAGGGATTTCTTAGTTTTGGTTTTAAAATTAATTGATGAATGTGTGATCATAAAGAAGTGACTAGGAATGGAGGCAAGATAGTGGAGAGAAGCTAAGAACTTCCCTAAGCTCTCCAGGGTTTCCTAAGAAGCAACATTAATCAAGCCTCTAAATGTATTCTGGAGCAACTGAACCCACAAAAGCCAGTGGCTTTAAAATATCTGGAAAGGATTTCAGAAGTTTGGTCTCACTAAGGTGGAACAGAACAGTACAGCAGAGGGAGCTAAGACCAGAATGGGCAAAGTGGTATAAATCCAGATTCTTAGAGGAGAAGCTAATGAGTTATAGGAAGACAAAGACAGAGTAACTATATTGGTAGAGGACCTTAACCTCCCTCTCTCAGAATTATATAAATCAAAATTTTTATAAATCTGATTTATAAATTTTATATAAATATCTATTTTATATAATATATACAATTCTGAGAGAAGGAGGTTGGAATTTTAGATCAGAATTTTAGAAAAGTTATATATGATAGACCTGTGGAAAAAATTAAATGGGGATAGAAATGAATATATCTTTTTCTCAGCGGTACGTGGCACCTGTACCATGTATTAGGGCATAAAGACCTGCAGAAGGCATAATTATTAAATGCATCCTTTTCAGATCATGATGCAATAAAAATGTAATAAAGTGCCTTGGAAAGATAGATTAAAAATTAATTGAAACTAAATAAGCTAATTTTCAAAGAATGAGTGGATCAAACAAGAAATCAAATAAATAATTAATAATTTTTATCCAAGACAATGACAATAATGAGAAATCATAACAAAATTTGTGAGATATAGCCAAAGTTATTATTAAGGGAAATTATATCTCCCCAAATGTTTACATGAATAAAATTGAGAAAGAGAATATCAATGAATTGGGAATGCAACTAAAAAAGCTAGAAAGAGAACAAATAAATAATCCCCAATTAAACACCAAATTAGAAATTCTGAAAATCAAAAGAAATTAATTAAATTGAAAGCAAGAAAACTCTTGAACTAATAGATAAAACTAACAGTTGGTTTTTATGAAAAAACAATAAAATTAATAAACCTTTGGTTAATCTGATTAAAAAGAAAGAAAACCAAATTACCAGTATTAAAAATGAAAATGGTAAATATACCACCAGTGAGAAGGAAATGAAAGTAATAACTGGAGCTATTTTTCCCAACTGTATGCCAATAAGTTAGACAATCTAAGTGAAATAGATATCAATAAAAATATAACTTGTCCAGATTAACAGAAGAGAAAATAAATTACTTAAAAACTTCATTTCAGAAAAAGAAATTGAATAATGAAATCCATAAGAAAATATCTGCAGGGTTAGATGGATTTGCAAGTGAATTCTACCAAATATTTAAATAATGAGTAATTCCAATGCTATATAAACTATTTGAAAAAAAAGATGTGAAGGAACTCTGCCAAATTCCTTCCTTCCTGCTGGTATCTGAACCTGGAAGAGTCAAAACACAGAAAGAAAATTATGGACCAATTTCCCTAATGAATATTGATGTAAAAATTTTAAATAAATATTAGCAAAGTAATTACAGGAAATTATCACTAGAATAATAATCAGGCAAGATTTATATCAGGAATGCAGGGTTAGTTCAATATTAAAAAAACTATCAACATAATTGGCCATATCAATAGCAGAGTTAAGAGAAATCAGATGATTATCTCAAGAGATGCTGAAAAAGTTTTTGACAAAATATAGCACCCATTCCTATTATAAATATTTGAGATTAGAGGAAATAATTGTAGTTTTCCTCAAAATGCTAAATAGTATCAATCTAAAACCATCAGCAAGCATTTTATGTAATGGGGATAAAGCTAGAAGCATTTCCAGTAAGACTGGGATGAAACAATGATGCCCATTATCACCACTATTATTCAACATTGTGTTAAAAATATAAGCTTTATCAATAGAAGAAAAAGAAATTGAAGGAATTAGAATACCCAACTCTTTGCAGAAGATAAGATGGTATACTTAGAGAATCCAAGAAAACCAACTACAAAATATTTGAAACAGTAACAATTAGTAAGTTGCAGATATAAAACAAACCCACATAAATTATCAGCATTTCTATATATTACCAATAAAGCCCAGCAGCAAGAGATAGAAAGAGTGTGGGGGGCAGCTAGGTAGTGCAGTGGATAGAGTACTGATACTGGAATCAGGAGGACTTGAGTTCAAATACAGCCTCAGACATTTGATACTTACTAGCTGTGTGATCGTGGGCAAGTCACTTAACCCTGTTTGCCTTGCAAAGAGCTAAAGTAAATGTAGACAACATAAAATAATTGGGAGTCTATCTGAAGACAAACCCAGAAACTATAGGAAAATAATTACAAAACACTTTTCTCACTAATAAAATCAGATCTAAATAATTAGAAAAATGTCATTTGCTCATGGATAGGCTGAGTTAATATACTAAAAATGACAATTTTCCCTAAATTAATCTTCTTTTTCAATGCTACACCACTAGAAAAAAATAGTTACAAAATTCATCTGGTGAAACAAAAGGTCAACAATATCAAGGGAATTAATGAAAAAAAAAAATCAGAGGAAGACAGCCTAAGTTGTACCAGATCTAAAATAAAGCAATAATCATTAAAGCTGTTTGTACTGACTAAGTAATAGAGTAGTGAAGCAGTGGAATAGATAAGGTACATATGAAACTGTAGTAATGATTATAGTAATCTATAAACCCATAGACTCCAGCTTCTGGGTTAAGAACTCACTATTTGATAAAAACTGCTCGGAGAACTAGAAAAGAATATAGCAGAAACTAGGCATAGATCAACAGCTCATGCACTAAACCAAAATATAAGACAGAAATGGGTACAGAAATTAGACATAAAGATGAAACCATAAGCTTATTAGAACAAGAATAGTCTTATCTCTCAGACCTGTGAAAAGAGGAGTTTATGACCAAACAACAGTAGAGAACATTATAAATGCAAAGTGGATAATTTTGATTACATTAAATTAGGTTTTGCACAAATAAAACCAATGCAACCAAGATTACAAAGATTACATAAAGTTGGAAAATAATTTTTATAGCTAGCATTTCTAATAAAAGGCTCATTTCTAAAATATATAGAACTGAGTCAAATTTATAATAATACAAGTCATTCCCCAATTGATAAATGGTTAAAGGATATGACTAGGCCATTTTTCAGATGAAGAAATTAAAGCTATCTATAGTTTTATGAAAAAATGCTCCATATTATTATTAATTAGGGAAATGAAAATCAAGTCAACTCTGAGGTACTGTACCTCATACTGGGACACTAATGCATTTTTGGTGGAGTTGTGATCAAACGACTCTGAAGAGCAATTTGGAACTATGTTCAAAGCTCAATAAAACTGTGCACACCCTTTGATCCCATAATATCACATCCCAAAGAGATCATAAAAAAGGGATAAGACTCACATGTACAAAATTATTTATAGTAGTTCTCTTTGTAGTGGCAAAGAACTGGAAATTGAGTGGATGTCCATCAATTCAGGAATGCCCAAACAAATTGTAGTTTTTGCATGTGGAGTACTGTTGTACTCAGAAAAGCCTGGAAAAACTTCCATGTACTGATTGATGCTGAGTAAAGTGAGCAGAATCAAGAGAACATTGTTTTACTGCAATATTGTGTGATGATCAACTATGATGGACTTAGTTTTCCCAGCAATAATAATCAAAGACAATTCTAAGGGACTTGTGATGGAAAATACCATAAAGAACTATGGACTGGGATTGCAGAACAAAATGTATTATTTTTCATTTTAAAAATGTATTTTATGCTTTATGAGATTTTTGCCCTCTCAGGTGTTTTGCTCCCTTTTATTCTGATTCTTCTTTCACAACATGACTAATATGGAAATATATGTATAACATAGTTATACCTATAGAACTTATAGTAGATTACTCATTCTTAAGGGGAGAGGGGAAGGAAGGAAGGAAGGTAGAAAAATGTGGAACTCAAAATCTTTAAAAAATTAATTCTTAAAACTATCTTAACATAAATTAATTTTTTAAAAAAGAAGTGACTAACACTTAGAAGAAGGACACTGAGTTTGAATGTCATGACTTTCTGTTAGTTAAGAAACAGCATACATAGGTTTCTCATCTAGTAAATAAAAAACTAAAACACAAACAAGTTCTTGTTCTCAAGGGGTAAAGTTCATGCCTCCACTTCTCTGGCAGCTGGAAGTATCATTAATGTTCATTTTCTTCTGAAATTCTAACTTTCTTCAAAGTGATTTGCATTCACTAACCTAGTTTATAAAAATGAACAATAGAGCTATCATGAAAAGAAAAAAGAATTAGTCATCTTTATTATCCACAGCAAAACTTAAGAGGCAGCAACATCCTACATTCAAGTTTGTTGATATTTAGCACCTATTGTATTTTATTACTTACTTTGTTAACCATTAAAACTCCCTCTATTTATTCTAGTTATATACAACCTGTCACCCAGTGAGGAAAGTCTTGAAAAAATAAAATCTTTACTGCTTTGCTACAAATTCAGTCTGTCTTATGTGAAAAAAAAACATTTCTTTTTCCAACAAATATGGTGAGAAGCAAGATGAGCAAAAATAACTTCCCAAGTTCTCATGTTCAAGCTACTATGATACTATCTGAAATTAATTCACATAAATAAAAAAGTCAAAATTCAAATACATGCACAAAATTCATTCCAAAAAGAAGCTATAAATGACTTCTAGAATAATTTGCTAATCTGGATAATCCATTTTTTCTAACCTTTTTATTAAAATGAACAATTGACATTTAAAAGTCTGCATTTACTGTTAACTGCTTACATACCAAGAACAATCATTCTGGGTTTTTTTTTATTACTTTTCATTTGAAAACATTCTGCAAAATTTTTAAAAGGGAGTTTTGAGGGGGGTTCCAAATCTGTAATTTCAGTATTGTTGAGATTACCAAATTGTCTGGGGGTGCCTTTAGAAGTTAACTGACCTACGCCAAAGGTGAATTTAAGCACCTAGCTCCTGATTCCAAGGCCCTCTATCCACTATGTCACACTGCCCTTCATAGAAAACTGAATAAATCATGACATTTTTTGTATCTTAGTGTTCTTTGAAACTTTGAACTGAAAAATGAAAAGATGATCTTATGTGGACTATTGTCCCTTATAATCCCTCTTCCCAGATTGCCTTGAACTATCATTAATATACTATTAAATGAGCAAGATATTTATTGTGGAATGTAAATAAGTATATAAAATATACTATTCTTTCAAACTCTAGATATAAACAATAATTCAGCAAGTAAAACTAAGACTTTTTCCTTGTTCAGAATACTGAAATGGTAGAGGGAGAAACAGAATTCATTGATAATATTTCCAAGATGATTTTTAGTATGTTGTGGGCAAAAAGGAAATAATATACATTTTTGTGGCTGTGAATAGTTATCAAAAAGAGAGAAAATTATTTGAACTTTCACTTCTCAATAAACTGATGAAGACATCTGTAATTTTTTTCCCCTACTGAAACACTGTACTTCAGTTGGGAGAATGAATTTTCCATTTGTTTTGGGTTTTTTCCTTTTCTGAACTACACAGAAATTCACTGTTTATTTTCAACCCCCAGAAAACTGTTTAAATGATACTTTCTTTGGTCTCTATTCTGAGGCATCACAAATGGTCTGGAAAGCATGTGTTTGAATATTACTGAATGAAAGATCTCTCCTATATAAAGTTCCATTTTTGTAGAATGCTTCAATAATGGAGACCCTGGGTAAATGAATATTCTGTTTAAATGGAAACTACCACAGAGAATGAAAGCATGATCAAATATGGTTAACACAGAAAATAAGTTGAATTTGATCTTTCTTTGATGATTCATAGAGAGGCAGCTAGCATAGTGAATACAGAGTTGACCTCAGTCATAAAAACATCACTGACACATATTGACTGTATAATGCTGAGAAAGTCACTTAGCCTCTTGATGCTTTAGTCAACTCATTTGGACTTTTAAGTTCCAGAGATGGTGCTAATAGATTTTGGTAGAGGGAGTTTCCTCACCGGGAATTTCCCTACACTAATGAAATCATAGATCTGGCCCCTATCCCTTGGTGATTAATAAAACATTCTCAGATCATACAGCAACTCTGGGTCTTCATGATAAACACCAATTATTTTGCTGCTAACATGTCTAGCCAATTGAGCTTTCCATGTTTTTACATTCTAGATGTTTTCCATAGATAGGCTAAAGTTGACTTTCAGCAAATATCTAAGAGCCTTTCTAATGTTCAGTATAACCAAATTTGTAAACGATTGCAGGTGGCAGCCATTTTAGTTGATTGTATCCCTGGAGACGATCTGTTAAAGCAGATTACCTTAGGAAGAATCTTAATTGTACATGTGTTATTGTTATTTTACCATATATTCACTGTTGTTAGTTTCTTGGTTGACTTCAGACACTGAGGAAACTTAAATGTATGAGAAGAAAGGTACAAAGCAGAGTTACCAGATGTAAAGCAAGAAAAGTGGGGATTTGGAGAATCCCATGTTTATAATCTTGAAACTATTTTTGACTCTTTTCTCATAACCAATAATAGGTAATAGCCTTTGGTCATGGAACAGACAGAACAGATTCCACTAAGCTAGGAAGACTGTAACCATGTTCCTGTTGAGTGCACCTGCATTCCCAGGTGTGTTTCTCACTCTCTAGTTCCATTGTCATCATCCTTCATTGTACAGGCTATTGTTACCAACTACCTAGATTACTATAATAACCAGCCTATACACAGCACCTCTCATCTCCACTTTCTCTCTGCTCCAATCCATTCTTTTTTTAAAGGTTTTTGCAAGGCAAACAGGGTTAAGTGGCTTGCCCAAGGCCACACAGCTAGGTATTTATGAAGTGTCTGAGACCGGATTTGAACCCAGGTACTCCTGACTCCAGGGCCAGTGCTTTATCCACTACACCACCTAGCCACCCCTTTAATCCATTCTTTATAATGTTGCTAGACATATACCTTATGCATAGGTCTGGTCCTTTGACTTTTCTGTCCCCAAAACTCCTATGTTTGAGACACTGTCCACCAAAGTTCAGTCTCCTATGCATAGTTTTCAAGTCCCTCTTCCATCTGATACTTGTCCTCCATTTTACCATATTCCTCCCATCCATACATTCTATGCTTGATGATCTATACCATGGCCTCTGAACACATTCTGAGATTCTCCACACATTTTTTCCTTATACTATTCCCTGTATATAAAATAACCTTCTGTCTCTTTTTCACTTATTGAATTCACTGAACAATAGACTCCAAGAGTGGGAAGGGACCTCCAAGTTATCTAGACTAAATCAATATGAACATGACACATCTCTATATAGCTTACCTGTTGTTGTCTTCATTAGATTTCAATCTCCTTAAGAGTAGGGGATTTTTGCCTTTTTTTATGCCCAGCACTTTATAGTATGTACCACTAAATGTTAATGTTTGAAAATTCTCCTCCAAACAACTTCAAAAATACCTAAATTAAGTTTTGGAGCAGCAGAGTCAACAAAAGGTCAAAGGAAAACATTTTTCCATTTTCTGACAACTTAGTGGGTTTCAGGAAAGTTCTATAACTCCAGAGTGAGTGGGGCAGGATCACCAGTAGTAGGGTCAAGGAGGGCAGCTACAACAGCAGCAGTGGCTTCAGGAGCTCTCAGTTGAGAGATAAGATGAGGTATCAACAACTGAAAGAAATTGGAGGGGACTCTTTTCAGGCACTGGTTACAGTTGACACTTACTGGCAATGTTATTGCCCATAAGCAGCCCAGTTTCAGGACTGAGAGGCATGCTTCGATTGATTAGTCACAAAGGAAATTGGGACACTGATCACAGTTTCAGGGATAAGAAAAGTACAAGAACTCTGTGCTCCAGGAAAGCAGGAAACCTGGTCACAGTTCCAACATCAAGAGGAGCACTAGTATTTGAGATTACAGGAGAACAAGGTCTTTTCCAGGTAAAGACAGAGCAGTCCAAGAGAACAGTGATCACACCTCTCCTCAGATTACAGCACCTTGAAAGCAGCAAAAACTTGTAGATCTACATAACTAGATCTGAATACACAAAAGTCTAAAGCCTCTTCTAGTGATCAGAGTCCAACTTTAACATAAAGTTCAAAGTAAAGATATAGGCTAGAAAAATAAGCCAACAATAACAGCAAAAAAGGAAAGAAGGAAAGAAGGAGGGAAGGAGGGAAGAAAGGAATGAAGAAAGAAAGAAAGAAAGAAAGAAAGAAAGAAAGAAAGAAAGAAAGAAAGAAAGAAAGAAAGAAAGAAAGAAAGAAAGAAAGAAAGAAAGGAAGGAAGGAAGGAAGGAAGGAAGGAAGGAAGGAAGGAAGGAAAGAAAGAAAGAAAGAAAGAAAGAAAGAAAGAAAGAAAGAAAGAAAGAAAGAAAGAAAGAAAAAAAAGAAAAGAAAAGAAAAGAAAAGAAAAGAAAAGAAAAGAAAAGAAAAGAAAAAGAAAGAACAACCACAAAAAGCTACTATGGGATCAAGGAAATCCAAGACAAACTCAAAAGAAGACAACAGTATGAATACAGCTATAAGCAAAGCCTTAAAAGAAAAAATGCTAATTGATTCCAAGGCCAGCAAGAATTCTAAAAAGAAGAGATGAGTAATAGAGGGAAAACTGGGAAAAGAAATTATAAGGATGTAAAATTATGAAAAGAGAATTAATATCTTGGTTAAAAGAGGCATAAAAATACTGAGGAAAATACCTAAAAAACAATTGGTCAAATAATAAAAGAAGCACAAAAATCCACTGAAGAAAAGAATTCCTTTAAAATCAGAATTGGTCAAATGTAAAAAGAGGTTTAAAAAAGTTCCTAAAATTAGAACTAGGCAATTGACCTGGCAAATAGTTTGAAGAAAATTTTAAGAATTATTATTATTATTTTTAACTGAAAGCCAGAATGAAAAAGAAACTAGATATATTTCAAGAAATTATAAAGGAAAACTGCCCCAATATCTTCAATACAAAAAATAGATATTGGAAGAATTTCCCCAATTACCTCCTGAAAGACAACTCAAAATAAAAACTCCCAAGAATATTATAGCTAAATCTCAGAGCTCCCACAGAATCAAAGAGAAGATACTGCAAGCAGCCAGAAAGAAACCATTCAACTACCATGGAACCACAGTCAAGATCACACAAGATTTAGCAGCATCCATATTAAAGGAGCATAGGTCTTGGAAGATAATATTCCAGAAGGCAAAGGAGCTAGTATTACAACCAAGAATAACCTATCAAGCAAAACTGAGTATATCATTTTCAAAGATTAAAATGATTATTTGATGAAATAAAGGACTTTCAAGTATTCCTGATGAAAAGAACAGAATATAATAGAAAATTTGACATTACATGGGAAGCAAAAAAAAAGGTAAATAGAATATTCAAAATGGAATCTATGGAATTGAGTTCCTATATGGGAAATGACACATATAACTCCTAAGAATATTAGGGCAGTTAGAAAGAGTCTACATAGACAAGGAGCATAAATGTAAATGGTTTATGTTGGGATGATTACCAAAAAATGTAGGGTGAGAAAGAGGAATGCATTGGAAGAAAAGGGAAGGAAGAAATAGAATGGAAAATTTTCTTTTCACATAAAAGAGGAATGCAAGTAAAAGCTTTTATAATGAAGAGGGAAATAAACTGGTGTTGTCTAGTATCTTCATACTGATTAGCATTGATTCAAAGAGAAAAGAATAAATATACATATATTCAGTTGAATATATCCTGCCCAAAAAGGATATAGGAAGAGAAGGGGGAAAATAAATCTGGGAGAGGAGTGATTAAAAAGGGAGGGGCTAATTAAGGGAGGCAGTGGTCAGAAGCAAAACAGTCTTTTTTGAGGAGGAAGAGGATAAAGACTGAGAGAGATAAACAGAAATAATAAATATGAATGTGAATGGAATGAGCTAACTCATAAAATGGAAGCTGTTAAGAGGATGGATTAGAAACCAGAATCCAGCAATATGTTGTGTACAAGAGACATGTGAAACAGAGACACACAGAAAGTTAATAGAAAGGACTAGAACAGAACCCATTATCCTTTTGCTAAAATAAAAAAAAGGAGGGTAGCAATCATGATCTCAAACAAAAAATAGTCCTAATTAAAAGGGATGGTCAAGGAAATGATATTTTGCTAAAAGAGGTAGACAACGAAGTAATGTCAAAAGAAATTTACAGCAAATTTCCCTGGTAAAGGTCTCATTTCTCAAATATATAGAGACTGAATAAAATTTGCAAAAAATAAGAACCATTCCTCAACTGAAGATTGGTCAAAGAATATGAACAAGCAGCTTTATGAAGAAGAAATCAAAGTCATATATAAACATGTGAAAGAACGCTCTAAATCACTATTGATTAGAGAAAAACAAATTAAAACAATTGAAAGATACCACATTACACCTATCAGAAATGACAAATGCTGGAGGAGATGAGGGAAGAGAGGTATGTTAGTGAATTGTTGATGGAGTAGTGAACTAAGAAACAATCTGGAATTGTGCTCAAATTTGTCTTTGCCCTAGCAACCAAAGAGATCAAAGATAAAGGAAAAGGACTTACATGTTTGAAAATCTTTGCATTACTTCTTTTAAGGTGGCAAAGAATTGAACATTAAGGAGATGCTCATCAATTGGAGAATGGCTGAAGAAGCTGTGGCATAAAATTGTGTTAGAATATTATTGTGCTATAAAAAAATGACAAGGAGAATGGTTTCAGGAAAAAAACAAACACCATGCCAAAATTTGAACTGATGCAAAATGAAATGATAAGAACAAGGAGATCATTGTGCATAGTAAAAGCACTGCTGTATTAATAAATTTTGAAAGACTTGGATGCATTGATCAATGAAATGATCCAAGAAAATTCCAAAGGATTCATGATGAATAAATGCTATCCACATTCAAAGAAAGAACTGATGAACTGAACTGAAGTATGATTTTCTCATTTTAAATATTTTTTGATGTGGTTAAAATAGAAATATGTTCTAAATTATTTCACATGTATAATTAATATCATATTGTTGCTTTCTTAATGGAATGGAGGGAGAAAATCTGGAACTCAAAATTTAAAAAGAAATGAATGCTGAAATATATAATAAGTTTTTAAAGATTAAATATTGATTGATTTTAGCCTAGAGAGAGAAAAATCCATAACCTCCTACAGCAACTCTTCCACTTCTGAATAGCCCAAATTGTTAATAATTTTTTCTTTATATTAAGCTGAAAAATTTTTCTTTTACAAATTTTACCCATTACTCCTAGTTTTCTTTTCTAGATGGATTCAAAATCAATATAATCCCTCCCTCACATAACAGCTCTTCAAATATTTAGAAGAATTATCAAGTATGTCCTACTAACTAGAGGCAGCTAGTTGACCCAATAAATAGGATGGAATCAGAAGACCTGAATCTAAATCCTACCCCAGAAACTTATTAGTTGTGTGACCATGGGCAAGTCACTAGATTTCTATTGTCTCTAGTTCATTAACTACAAAATGAGGACAATAACAGCAGTTAATTTGCAGGATTGAAAGAGAACTTATTTGCAAATCATTTAATACAGCCTGGCACTTAATAGGTTTCATATGTTAATTATCTTCCCCCTCCCTTTCCACTACTTCTTCAGGCCAGACATACTCAGTTCCTACAACTAATCTACATAAGGCAAGATCTCAAGGTCTTTTATTATCTGGATTGTTCTCTTTTGGATCATCATTATCAATGACCTTCCCATAATGGTCTAGATGTATCTATAATAAAGTACAAGAAGACTATTAACTATTATTCATGTTTTAATGGATCTAACATTGCATTAGTGTTCTGTGGGCTACTAAATGATTCACAATGAGATAAAACTGCCAAATCTTTTCCAAACTGATATCTAACCATATTTCCACCACCTTCTACTGAGTTCAATTTCCTGAAACTGAACACAAGTCCTTAACTTTATCCCATCTTATTGTATCTATGAAGATCTATATTCTTTATACTATCTTCCAACATAATAGCTGGTCTTTCTAGCTTTGGATTATGTATAAATTCAATAATTGTCCTTTATACTTTTATCCAAGTCACTGATTTAAAAAAAAAACCTTCAACTATTACTAGGGAAGTTAGGGTACTCTATCAAAGTTGGTATGAAGCCATGAAGGAAATACTCTTTAGGTTTTGCTACTTGGCCAGGTTTGAATCTATCTAATTATGATATTATGGCATCATTGCTACTAAAGCAACTAGGATTCAACCATACTAAATGGTTTAACAGTCAAGTAATGGGATATATATCGTTTGACTTACTGGGAGATACTACTGAACTTATCTTGATATAGGTTGCCATTTCCCCCTAAATGTGGCTCATATAAAATCTAAATACAGCTTATAAACATACATACATATTTATATAAACATGGATATATCCCTCTATTTATACATATATGTAAATTGCATATACATACCTGTGTATCAAATTTGGAGATAGTTTATATTCAAATCAATATTACCTTGTCTATCTCTTTCATAACTTAATACTATTACATGTTCTTTCCTTTTGCCTGAAAAATAGCCACAGTAAAATAATTATTATTTTCATCTGAATGTTCCATTCTTCAGTGACAGGAACAGGCAGTGTCTCCTACAAAAGGAAGATTTAGAGGAAATGCTATTGATTGAGTGGGATTGAGAATGGAGGAACCAGGAGCCTGAACTTCTCTTTCTCAGTATGTCACTGACTAGCTAGTAAACTTCACTGCTTAACCTTGATCTACATTGAATTTCCCCATATGACTAACGTGGGAAAATTATATCTATCTCCCTCTCAGAGGTGTTCTGAAGATTAGCTAATTAATGTTTGTAAACTCTGTGGTCCTAAGAAAGAACAAAGCCCTGCATGATATCTCCACTATGATCACTTGCGGCTGGCTTTAAGTGTATGTCAATGCTTCTTACTGCCCCTCTACTAACCCCAAACAAAATTAAACAAACAAAAAAAAGTCCTTATACAAGGAATTGATTTTGTTGGTATTTTAAGTGTTGTGAATCAGAATACATTAATATAAAAAAATTCTCACTGTCAAATTTAACTCCACATTTCAATAAACAATTATATTTATTATTCCACAGATATCAAAAGCATAAAGATCAAAGATTTAATCCTGGGGCATCTAGTTCAATGCTTCCTTTTTTTAAGATAAGGAAACTGAATCTCAGGGAAGCTTAATCATACAAGGATTAAGTCTGAGAGATAGCAATCATATTCGGGATCTATGAATCCATGTCTAGTACCCTTTGCACTGTACCACACAGCCTCCAAATATCAGATTCAGGTCTACAAAACAGAAGAACTCTTTTTTCACAAAATAAAAAAAAATTTCTCTAAGAAGAAAAGATTTTAACCATTGATAACTGATGAAATATATTTTACAACATGACTATATTATTTAGGATAGATATAAACATTTTAGGAAATTGTCAAAATGTGACTCATTTCACAATGAATATTTAAATTGTAAAATTTGTCAAAGAAAATGATAATAATGTTGATAGTATTTGCAGAGAGCTTTAAAATTTTGCAAAGCTCTCTGCAAATATCAGATCATTTGATCTTCACATTAACTCTAGTAAATAGATGCTATTACTAACCATTTTATAAATGAAGAAAACTGAGGCAGAGAGAAGTTAAGTAACTTGTCTAGGACCATACAGTTCAAGCTCATAAATTACTATAAATATACTTCTATAGATCATAAAATGATCAAGATAACATACCTGTTAAATATACACGAGTATTTCATATATAAGGTATCCAGGCATTGGTAAGAGGCAACCATAAGATAGTATAGAAGTTCTGGCAGGTATGGGAGTCAGGAAGACCCTTAAGCCTCCTCCCATGCCTTTAATGTATACTGGCTGTATGATCCTGAACAAATTCTTTAAACTCTCAGCTCCCCCTCTTTAAGGCTCTGAGTTGGAATTGATAAAATGAGTGAATTGATAAAAAGAGTCTCCATCCCTTGACTTTCCTATATTAATGTGTTCACAGGTATAGATTAAATGAAATTTCATAGATATTTGAAGGAGAAATTGGGGTGAGTAACCATTCACATATATTAAGATATTCAAAGTATAGTGATTATGAATTGGCATTGGTCATTCTCTGTCATTCTCTCTTGTGATCCACAGAACACATTTGTGATACGACTCTCCTAAGAAGTAGAGTGTCACAAAGAAACAAAGAGGACCAAGAATACAAAACTAGGAAGATGGAACCCACGATTCTTGCCTCAACCTAACAATCTGACTAGTCATAGGCTAATAATAATAATAATAATAATAATTAAGAATCATATATTGCACTTTCAGGCTTACAAAACTTTATATATATATATATATATATATATATATATATATATGTATACATATATAATGCCACTTCAACTATACAATCCTGAAAGTAAGTTCTCTAGGTCTTCTTATCCCCACTTTACTGATGAGGAAATTGAGGCTCAAGGAGATTAAGTGCATTGCCCATGATCACACAGCTACTCAAGAGTTCCAGAAAGAATCTGAATCTGGGTCTTCTTGACCAATCCCATAAGCATCTACACTAATTCAGTGGTTCTTCACCTTTTTGGCATCATGGTCTGCTATGGCAATCTGGTGAAGTCTATGAACTTGTACTCAGAATGTTTTAATCCTGTTTGCCATAATTCCTTCCATGCAGTAGAAAACAAATTGTATTTGAAATCAGCAAACCTGGCTTCCAATCCTGGCTCTCTGTAGTTTTGTGTGTCCATAGACCATTAACTTAACTTCTCCTTTCAGCTTGAATTCTATGATCCTATGAAGCTGTTTCTTTTCTCTACTATTGTATGACCTTAGGCAAGCAGCTTCACATCTGGCAAAAAATTCACATCTGGCAAACCACTCACCATCAGTTTCCTCATGGAGTGAAAGAAAAGAATGGGCCAGATCATTAGCCATGAGTCCTATTCTGGGTACATTACAAAATCAAATAAAAATTATTTTTTGAATAATCTATGGGTTTTTATGATCCATGCTGTCTGTTCACCTCCATAGGCATGGGTAAAAGAAAGAACTATCTGTGGAAGAAAAAGAAAAGCCACAGAGTGGCTTTTGTGAAGCAGTTTCTTTTGTAAAGCAATATGCAAAACAATGCCTGGAAGAGTTTTTTAAAAAATTTTTTAAAGCAAACATAATAATGAAGCTTAATCATAAAAGCATACGACCATCTGAATTGCTCATCAAGCCTCCTTTGAGTGATAGAAAATTCCAAGATCTTAACTAACGCCTAGATAAGCTTTCCTTTACAGGAAGGACAGTTTGTGGCTTTCTCAGCCTAAACCAGTCCTATGCCCTCAGGCCAATTCAGAAATAATGGCCACATTGATGCTTCCCATGCTGCAATGTTTCCCCCACAATATTGTCATCTCCTTCATGAACAAGTTTGTTGATGATGACCTAATGAGAATCTAATGCAAAGGAACAATCAGGACATGACAGATAGACATCAATATTTATAAGTGGGTTTACCACATATTCTGAAGGCAAAGGAAACAAAACTCAATGTACAGTAAAACAGTTGTCAAGTCATGGGGCTTTTCTTAAAATCTATTACTAAATGCCCCATGGCAACTGAAAAAGACTCTTGGTTAGCTCTGAAGCATCACCAGCTGGATAAAAACTGAATTAAGTGTCTCTCTGCTCTTATTATTGTTGTTGGTAGTGTGGGAATGATACCCAAGGTGACAGTAATTTCTATGCTTTAGATCAAAATTCTACCTACTGTCACCACCTGAGGATGTCATTGGCTTGGGTTTTCAGACAATTCCTTAATTTCCTTGGGCTGTCTATGCAAACATCTCTGATTAGTGAATGTCCCTCCTAACCACCTAGGTCTCAGTGAACCAGAGGAAGAAAGCCACTGTCCCCTACTCTGAATTGCAAGTTGCTAGGATCATTTTGTTAATGGCCTTCTGAGAACATGAGCTTCCTGTCCATGAGAAGCAATATCTGAATTCAAAGGAATCTTACCTATAGGAAGCTGCCAGTTCTCCCCACTCCCAAAGAAAACTCCACTTTCCATTATGTGAACTTCATAGGATACAATTCTTATCTCTCTGATGGAGTAGAGTAGGATTCATTTACATTAATTCATTGGATTCATTTATTTAATTTTCACACATTTATTCTCTCATTGCTAAAGTTACCTTTCTCCAGAGCTGACTTACTCTCCTATATGTTTTTTAATTTTATTTTTCTATATATGGTGATAAAGACCAACACTCAGACTTTATGTGTTTCAGTAAAACAATCTGATTGTTATGTTTTGAAGATGCCTGCACATCACTTATTTTTAGTATAATAGTAACCAAACATTTAAGTAATATTTACTGTATACCTGTGTACACCTGGGTAAGATGCTAAATACTTTACAAATATCTCATTTGATCCTCAAAACAACTCTGGAGGTAGATATTATTTTTATCCCCATTTGACAGATGAGGAAACTGATTCAAAAAGAGGTTTAGGTGCCTTGCCCAGGTCTCACAACTGATAACAGTCTGAGGTCAGACAAATAAGATCTTCCTGAGTCCATGTCCTGTTCTATCTATTGCATCAACTACTTATTATTATGATTATCATCATCATCATCTAAGATATTTCATTACCTTTTAAAAATAGTCTATAGTACTCATAAATCCTTAATTATAACTGCAGAGGGAAAAAAATGGAATAGAAGCATAGAATTTTAGCACTAGAAGAGACCACAAAGATTACCTAGCCCAAGGGTTCTTAACTTGGTGTCTGTGGTATTGTATTTAAAAAATATATTTTGATAACTATATTTCAATATAATCAGTTTCCTTTCTACTTTATACATTTAAAAACATTATCCTGAGACCTTCACTATAAAATCAAAGGGGTTAATGAAAAAAAAAATGCTAAGCACTTCTCAGCTACTCCATTTTAGAGATGAAAAGTTAGAGGCCCAAGGTCATACAACCAATTAATGAGAGAGCAAAGATTAGAGTCTAGATCTACTGACTTCAAGTCTAAAACTATTTCCCTACACAAATTTAAAACATGTCACAAAAAAATCAATATATAACTTTCTCATATTATTTAAAATACATACTTGCAATCAGCCATATTCCTTTTGACAGACACGGTATGAGGTTAAGTTCCCTAGCAACACAACTAAAAACATGCAAACAGATTCTAGGGCTGCAAGTTTCAAGTTTATTACATAAGCTATTTAACAGATTATATGACGGAAAGTAGAATTTCAAAATCTCACTTTAATAAAGGACCTGTCATTTAAAATGTTTTCAGGAACAGCCTGAGTGACAGCAGGACATGATGGATAAGTCTTCAACCAGAGTCAGAAAGATTGGTGACTACTGACTATATGACCAAGAGCAAGTCATTGCTTACTTCTCTGAAACTCAGACTAATCTCTAAGACTGTAAATTAAACCCCCAGTAGCCAGGTGGAGGGAAGGGAATTCTTGTTATCACTTCCATAATTCTGAAGAAATCACAGATAACTGACATGAAAAACAGCTACTGTTTCTTACTTTTAAAAAAAATGCAAGCACTTCCCTGTTAAAAAACAGATCTCATAGTTTAAAATGATAAACATAGTGATAAAAATAACTAAAGTTTATAAAGATTTTAGCATTTTCAAAACAAACACCCACACCCACATACAAACACAAACACACACATAAAATTCGCTTTGAATAGTATAACAACCCTATGAGGTAAGTACTAAAGATATTACCTTTTTTATTTTACCAATAAAGAAAATAAGGTTATAACTTGCCTGTGATCACACAGTGAAAAAGTATCAGAGATGGGATTTGGACCCAAGTTTTCATGACCCCAAATTCAGTATTTTATCTACTGTGCTAAATTATTTGTTTAATCCCAGGTCAATTCATATGAAATAGAACCATCTTATTAGAGTGGGTTCACAATTAATGAGTAGCTTTGCATCATACAGACAAATTGATGAGGGAGAAGGTATTCTTATTCAGCCAACTGATCAAAAACATTAGCAAATTAAATGGGCATATTTTCTTCTTTGAATTCTTTAGAGTAGACAGAAAGGATGAACAAAAACAGCTTTGTGTCAGCTAATAACAGCAAAAGAAATCTGTTGTTGGCACCAATATTGCTCTTGTTACAGAAAGTCATGGATATTCTGGTCCCAGTACATAGGAAGGAAAGGAACAGCAATAGCATAGACAAAAAGAAATCAAATGAAAAAGAAAAACAAACATGAGATAGGTCAGAGAAACAAATAAAAGTGATCTTTTGATAAAACTACATCATATAATGAAATGTATACTACATATAAAAACCACTTTGCTCTGCAAATCACTATTTCATGAAGAATTAGAAGAAACAGAATGAGCATAAAAACCAATTAAGGTCTGGGGCAGGACTGCATTCTCCCTCAAGGGGTTGGTTCTTATCCAAAAATTAGTTGACTAATGCAGGTACTGTCAAGCTGCCTAGAATATAGCATTTTTTATCATCATTTTAACATGTCTGATAATACAATAATTTCCCTCTCTTTAGTTTGCTTCTAAGTAGAGGTTAAATGGGAGAACAAGGATATTTCTCCACTTAGAAAATAATCCAATTTCTGGAGCATTTTTAGTGGGAAAGTGCCTGAAGCTTGTGAGAGCCAAGTGGCCCTATAGGGAGATGCATTAAACCCTCTAAGAGATGTGCCAGCTGTTCCAAGTACCAGCTGCTTTGGGGGGGGGGGGAGTAGAGAAGAAGCTCTACTTCTCCAATGAAAAAAATACCAAAATATCTAAAACCAAGTACCACAAATAACAATGATTCCAAACCAAGAGACTCAAGGCATTTGCAAGAGGTACAGTGGTACCTTACTTCATAATACAAATCTTTTGCAGAAAAGTTGGGGGGGGGGGGAGTTTGTAAGTTAAATCACATTGTGAATAATAAATTAATAACCCTGTGGTAATTCCTTCCATAAAATGAAAAATCATTCCTAAATATATTTGTTACCAATTATCTGTTCATATACTAAAATAGACAACTTCAATAAAGTAGACATTTTATTTCTTTGGAGAGAAAAAAATAGGAGACTGAGAACAGTATTTTTTTAAAAATAAAAAATTTCATTTTAACTTTTAAAGGAATTACAGTGTAGATAACAGTAATCTTTGTTTATTCCAGATAGTGATTAATACTATAGCTTGCTAACTTACCATTTAATAATAGATGGCATTGAATCTGACCCATAGCCATTGTTCAACTGTGAAACCAACTCTATATTTTGTATCATTTGCACAAGCTAAGATCTTGTGAACCATCCTAACCAGATTTCTTCACTGCCAGGAATATGATAAGTAAGAAGCTATTTTAATCTCTCTGTGGCTGTAGAGCTATATTGGTTAGGTCATTGTGATGATGCCACAGTCATTAGTGTGGGCTCACATTGAGCCAGTTAGATTGGTTATTTTCCAAAGTCACAAAACTTAACCTTTGAACCTAGTCAGTCCTGTTTTTACTAATGTCTTTTGTTGTTTATTGTTGTTGTCATCTTGGAATTTGTTTTTAAAAATAACTTGGGGTCAAAACAGTGCATCATCTTAAACTGATAGATTTAGCATTGAAAGGGACCTAGGTTACTATATAATCTAAATCTCTTTATTTACACCGACAGCTAGATGGTACTGTAAATAGAGTCCTCGGTTCAAATTTAACTTTAGACACTTAACTAGCAATGCAAGAAACTTAATCTCTGTCTTCCTCAGTTTCCTTACCTATAAAATGGGGATAAATAGTACCTCCTCCCACAATTGTTGGGAAGATCGACTGAGATACTATTTAAAAAGCACTTGGTACATAGTAGCTGCTTAATAAATGCTTCCTTCCTTCCTCATTTCTCTTATGAGGAAGGTGAGGGTCAAAGAGGTTAAGTGTAACCCACAGTTCCACATATCCAAAGTTAGCAGAGTGGCTTCTGTCTCCAAATCCAACAATCTTTCCACTTCACCATACAATCTTCCACAATAAAAGAAGCCCATCGCCTCTGATAAAGAAACAATCAACTATTATCCTAAAATAATCCCAGTTAATCAACAAATGAGTTTAATAAAAGGACAGGGAATAGAAACATGTTATTTAGGACTTCTGTTCTCAGATGTCTAATACAAACGAGAGTCTGTCGTGCCAGAGAACAACGTGATCTAATAGTCACAAAGCAGGAATTCTCTCTCTCTGTACATTCTGTTTCCAAAACACTTCAGAATACAGTGAGACCTCAAGCCTAAGTAAAGCTGCCTCTGGAATCACTGAAATCCTTCAAAAGGGATAGACTTGAAACCTCTTCATTCTTAGGGGACAAGAAGGCTGAGCATTCATAGGCCAGCGTGGGTAGATAAGGCAGAGTGGAGGTAAAGTCAAATGATTTCCCTCCCAGGAGACTGAGATACAACAAATAGGTGCTGGATGAGGAATGGCCCAAGGCCAAAGAATTTTACAATGCTACAGAACATTCCATTGACACAAGGAACCAAGAACTTCAATCTTTTTCTATTTTTTCCTCATTTGCTACCTGTGGTTCTAAGTAGTTATAATGTTGTCTTATTCTACTGGGATTATTGGCAGGAAAGTACAACCTATTTTTAAAATCTGTTTTGAAAGCTGTCAGTGAATCTGGCTGGTCCCAAGTATTTTTGTGTGTGTGTGTGTGTGGTGGGGGGGTAAGCAGGGAATAGAATATTTTTCCCACTATATTGTCCCAGAGGTGGATATTCTATAACTACATAAACACAAATACCCCAAAATAGAAAGAATCAAAGGGAGAATTGAACTTCTCTCCACCCATCTTTGATTATACATTTTCTTTTCATAGGAAAATTCTAATGATACAAAAAGAGAATAAACTAAAACAAAATGAAAAAGATGGAAAATACTTAAATGCTTTAGATAGGTATAATAATATGAATATTTTTATTAATGAAGTAATAATGGATATTTATTTATCCTAAAAGATAGGAAAAGAAAAATGCTCTAGAGACATTCCACTTATGACAGTCCATTGAATACAAATAAATGATCAGCCCACAGTGTATTTTCTTAATGTGTACATTACTCTCATGGAAATTTATTGGTAAATAAGATGAATAAACTTACCACACTTACCTGGTATATGTTGGGCAAAGAGTTCAACAGCTATTCTGGGGGCTTGTGGTTAAAAGTTTCAAAGCTCATAACAAATTTCTTATGTTGGAGTAATCTTGAAAACTTAGAAGTAAAATGAGTAATAATTAAAATGATAAAATGTCTCAGATCTGGAGCCTATGCATAGGATCTATCCATATTTTTTAAGGGTTTTTTTAGTAAGGCAAATGGGGTTAAGTGGCTTGCCCAAGGCCATACAGCTAGGTAATTATTAAGTGTGTCTGAGGCTGGATTTGAACTCAGGTACTCCTGACTCCAGGGCCGGTGCTCTATCTACTGTGCCACCTAGCCACCCCGGATCTATCCATATTAATATTATTATAAGTATTTTCTAGACACCTGAAATGGATCCCTGAAATTTAGAAATGTGGAAATAGAAAAGAAATATGAGAAATGTCCATAATGACAAATATCTCCTTTCCATATCAACAGCAATCAACCAACAATAACATAGCACTTCAGAACCACAAAGAACCTTAGAGAAGGAAAACTGAGGCTCAAAGAAGTTAAGGAATTAATCTGGACCACATAAGTATTCTCAAATTGTCCAGATGTTAAGTACAAATATAGCATATTTAGACAACAAAAGGCTTAGTTCACTTACTCAAAAAAGTGAAGAAAATGGTGCCTAACAGAAGGCCAGATGGGAGAAAGAAATTTGGAAGCTGCAGCAAGGTGGCCAGGTTCTTCTCAAGTTGACATCACAGGTGCCCTGCAAATCAATATTCAACGGGGAAACACCTGTTGTACTCCCAGGTGACTCTGGCCACAGTTTAACTATCTTTCACTTTCAAGATCACTAAAATTCACTCAGAAAGCAAAATGATAAAACAATCAAAACAAGCTCTAACAGTGGCAAAATTATATTAAAACATTCATAGATAGCATGCATGGCAAAGAGGAAAGGATGCTAGATTTGATTCCTAAAGAATTTCATTCAAATCTCTACGTGCTCTGTGCAAAATATAATATAAATAAGTCTCAGTTTCCTTTACTACAAAATGGAGTTGGATGAGATGACCCCTAAAGTTCCTTTCAGATCTGAATCTATGATCCTAGTGACAATAGAGTTTATCTGACACAACTAGGTAGTGCATGAATACAGTGCTACTCCTGGAGGTGGAAATCCAGTCTCAAACACTAGATGGGTGCCTGGGCAAGTCTTTAACCTCTGTTTGCCTCAGATTCCTCAACTACAAAATAAGGACAATAATAGTATTTACCTCCTAGGTAAACAATCAAATGAGACAATATTTGAACAGTGCTGGCACACAGTAGGCACTTAATAAGTGCTTATTTCCTTCCTTCTTTATCATCTGAATTGTTTTCTTAATAACCATGATGAATTTATGCTGATCCCTTTAAATTTCCTTGTATAACTTCCCTTACACCAACACTTTGTGTTGTGAGACAGTCCATCAAACATTTGAGGATGTAAAAAAGAATAAAGTGGTCTACCAATAAATCTAAAACCAAATTTAATGTTCAGAGTCTAAATCTATCTTCTATGAATTTCAGACAACATTAAATTTTTCTCTTAGCCAGACTCTACATGGTTCTTTAGAGATGGGTTAAAGGGCATTTATATGGTCCTATAAAAGCTATATTATCTATTTACATATAACATAAAGACTATTTTACCTGCTTATATATATTATATAAAGGCTATATTACCTAGCTATCTCTGAACCTATTTTTCTTAAACTCAATTGGTAGGTCACAGCTTAACAGTATAGAAAGAGAAAAAATGCAAATGTTGCGCTTGCCACTATCACTTTATATATGCATGCTAAACTTTTAAGGGGTTTTTTTCCCACTCAAAAGAACTGAGCCAAGTAGTGCGCATACATAGATGCTGTCTTCATGGTCATGTGATAACACTCTGTCATGATTATCTGACACAAGATGGGAAAACTTTTTTCCTTGTAAAAATAGAACTTACTTTTTAAAAAAAAATTATTTAACAGAATTATTAAGCTTTATGTTTAGAAAGTGATACCAATTTAGAGAATACACTTTTAAGAAAAATTCTTTTGATAACTGTTGCCAATTTTATTCTAATTCCTAATGTTGTTGATTGATCTTTGATTAAAAATGATCATTTGGTGATTTCCTTAACAAAGAGTCAGAAACCACTGCAAGAACATAATGCTTCTGGATTAGAAAGAAATGCAAGTTTGTCACTTCCAGTCAGTTCCTCCTTTCCCTGCTCCCAGATAATAGGAAGCCTCTTTATTTTAAGTTTTTACCTTCCTTGATCTTTTAAATTTTTGCTTCTTTTTCCCCATGTGACCCCCCCAAAAAATAAGATGATATGGACATTTGTACACATATACTCAATACCAGTGAAAATTCCAGGATTTTAAAAGAAAAAATAACTTCCCCTCTAAATACACATTAAATCATCCAATCTTTTGTCTGAAGTTTGCTTAGAATAGTTTTCCTCTTCTGCTAAGATTAGTGCTAGTAAATTAGTTCACAGAGAGGATCAAATACTATAAGCTTTTGACAAAAGTATGTATCTGAAATGATTTCTGAAAGTATATCCTGATCAAGGGGAAAATGTTTTAAATATTCATGGAAAAAAACACCTAATAGATGTCTGAAAATGGATTTAAACTGGTTTCATGACCAAATAAAATGAAATGAGACAAATACAAAATCGTCAAAAAAAGAAGTAAAGTTATATGTAATATAAGGGGAATGACCTTTCCTGGGGTTTAATTGGAAGATAAATAACATAAATTATTTATTTAAAGTTTTTTTAAAAATCAACTTTTTAAAGATATCACTTTGAGTAAATATTTCAATGTTCAACTCAGCTATTAAGTAATTTAAGATAATTTTATTTTAATTCAATTCAACAACCATGTTAAGCAGCTACGAGTCTGGCACTGTTCAGATACTGTGTATATAAAAATAATGCAAAGTCTGACCCTTAAACAGATGATGTTCCAGAGATGAATGAAATATTGCAACTTTATTATCCAAGAGAGTTATAGAAAAAAGTTATAGAAAGAAAGAAAAAAAAACTTTGCACCTAACACATCAGGTACTCAGTTTTCAAATTTTATACTGATCACATAAATTTTATTATAGTATGATGAATAAATACAAGTTTGAAGATATTCTACCTTTAAAGGCATCAGGCACTTTCATTATTTAAAAAAGAAAATAATATACATTCTATGGAAATGGTTGCATACATCCTCTTCTAATTACAAAGATTTCTATTACTTCTGTAATAGATATGGACAGCAAATGATATGGACAAATGGACTCAAATGAGAAATATTCAGAAAACATTTCTCAACTAAATTGATTTTAGATGACACTTAATTCTAATTCAATTCTCCATTTTAAAAATGAAGAAACTGAGACCCAGAGGAATCAATTAAACTATATGTTAAATAGATAGAATGCCAGTCCTAGAGTCAAAAAGAATCTGAATTCAAATCCAGCCTCAGACATTTACTAGCTGTGTGACTCTGGACAAGTCATATTACCCGTTTGCCTCAATTTCCTCATCTGTAAAATGAGCTAGCAAAGGAAATGGCAAACCACTCCAGTATCTTTGCCAAGAAAACCTTAAAATGGGGTTACAAAGAGTCAAACATGATTCAACAACAACACAGACCAGATACTATGCTGAGCACTGAGGATACAATTAATAAAACTGCCTTCATGTAGTTTACAATCTAAAGGGGGAGACAATACACAGAAAGAGGTAGGAAAGGGGGAGGAGGAGGAAAGCAGGAGGAACCTGGCTAGATGTGAAGGGGTATCTTGTTCCATAGAATTGAAATCGGGAAGGGGAGCAGATGCAAAGTGGAGTCAACTAAGAGTTCACTTTTTGCCCTCTATAAAGGAAGACACCCCATACTCCAGTCCTCCAAACAGAGGAGAAAAGAGATTGAGGGTGAATTATGTTAATTAAGACTTTAGTTAGCAACATGGTGGTGAGTTTAGAAGTAAGTGATGAACTTAACCCAGAAGGGACATATTGTTTAGAGGCATAGTTTCAACTCCTTAAGTACACACCTAGAAGTCTGAATACCTGTCCTGGACTCTGTCAATTAAATTATTTACTACATTCATATTGCACTAGTAACAAAATATAATCTATTATGTAATATCTGACCTCAAAATGCATAAAAGCATTTTGGCTCTTATGTTCATACTATCACTGGGGAGATGATAGTCTAGAATTCAGGTCTCTTGAATCTCTGTCATGTATTCTTTTCATAAAACTCATATCCATCTTATCATTATAGCTATTTAATAGATCAAGCTGTCATCATACAACCACAGAATATAAGATAATAATCTTACTTCAATCAAATCCACAAGGGTCCAACAAAGAACAGAGAAGGCCCAGACTTGGGCTTTCTCAGAAACTAGTAATAATATCATTTTCCACAGTAGAAGTACTATTAAGGTCCCACTAGGACATTATTATTGATTCAAAAGGATACTATTGAACCTGAAATATCCAATTTTCCAAATGATTCCCTAATCCAATTGAAAGAGGGAAAAGAATTCTGATAATACCAAGTTACAAGAAGGCAAGATGGTGGCAATATCACACAATTTTCTTCTAATGAAATCTAACTCAATTTTTCCTACCCTAAATGAGGGTAAATAACTCAATTTAAATCTGCTAAGTTTTCTGGTTTTTTTTTCAATTCAATTTAATTATTATTCAATTGAATCAACCCAGTCAACACTGGGGGAAAAACTGCCTTTGGACACTTGGATATATATTTGCAAGCATCCTAATATCTCCTTGTGTCTGATTTTGCCTAGCCCAACTTAAGGAAGAATTGGTTTTTAAAGGAAAAAAGAAAGTGCTTACTTTCATAGGGGTTTTGGAATCAGCTAAAATGTATTTGGTGGCCCCAACTGACAAATGGTCAAATGATATGCACACACAATTTACAGATGAGAAAATCAAAGTGATCCATAATCACATGAAAAACTGTCCTAAATCATTACTTATTAGAGAAATGCAAATTAAAGCATCTTTGCATCTCACACCTCTCAGACTGCCCAATATGACCAGAAAGGAAAATGATCAATGTTGGAAGAGATGTGGAAAATCTGGAACACTATTACACTGTTGGTGGAGCTACGAACTCATCCTTTCTAGAGAGCAATTTGGAATTACACCCAAAGGGCAATAAAAAATGTGCATACCCTTTGATCCAGCAATACCACTACTGGGTCTATACCCTGAAGAGATCATGAAAAAGGGTAAAAATATCACTTGTACAAAATATTCATAGTAGCCCTGTTTGTGGTGGCAAAGAATTAGAAATTGAGTGGATATCCATCAATTGGGGAACGGCTGAACAAATTGTGGTATAAGTATGTTATGGAACACTATTGTTCTTTTAGAAACCAGGAGGGATGGGAATTCAGAGAAGCTTGGAAGGATTTACATGAACTGATGCTGAGTGAGATGAGCAGAACCAGTAGAACATTTGTACACCCTAACAGTAACATGTGGGTGATGATCAAACTTGATGGACTTGCTCATTTCATCAGTGCAACAATCAGGGACAATTTTAGGGTATCTGTGATGGAGAATGCCATCTGTATCCAAAGAAAGAATTGTGGAGTTTAAACAAAGACCAAAGACTATTATCTTTAATTTTTTAAAAAAGTTATCTTATTATGTAATTTTTCTATCTCTTATATTTTTTTCCTTTAGGATATGAGTTTTCTTTCAACACATTCAATTTTGATATATATATATATATATATATATATATATATATATATATATAGCATGGAAACAATGTACGGAATATCAGACTGCCTTCTGTGGGGGTGGGGGGAGGGAAGAGAGATTAGGGCAAAAATTGTAAAATTCAATAAAAATTAAAAAATGCAAAAAAAGGATTTATTGGGGGGCAGTTAGGGGTGGCACAGTGTCTAGAGCAACAGTCCTGGAGTCAGGAGGACCTGAGTTCAAATCCAGACTCATACACTTAATAATTACCTAGCTGTATAATCCTGGGCAAGTCACTTAATCCCCTTGCTTTAAAAAAAATAATTTTTTGAAAAAGCCTTTTTGGGCATCCATATGTACTAGGACCTGTGCAATATAGGTAGAGGACAGTCTAAATACCCTTTCTCAAGAAAGTTAAAATGTACTTGGGAAGAGAATCCCATGTGCATATCCAGAAAATGGAATAACAAGATAGTAAAGAAAATATCTCAAGGGTATCATATGAAGACCTTCTGAATGACTGTGGTTGTACCACCTGGAATGAGCCCAATTTGGTCTGATCTCAGTAGTTAATAAGCTAAGCAGAATCAGTACAGGGAGAGGAGACTACCTGGCAATTCTAAATTTACTCAATTTTTAGAGACAGTTTAAAAGAGTGGATAAAAGTACTGGACTTGGAGTTAGGAAAGTATGGGTTTAAATCCCATCTCAGACCCTTGCTAGCTGTGGGATCCTAGTTAAGTTAATCAATCTAATTAGGCCTTGGTTTCCTTATTGGTAAAATGACCCTGTTGGATCCTGATATCTAAGGACCCTGCCAGTTCTAAATCTAGCAATGATTCTATGGTTCTAGCAATAATCCTTTGAGTAAGAGAAACAAGAGCTATGTATACAGAGGAAGGAGAATCTATTTCTAGGTTGCAGTTGCTCAGGAAAGATTTATGAAGAAGACGGATTTGAGAGTCTAGTTCCTATTCTTATTTAAAAGTCAATATATCTCACTTTAATTTATTTTTCTTAAAAATTCAAACTATAATGTATACATATGAAAATCTGATAAAACACTATGAAATCAATTATTTTGAGAAATAATTTTAGTAGGAAATCTGATGCTCAAAGTCATAATAATTTTTTAGTGAAGTGAGAAAGTTCAGATTATTAAAGCTAAGAGAGTAGACCAGATAATCTAATTCCTTTTCTGCTTATTAAACTATAAGTCAAGGAGAGTAGTTCAAAGGAACACTAATTAAAGAACCATAAATCATCATCTGTCCTTTCTCTGGATGAATGAGGAAGATTTAAATGTTTTAATTAATATAGAGTACTACTGTATAAAAGAATGACCTGAAATGGAAATTAACAGCTTACAAAATAGACACAAAGAGATGCAACAAATAAAATCTGACCTGTCAGTAAATGCTCTCAGAAAACTAAAAGAAAATCTCAACTAAAATGAAATATACTCTCAAAGCTCTGCTGAACTCTTCTAGGCATCTGTTTTTTGCTTCTCAGGTACAGAAAATATTACTGCTTTAGAAAGGTTTTAGTAACCACAGGTCAAATCCAGCTTTTTTGTTTTTGTTTTTGTTAATCACACAAAGAATCCTCTCCTCATCTCCACAAATAACAACAAACAGCAATACCCCTAAAATCTTGATAAAACAGGTTGATTTCCAATCCCTGGGGAATTGGTTCACCTATTTCAAACAATCATCAACACAACCTTCCATTACAAGAGAATTTGGACATTCCCTCAAGGTCTTTGAAAAGAGGAGTTTTAGCAATCATCCATTTTTTTACTTTGAAATTGAGGTTTGTGCTGGGAAAGAACTTCTCTAATAGAATTTCTCTAGCTTCATGTCTCATGTTCATGCTTTATACATAAATATATGATGTATTTATAAATAAATGGTAGATTTGTAATCCTCTGTTCTCTAAGCCTCAGGAAGGGCACTGCACCAAGAAGATGCTTTTAAAATGTTTGCTGAAAATAAGATGAGGGTACAATCCCTAGGGATCAAAGTCCTCAGCTAAGCCCTAGAATAAGGATACACATTCCTTGGGCAATCACTTTTACTGTTTAGTTGATCTTCAGATTAGTTGATCCAACTTTTTGTAACTCTATTTGGGGTTTTCTTGGCAAAGATACTGGAATGGTTTGCTTTTCCATTTCCAGTTCATTTTATGGATGAGCTAGTGACTTGCCCAGGGTGACAACTAATGTGTCTGATGTTAGTTTTAAACTAAAGAAGATAAGTTTCTGTCTCCAGACCTGTTACTCTCTCCTAGTTGCACAAATAATAGAACAATCAGAAAATAGTTACATAATTATATGTATATAATTATATATATATAGTAATTATATTTAATATAATAATTGTTATGTCATTATGTTATTATCTATAAAAAAGAATAATCAATATCATACATTAATGTTATCGTTCAATGAACTCAGGGAGAGAAATAGGAAAATGTCAGAAAAATGTCATTTTCAGACTCTCCCATTCTTCCCTCTCCTCTGCTGAATCAGCATTGTCCTTTCCCCCTCCCTTCTATTCCCCTCCTCTCATAACCCAACACATACCACCAGTAGCAGTAGCAATTTTTTTTCTTTAGATTTTTCAAGGCAATGGGGTTAAGTGGCTTGCCCAAGGCCACACAGCTAGGTAATTATTAAATATCTAAAGTCAAATTTGAACTCAGGTACTCCTGACTCCAAGGCCGGTTCTCTATCCACTGCACCACCTAGCCACCCCTAGCAGTAGCAATTTTGATGATCTGAATCCTAATCAAGGAAATCATGCCTCACTTCACATGTATATGCTCCAGTAGAGTTGATAGGTGTCTCCAGTGAGCAACAATGAATTGTATATTTCTCACAATCTCCCATGCTGAGTCAAGATGGTATCCAGAAAAGTACAGTATGCCAACCAGGAAAAAACATAACCAGGATTTTGCCAGTGCCACACAACAACAATTATTTTCTCCAAATCACATTTTTGGAGAGAGAAGGGAAGGATCTCATCTAGTCCATTCTTCTACCATTCATTTTACTGAGAAGGAAACTAAGTCCCAGAGAATTGAAGTGATTTGCCAAAGGTCACACAAAGAATTAACAATTGACTAATGACTATAGTAGGAACTTTTACAATTGGATTGAATATACCTACATACACACACACACACACACACACACACACACACACACACACACACTTAAAATAAATAATTACAACATTTTCAAGAGTCTGGAGGAAACACTACAAGTGTTTTCTGTCATTTTAGACACTCTCAACCATATGCATGTTCTTTTGAAAATACTTTCTTATCAGACTGATATGGATAAATGATATTAAACTTGTGGTAAATAGTGAACACAGTTCCTTCTTTCTACCCAGAGATAGGTAACAACTTGGGGTTGCTGTGTTTTTTTCTAAATTTCATAGAAGTTTTCATTATCCAAATAAAGAAAAAGGCAGGTGGTAGTCTGGTCAGATTAGTCATATCAACAATGTTTAGTCTTTGATTCTAAGAACAAAAAAGTGAAAATTATTTTTAGAATATAGTTTGAATTTGAATTTAGACAAATAATTCTCAGTTGGAGGCTATACTATGACTGTAATTAGCCAGTTTGGGGAGAGAAATACAATAAAATAAGCACATACATACACACACACACACACACACACAAACACACAGAGAACAGGCCCTAAAGTTATTATTTGAGGTATTGTGAGTCAAACTCAATTCTGTTCTCTTTTAGAGGCAGAGGACCATCTGTCTTGAGGATATTTTTAAATATAAAAACTAATTAGCTTATCTCACTGGTTGTAAATTCAATTTTTTTTGATGCTGCTTCTGTTGTATATCTCTTAACAGTTCTCTCCATCTTAGAGGTTGTTTACAATCTACTCCAGAATCACAAGAATGACAGGAATCAAATAAAAATAAACTTTCCAACCATTTAGGAGGATTTGATAATACATCAAAATTTCCATAATGCCATAAAATAAGAGAGTCTATTTTCTAAGATAGATGATATTTCCTCTTAGGAACAATTTTTATGGACAACAAATAGAGAAAATGAAGTGATTCCATAAAAGGGGGGGGTAATAGGACTGTCAGAATATGTTTTTAAAATTGGGAGGGGAGAGGTGATGGTAAATTTTAACACAAAAACAGTCAGGCACATGGTACTATGCAAACTCTTTAGGAACATGGGATGGGGTCTGCAGCATGTCAAGCTACTAGGAGTATTAGTGTAAACGAAAAATAGAGCAGCAAGTTAAATTCTATGGAAGAAGGGAGGAATGTGAAACAAACACTCCTTTCTTCTAAAGCCTACCACCCCCTTAAAAATGATTGTCTCCCACAAACATGTCAAGCAAAGCACATTAACAACTACAGTTTACATTTAACAGCTAGGATAGTGGTAAAGGTCAAAGGCAACCCAAAGTAAACTGACAATGAAGACTAAAAACATTATATAGTCAAAGGTATCTTTCCATCTTTGCTACACCAAATATCCTTTTAATCAGTCAGTCAAGTCAATCAGTAAGTATATATATATATATATATATATATATATATATATATATATATATATATATACATACTGTCTGCTATGTAGCAGGCTCTTGGGATAGAAAAAAAAGAGGCAAAAAAACAGTCACTACCCTCAAGGAGCTTAAAATCTAATTTTCAGAAATAAAATAGAACCTTCTCAACTTGAAGAAAGAACCAAAAAGTTGTTCATCAAAGATCCAAACTTGAGATATACAGAGTTGCCTAGAACAACTCATATTCCTAATAAGACTATAAATTCTCTGAAGGTGAGGACCATGTCTAATTCATCTTGTATCCTCTAGTTCGGTGTGAACAACTTCTTAGGTCATAAAAATAGCCTTTGTGAATCCAAATTCTGACTTTTCTTTTACTCATCTAAATAAATATAAAATCAGAAACATTCTGATAACACAATAAATACAAAAATAGAAGTAGAATAAACTAGTTCCTTTTTCTAGAATTTTATATTATTCTTTTTGCTCCACCTCAAAGTGATCACACAAAACTTGGTAAAATTCTTCCTTCTACTCTTTAAAAATAGTTTCTCGTAATATAGGAGCCTGTTGTGAATTAACATCTTCACACATGACTTGAATCAAAATGTGCCTGTGATCACAGATTACAAACACTCACTTGATGAACCAATGAAAACTGAAGACAATAGTACTTAAACAAAACATCTAGGTTTTAGTCCACATAAGTAGGATCAGAAAATCCATGTGCTTCCCCCCCATTGGATTTTGGTAAATGTAAGAAAGTTGAGATGAGTACCTACATCAATAAGTTCAAAGATCTATTTCAGCCTTAAATATATAAAATATGTAGAAATTAGTTCTATTTCTTAAAAGCAATAAAATGAAATAATCTTTTAAAAAAAATTTTTTTCAATGTAAAGGAATGCAATGTATTTGCATTTGTTTCACCTATCCTTATCTCCTTTGAGTAATTTTCAAGAGGCTTTCTCTCTCTCTCTCTCTCTCTCTCTCTCTCTCTCTCTCTCTCTCTCTCTCTCTCTCTCTCTCTCTCCTCCCTCTCTTTCTCTGTCCCTGTCTCTCTCTCTCCTCCCTCTCTTTGTCCCTCCCTTCCTCTTTCTTCCAACCTTCCAACCTCCTTACTTTCCTTCTCCATTCCTTTCTCTGTCAGTCTACTGAATCTTTCCCTCCTCAAACAGAAGTCTCTCCTTTCTTTTGCTGCCCAACTCCAAAACAATTTGCTTAGACTTTTATTTTCTTGCTTCACATTTACTTCTTTGGGCCTTTGTAGTCTTTCTTTTAACCCTACCACTTGACTGAATATTCTATCTCAAAGTTTAATGAATACTCTTAAATGCCAATTTAAATAACTTTTCCCCCAAATTCATTACTTTGTGCTATATTCATCTCCATATCTGTCATGTCCCCAACCATCTCATCAAGTAGAATATAAACTCCTTTGGAGCTTATCATATTAGCTTGCAAACTCTTTCATTAGACTGTTAAGTTCTGTTAGGGCAGGGATAATCTTTTGTCCCTTTTTTGTATCCTCCAGCACCATCACAGTGCCTGTAACATATAGATTCATTTATACATAGATATATATGCATCTATATATAAAAAACTTTATAAATGTTGTTAATTGGGAATAAAATTTATATAACACATGCTGCATTGTATTTACTGATATTCACTGAAAATTCATTGTTATGGCAAGGTAACCCTAGATTTCTGAAAGTTAAGGCAGAAAAGCAGTTTCAGTAAGGCAGTGTGGGATAATGGAAGATGCTCTGCATTTGTAATTGGAGGTTTCACTCCCATTTCTGCTTCTTGCTACCTGTTTGACCTTATAGCACTTCTCCTTTATGCATCTCAATTTTTACATCTTTAAAATGAGGGGGTGTCCCACTAGATCACATCTGTATCCCTTCTTACTCTAATTCCTATAATTTTGCAACCTATCAAAAAGAGAATGCTAGACTAAAATGGATAATATATTAGTCATTAAAGGGCCAGCTTAGCTAAATTCAGATGAAGTCCTTACTAAAGAGGTAGCTATCAAAGAATTTTTCTGTTTTGTTTTTGAAGACCATCAACTCAATAAGACAGTGGATGAAAGTATATTTGTAGGGGAGTATGGTGGGATTGTGACCTGCACAGTAGGGTAATATACATGTAATGATGTAATCACAAATCTTTTAAGTAAAAAAAAAAATGAAAATGGAAAAATTTCCCTAAAGTTGTGGTTGAATCTCTACACTGGAAGATGAGCAATTAAACCCTGTTCATCTTACTAGTCCTTGCCAAGTAAAGTTAAGTGCCTTCTATGTGCCACACATTTTGCTAAATTCTAGGAATATAGAAAAAAATAAACACATGCCTCAAAAAACTCAAGAGTCTAATGGCAGAGTCACTATGACAATACTGATACAGAATAAATTGGACATAATCTCAGAGGGGAGGCACTAGTATTGGAGGTTTGGGAAAAGCTTTGTGCAGGGGGTTAGACAAGTTGATCCCTGACACCTGTGGATTCATACTCCTATTTTCCTAATAAGCAGCTAGCATGTGAATGATGCAGTTGTTCAGTCAATACTTGACTAAAATGTCCAACTACTCAAAGAAAGCAGAAAGTCAACTGCAGTTTCTTATGACTAGAACATATAACCATTTAAACCAAAATAAATTAAGTTTTGGTTTATACAAAATAATTTAAGTTATGGTTTATACATTAAAACAAAAGAATGCTTTTCTTACTCCAATGTCCTATTAATTTTTCTCCATTAAGGACTTTTTTCTGATGCTCTGCCCATGGAATACCTACTCTGGTACATACTACCAATCAGAAAGATTTTATGTAAGGGTGATGGGTAATATGTCTGACATCCAACTTAGATTTTGAGAAGTTTAACAGCAGATCTTTCATAAGGCAGTGAATTCTTTCACTACAGTAATTCTTAAAGGCCATCCACTAAGAGGTTGTGGATTTAGGTTGTGAATGAAATGCTATGCTTCTACAGAAAAGAATATTCTTTTTTTTTTAGTTTTTGCATGGCAATGGGGTTAAGTGACTTGCCCAAGGCCACACAGCTATTAAGTGTCTGAGGCTGGACTTAAACTCAGGTACTCCTGACTCCAGGGCCAGTGCTCTATCCACTGTGCCACCTAGCCGACCCAGAACAAGGTATTCTTCCTCCTCACCATTGTCACTATCCAAATCACTAGTTAAAGAGAGAAATAGTGCCTGGAACTTCCAATTTCCATTCTGGTATTCAATACTAGAGTTCTGTTCCCTTTCTTAAATATCTTTTTAAAGTACCCATGAGCTTCACTTCTAAGCCAGCTTCATTGTTTTAGCAAAATAAAAGATTTACTTAAATAGTTTCATATGTAAACAGTCGAGTGCAGAGAGAACTACATATTATATTATGTGTAGTTTTATTTTTTATTTGTAGTTTCCAGTTTAGGATTTATCCAATTATATATCTATTGTCTGACAAGCCTGGCATGGGGGATTCCATTTACAGGAAATGTTTCTGAGATCACAGGCCCTGCAGGCTAAATGCAAACATTAGAGCAGATGGTAACTGATCCAATAGGGCTGTACCTAGGGGTGCTAGAAGGGGGGAAGACTTGGAAAGTGAAGCTGCTAACAAAATAACCATATACCATTAAAATTACAACTTCATCAGAACAGCAAGCAGTATGAGACCTAATTACAAAAATACTTTTACTACTGCTCACTTTTTTCATTGAAGTAGCATTTCAGGTGGGAAGAGGATAGAAATAACTGAATCTAATAGTACTATGAACATTTTTTTAAAAATCTGATTGAGGTGGTTGCCAAAACCTATACTTCCAATAGCACATTTTAAGGAAATCCAATGCCAGTATTGAAAACCTTTAAAGTACCAGAGTTGAAAACCAGAGTTCCACAATCATTAAGACAGAAGCAGAGGTCTTTGTGACAGGTACCTTCCTGAAGATCTGGCAAGAAAACATCGGAGAGGAAGCAAAAATTAAAAAGATTGGATTGCTCAAGCTGGAAAAGTAGCATTAAATCTCATTGGTTGGCATACAAATTTTAAAAGAGTCACAGTGAGTTCCAGGCAAAGAAAATGAGTAGCTTAGTCCTTGCACTATCCAATTCTTGTCAGAGTTAGTTTAAAGTACCTGGGATTGGAGAAAATTTTACTGGACTTTTGTAGATCAGTGGCATCCTGTCTACAACCATGCCCAGCTCTCAACACTTCAACCTTTGCCAAGTTCAAGGGAAATAAAAAGCAAAAAGGCCACACGGTAAAGATAAGTCAAGAACACCCTTAAGTTTATCCCCATGAGCATCTTAGGAAACATGATCTCCACACAAGACTCAATGGTTTAGGTCTTTGGGTCACTTAATCCATCTTCTTACAAGAATGCACACAACTGTTCTCTTCAATACCAGAGGCAGACATCTGATTCCCACAGGCAGAAGTGCAAGAAATTTTAGCAAACTTTCTGATATCATTGAGTCACTCAAAAATGACACAAATGACAGGCTTTCTTTTATAAATGATTTTTACCTAGAGAAGGGTAAAAATAAAGTTTACTAAGGAGACATCATTTTGTTGTTCAGTTCTATCCACCTCTCTGCTGAGTTTTCTTGTCAAAGATATTGGAGTGGTTTGCCATTTCCTTCTCCAGTGTGTTCCCATTTTACAGATGAAGAATAGAGACAAATAGGCATTAAGTGACTTGCCCAGGATCACACAGCTAGTTAAGTGTCTGATGTTGGATTTGAATTCATATCTTCCTAACTCTGGATCTACCACATGGCCATCACAGATATCACTATACCCTTACATATTTAGTCAGCTCCAAACAGGTTTTTTTCACAATCATTTTTACTTGACTAAACTTTATTTTGGAGAACCAAAATTATCAGGAAGATCATGTAAGATCATCAGATCACGTCAAGCAAAAGCATAGCCACAAACTATGTGCTTTTTTATTTACATACTGGAGAAAATATTGGTTCCACATAGGCTCTGTCCATCCAAGATACATAGTAAGATTAACAACAAGTTATAGATCATAATCAAGGGGAATGTAGAGAGTCAAATGTTAAAAATTTTAATGTGAATATTTACACCTTGAAAATAGCAAATATTACAAATCAAGGCTTGGTTTATTTTTTACTGTATCTTAATTTAAGAAGGTAATGGAGAAAATGTTTATGAAGCATATTAAACTTAAAAGATGTGTACATTTCTTTCCCTGCACTAAGACAGTTGTTACACATTTTATCAGCATATCCTTGCACACAGCCTAAATAGGGTTAATATCCATAAAAGAGGGGAAAATAATTAGGAAAGCCAATAATGAAAGTCCTTTTGTCTTTCGACTCTGAAGGATAATAATAACCTGTCAGCTTTGGTAAGGTCTTAGGCTTTGTTGAAAACTCTCATTAGGGGGAAACAATGGCCTCTACACTGTCCCAAACCCCTATTTCTCATTGAAAGGCATTAATGATTATAATAAACTTTAAAGACCTCAGTTCAAACTGGCAAATAATTGATAATAGAAGCATGAACATTATCTTATTTCATGAATTTGCTAATAGCTAACCACTTATGGGCATTAGCCCAAGTTAGTGGCACATATACAATTAAGAACAGAATTAAGAGCCTGCAGGACAGCCCTATGGTGAAGAATGTCTGCATTTTCATTAAAACTTCCATTCCAATCAATTCCTCCCATCTTCCAGAAGTTTAGGAACATATCTACAGAAAATCATCAGGATTCTTCCAAATTCTAAAAAAAAAAAAAAATCCTCTAATGTACAATAGCCAAAAATAGCTTCTGCAAACAATTGTGAATTTCACTTAGGAGGTCTTGTAGCTCTAAGGTTCAATACAATTAGTACTTTGTTCTCTTTGAGTCAGAAAATTTGAGAAGTCTTGCATTAAAAATGAAATCCTGGGCAGCTAGTTGGCACAGTGGATAAAGCACTGGCCCTGGAGTCAGGAGTACCTGAGTTCAAATCCAACCTCAGACAATAATTACCTAGTTGTGTGGCCTTGGGCAAGCCACTTCACCCCATTTGCCTTGCAAAAATTTGAAAAAAAAAATGAAATCCTTCTTTTATTTGTACTCTCTGTAGGACATTTGTCAAATCACTGATAGCACCTTAACTAAACTATTTCTTATACTTTCCTTTTCACTGAGAATAGAAATTAAGTTTATAAAAGAGGTTATAGGTAAACTTTAAATTACAAGAAAAAGCTAATTTTGAAGATACTAAATAATGATTTGCATTACACTTAATCAATATTATAATTAGAAATCATTCTTATCTATTCATTAAAGATAACAGGAACTCCTATCAGTCAACGCTTTGAAACTATGAATCTTAATACAGATATTTAGAGGTAATATCAACTCTGGAAAAAGGTAGAAGGTAAGTTCTTTCAAGACAGGGACTATTTCATTTTTGCCTTTTGTCTCTTAGTTCCCTCTACAGTAAAGGTTTCTCTGAATTTTTAAAAACTGTATTTCTTAGTAAAAAAAAAATTACAGACAACCACCTACCCAATTACCTTTGGTAAGTAGAAATTTATAAGGAATTAGTAATAGAACCTAGATTAGGTTAGAAAAAAAAATTTAATTTCATTTATTTTTTTCCCCATGTTCCTTAAACTTCCTTCTAAGGCTGATCTAACGCAACTCTAAATAACCTATTGGATATTATATAATATACTCAATATATCATGTATTCATTGTTTTGATCTTTCTTCATTCCATTGCTGACTTCCGAAATAGGCACTGAATTTTTGCTATAGCTGGAAAGGAGTGTTTATAGTTCATGTAAGCTTTATATGTACTGAATATATTATCCTATTTCAAATGTACAGACTTTAGAACATTCAGCTGCTCTGTTCCACGTTGTAAGTTGCTGGGCCTCAGCAATGCAAAAATTCTCCAATAACTTAATTTTGAGGCATTTGGCTTTTGTTCCTGGGATTTCCACTACTTTAGAGAAACCAGACTTAATGGATTCCCTTCTGAGAAGTACTCCATCAATTCTGAGAAGTATTTTTATTGAATGCTCCATTTAACTTCATTTTGCAATTAGTGAAACTTTCAAGACATCGCCTCAGCCTGCCCCTCCCCACTCCACTATTTTTTCAGTTTTGCCTCCTAAGTAATGAGGGACAGAAAGAAAGCTACTTCCACTAGGACCCAGAACCCATAAACATGGCATGAGAAACACCAAATGTACAAATTAATATCATTTCAGAGTTCTGAAAAGCCCAGTTCTCAGGGAACAGAGAGGATTATTGCATGCTCCCAAAGTCTCTGGACACTTTTGAGAGTCAAATATATGATTTTCTAATTTCATTAGAACTGAACCTTTTAAGAGATTTTATTTTTCCAGTTCTTAATTCCTGTTCCCCTACAACAAAAAAAAAAAAAAGGAAGAAAAGAAAAGAAAAAATAATTTGGCCTTCTGAAGTTTGGGGGCCAAATTTCTTCCTACCAGAGGGAGTCTGTTGCCAAAGTACCTAATAAAACACTACCAATCTTACTGTTTATATTCTTGACTTCAAAATATTTTTGTGACTGTTCATAGAGTAAAAATTCACTATATCTCTCTCTCCTCTTACTTTTTTGGAGTTTTAAAATAAACAATGACTTTAGCCATACAATACCAGGAATTATTTTACTGCTTACCTAAAGGAAAGTACAATTAGGAATAGGCAGACTGGGATTTGGGGAGTCTGCTAATCTTAAAACAAAATCTTCGAATTATTTATGTAGTACCAAAAAAATAGTTAAATAGTGGATTCCCTAGGAAAACAGAGCAGAAATTAGAATTCATAACTTCAGAATTTTAAGTTTGATGGTTACCTAATTAGTCACAGGTCTTTTTCTGCTAAAGGATAAACTTTTAAAAGTTTGTTTTAGAGGATTCAAAGAAGCCTTTAACAGGAGACCAGACCAACTTGCATGGAATTTCCTGATACTTCACAGGCTTAGGTAGATCAAGAACCATTAAAAATAAACTGGGCATTTGTTTTCCTATTCCAGTGGGAAAACCTGTATTTCAGAAAAGGCAGTAATAGGAAGTAATCCTTACTTTCTGGGCCTCAAGCAAATTTGAGTCAATCCTTTGTGTAATTGGCAGTTAATCAAAAGATTTCCTATTTTCTAGCTACAGCTGGTTAACCAAAAGTCATCCTAATAATAACGCTCTCGGGTGCTTTGATGAGTGATGACATGGGGTGTGGGAGGGGAGGCATTTGTTTGGGGATGCACCTTCAATAAAGGGAGAGAAATGGTGCTAAGAGAGCACTCTAGTGCTACAAGGTCCCCTCCAGACCATAAAATACTAGTTGAAGATCTCTGTACCAGTCTCAGTCCAAAGGGAAAAGAGAATTCTGATATCTTGATCAAGGTAGTGGACATTATAATAAATTGTCTGATATAGTAAATATCTTGGAAGGTCTATTTTGTACAATTGTAAGTCATCATTTGATAAAATAGTCATCAAAAAGCAGGTTTCCCAATGATAACTTTTACCTCAGCCAAGATGTGCCAAATATTTTTAAATCATAAGAAAAATTATTTATTCAGAAACACAAAATTTATAAGACCTTGAGGAAAACAGTGAATTTCATACTTAAACAAAAATGAAGAAAGGGATGAGGGCAAAGGGCTAGCATCTTTGAGATAATAGTTGGTTTTCACTTTTCTTCAAATGGTAGCCTATAATCCAAGTAAGAGACTTTTGTCTATTAGGCTATACAAGCCCCACAGGACTGGGAGGGTTGGTTCTCTAGCATTTTAACATAGAAGTCATTGTGTGGCAGAAGAAAAAGAGAAGGGTGGGGAGAGAAGGGACATAAAAACCATTTGCTAGAAGCAAACCATAGATCATCCAGAGTATTTGGGTACTCATAGATGAGATTCTCAACTATTCTACTCTGCTCTTTAGACTAACCTAGGCCTTTTCATCTAAAGCTACAATCCTCAGGAAACTTAGCACAGTGTGTGCATGAGGTGAAAGGGGAGGGCTTGGAGGAATCTGGATCCATGATTCTCTTTAAACAGAAAAATAAAAAAATAAATATCTGAACACTCATTAAATAGTGAACTCCTTAAGGTAGGGACTCTCTTTAGCCTTTCTTTATATGTCCAGCACTTATCCTAGCACTGTAAAGTTGATACTTATTGATTGACTGAATGACTGCATACTTCTTAAAAAAAATGGTAGTGGGTGCACTGAATTCTCTTGGTAAGGAATTATCTTTTCTGCTATTCATTTTGCTTTTTCATTTTTCAATGGAGTTCAAAGAGAAATCATCCTAGGAAAAGTCACTATCCTGTTATTTTTATATTTATGTTTCATATTTGAATTTATATTTAAATGTTATAGGCACAGGTGAATAAAATAACTGATTTTTATAATTGAATAAAAGTGTTAGGATATAAGCTTATCTTCTGAAGGCTCATTAAATTGCATCATTCTTGGCATCATCCAGTACCAGAAAAATAATGGAGATAATCTGTATTTCAAACTGTTTCCACATGATTTTTATGATGTCTATATTGTGAAACCAATAATAATAATAATAATAATAATAATAATAATAATAATTCATTGCCCCAAAATAACAATAACAGACAACAGTTGCCCACAATCACCAGGAAATAATTTCTCTGTAAAAATTTGAGAACATGGGGCAGCTAGGTGATGCAGTGAATAGAGCACTGGCCCTGGAGTCAGGAGGACCTGATTCAAATCTGGCCTCAGACATTTAATAATTACCTAGCTGTAGGACCATGGGTAAGTCACTTAACTCCATTGCCTTAGAAAAAAAAATTGAGAACATGTTCAATAGATTTGACTATACCAAATTCTCATTCTCTCCAAACTACATGGAATAGAGCTTTCAGAATATGGAGGACTATGAAGGGACATTAAAGTCATGCTTTATGAACACAGTTCTGTGCACTTAGTCCTTTACTGGTGACTTTAAGTTGACAATCCGACATTATTTACTGACTTGTTGAAAGCTAGCCAGGATCAAGTCCATTTTCACCAATAGGGGAGTTTCTACCCACCATTCACTCTTTTTGGGGGGTCTGGGGTTTTTTTTGCAAGACAATGGGGTTAAGTGACTTGCCCAAGGTCCTACAGCTGGGAAATTCTTAAGTGTCTGAGGTCAGATTTGAAATCAGGTCCTCCTGACTCCAGGGCCAAGGCTCTATCCACTGCACCACCTAGCTCCCCTCTACCATTCACTCTTAAATTAGGTCCCAAAAAAGAGCATTCAGGTTCTAAGCAACCTGAAAGCAATAGCCCTCAACACATCAAAGTTTTGATTCTAGAATGTCAAAGGTATCTCTTATAAGCTAAGCAATGCAAGAGGGTACAAAGTCCAAGAAAACAAAGAAAAACATGGGACAAAGCTGTAACAGAAGATTCCACTTCAAAAAAAAATTTAGTAGAGACTGCTTCCTGATTCTTCATGGTGAACAATAAAAAGTTCAAGAGACATAGTTATTGGGAAATTAATCATTTTATTAATTATGATAGGAGATAATTTAATTAAAGGGGTCAGTGACACTCTTGAATGTCAAAGATCCCTCATGGAACCCACTCACCACTTATATACCCTTAGAAGAATGGGTGTTCCCAAGATGTTAATCAACTCTGATTGGTTAATAATTAATGAGAAGAATAAATATTATAATGAAAGGCAGCCCATTCTAATGACAGGCTGAGACTATAACTTTGATAACTCAGACCTGTCTGATTAGAGCGCAATGGGACAAATTTCACCCAATTTAGATTAACTGCTTTGTAAAGTTTTCTAGTTAGGTGTTTATCACCCAGGATTTTAAAAAAAAAAGTGTCTATAGACACTACATAAAATATGTTTTATGAAAAAAAAAGCAGAGAGATTCTTAGGAGAAAACTAGATGACAGACTTCTTTAGCAAAATCTAAAGGGCAGGCTACTCAAAAGTACTAAACATTCATTCAAAGAATACTTCTGTGAGACTACAATGTTGTAGTAGGAACCAACAAAGGAACCACCCAAGATGATGAGAGCTCTCTATCCTCAAGGAGTTTACAATTTAGCAGAGGAGATAACATGTTTTATTAAGATCCTCTTTATCTCAAAAAATAAGAGAAGATTCAATGAAGTATCACAGTAAAGTATAGGTCTTTTAGGCCAAGAATCCCCTTGTGTTCCCCACAGTGTGGTGTAGTAATAATTTACCACAAAAACTTACTCAGAATACAATAAATACTAGCTTGTCTTTTCCAGGAGACAAAGTCTTCTATAAAAGTACAGGCAGCAACTAGGCAAGTTTTAAAGAGCAAGAAACTCCCATAATATTAGTTCACAAAGGGGTAGTGAGGCAGAGAGGAGAAAAAGTAGAGAGGGGATAAAATCACTAGGTCTCAACAGGGCTTCAAATTCTACCTATCAGGTCAAGTGAGTCCAACAGACACCAAATGCCAATAATTATATTTAGTTTGGGACAGTTTTGTCATTCCCTTGAAGTTGGCTATTCACTGTCTTCCTAGCTTCCAGTAACTTTTAAAAGAAATGATCATTTCCCTCTTGTATTTAATAACTAATTATAATATTGGGACCAAGGTTTTTTCCCCTTTTCTACTTCCTCATCTAGAAATCAACCAGTGTGGGAATTCTCGGGTAAAAACTTACCCAGGCTAAAATCTAATCAAAGACAATGAAAGAAGTTCTAAATTTAGTAGAATTAGTGAATTCCTGTTTATTGAGTCTGGTCAGGTAAGTCTGGGGGAAGAAGTGGATTCTTCTTTAAAATATATAAAGAGAATATAAATATGTATATGTAATATACATATATTAATAAGTCTCTTTGACCCAGAATTGGGTACTCAGTATCACTTACCTCAAAACCTTCAGTGGAATATAATCCACCTCTCATTATAATATTAATTCTCTCATTAATTGTTAATTGTTCAATTGATAGGCATCCTCAGGAATACCCAACTCTTCCAAGAGAATTTAAACTGTGAGCCCACTCTCATAACAGGTCTTTGGCATTCAAAAGTGCCACTGACCTCTTTTATTAATAAAATATTATTATTAATAAATTCATTAATTACCCAAAAATTATCTCTCAAACTTTTTAAGCATCATATTTCCATGATCTTTCAATCCCTCCCTCCAGTTAGAAAAAAAACAACACTTTCCATCATCCTGCTTACTAATAAGGCTGAAGAATAGGACACAGGGTAAGGTTGTAATAATAATGCCATGATAGGAGTAAAAACAAAAAAGCTAAAAGAGTTCCAAGGTTTTCAAATATTGATAGATCTGGGGAACTTCATGAAACTGGGATGTTTGAACTGGGTTTTGAAGGATAAGAAGGAAGAAATAAGAGTAGGAAAGGAAGACTGGAACAAGGACATGGAAATCTTTGATGCCAAAATGGAGTTTTGTATTAAAATATAATGAGAAACTCTGGATGGCTTCTGAGTGGAAGAGACACAATCACTTCTGTGCTTTGTACTTTAGAAAGATAATCCAGGAAAATATGAGAAAGGATATGAAGTAGGTTAGTAGCAATAATAATAGAAAGGAAAGAAGCTTCATCAAGGCACTGATCCCATATAGTATACCTAATAAAAAAACACTGAGAAAAGAAAATGAACATGATTTGGTAACACATATGAGAAATGACAAATAGAGAAGACATTAAGATTTCAAACCTGGATAAATGGCATCATTAACAGAAATAGATAAATCAAAAGGAAGAACTGGTTTGGGGGAAAAGAAAATGAGTTTATTTTTAGGCATTTGAGTCTGAAATCTTGGGGATACATCCATGTGGAAATATCAATCAGGTAACTGTCAGGGAGGAAGTCGAATTTGGAAAGACCATACAGATTTAGGAGTCATTTGCATAAACTGATATCATAGCTGAATCTACAAAAATGAATGAAAACATTAAAGGACAACATTAAAACATTAAAGCCAACAAAATCAAAGATAGGTAGGAATTTGTATAATACTAAAATTATCAACTGGACTATAAAATAAATAATTCAGCTTAATTCTTCATTCACTAATATGTCTTTAAAGCAAAAGAAAATTTATTCCACTCTGATGCAGCAGATGGAATCTGACAAGCTTTTGAATCCTAATTCTCCTACTTGCAACCTATATAACCTCTAGTTGAGTCACCTGTCCTCTCTGAATTTCAGTTTTCTAAACTATAAAAAGATGGGAACAGCATTTCCCATTTAACAAATGGCCAAAGGATATAAACAAGCAATTTTCTGAAGAAGACATCCACATTATCAATTGTCATATTTTTAAAAAGTTCCAAATAACTAATGACTGGAGAAATACAAATTAAAATGACTGAGATTCCAACTCACATCTATCATATTAATAAAGCTAATAAAAAAGGAAATTAGAAATATCGGAAAAGCTGTGGAAAAATAGACATAGCACACTGTGGGTGTAGCTTTGAACTGGTTCAACCATTCTGCATTGCAATCTGGAACTATGCTCCCCAAAATTACTAAACTGTGCTTAATCTTTGACCCAGCTATCCATTCTAAGGTCTGTACCTCCAAAATATCAAAAAACAGAAGAAAAGGATTCATATGTCCAAAAATATTTTTAACAGCTCTTTTAGGGAGGACCAAGAATTGTAAGCCAGAAGAGTACCCATCATTTGTGGAGTAGCTGAAGAAATTATGGAAAATGCATGTAATAAAATACTATCAGAACATAAAACAAAATTTACGAAAGAACAGTTTCAGAAAAATCTGTGAAAACTTATATAAACTTTAATGAAATGATGTGAACAAAATCAGCAAAACAATTTATACAATATTATCAAAATTGTAAAGCCAAACAACTCTAAAAGTCTTAAGAACCATGATCAATGCAATGACCAGTCATGATTTCAGAGAGCTGATGATGAAGCATGCTACCCACTCCTGATGGAGAGGTGATGGAATGCAATATATACTTTTTGGACATGACTGATGAGAGAATATGTTTTGTTGATTGTGCATTGTAACAGTGAGGCGAAATGGGTTGGAGGAAAAGGAAAAAGATTTTTTTGATTATTAAAAATTAATTTAATTTTTTTTAAATTAAAAAACAACTCATTTTAATTCTTCCCCACAGAAAAGAGGGGTGTGTGTGAGCTTCAAATTCTAAGTCTACGATCCTATGATAACAAACTGAAACTGGCATTTAAGGTACATTAAAGAGCACATTATTCATAATGAAGCACATGCCAATAATCAGTTTTGCCAAAACAATGACAACCCTAAAGCTTAAAAAAAAAAAGCATTTGAGGTGGCCATCATGATGGAAAGAAGGAAATGTAACCCTTTACTTTCTATAATTTCCTCTAGAAAGTTGAATAAGTGCTTCACTCAGCAGGAAAAAAAAGTATATAAAACAGTACTTTCTAATGGGTAGAAGAGAACGGAAAAGAATTACCTAATTTATTTAATCTGCAGTTACCAGAATCAAGAAAACAAGCGACAGAAGGGATGTGTAGGATGTCTGTTTCTTTCCTCCTCCCACCTCTATCCCACCTGAATCTTTTTCCTAGGGTCATTATCATCACATTTCTAAAACCTCTGAGATGTTGATAATACAGCTCCACAACTGCATACTCCTCCACAAGAGACTGATGTGTCTGTCTCACAACTAAGTCTTCCTATCTTTGCATGGAACAAATGCTTGACATCTACCCTCTGCACCCACAGCTGTTTTCCACGAATATAAAGAACACAGCTAACCCAACTGTTTCTTTGAAGGTACACCATCCTTTTCCTGTGGCCTAATTTAGCTGCAGGTTGAAAGTGCAAAAAAGCAACCAAAAAAAAAAAAGAAAGAAAGAAAGAAAGAAAGAAAGAAAGAAAGAGAAAAGAAAAAGGATAATGCAATACTACTAAGTTTTTTTTTCACAAGAGCCACTTGGTAAGATTGAATTAATTTTCTTCCAAATGTTCATTTATCATAACAAGTAAGCCTATTTCCCTTCTGTAATTCTCAAGCTTAATTTTCAACTACTTGGCCAATTTTGGAGTTAAGGAATCTCTTAAATGTTTGCTAAAGCCTACATTTGACTTTGGAGAAGCTACCACATGGAAAAGAAAAGAAAAATTCAATATTTTAAGTCATCGACTTTCTGACCGAAATTTTAAGAACTACTGAGAATATAAACTTTCAATTAGTTGGACATCACTTACATACACTGTCTACAAGGACACCATCTACACCTGTCACTCACTATAGGTCATTATTTTCATTGGAAACTCAAATATATACAATTTGTGCTATACAGACAGTTAAGCAAACATATTTCCCATTCTCTTTTAAGACCAAATAATAGTACCTATACAAATATGAAAACATATACAGGCACACATTAAAATGTACAACATATATAAAATAGCAGAGCATGTATGGTTTCAGTTAAACTATCTAATGAGTTCTTGGTGAGTGTGAAGGTACTTTTTACAAAAGGTGGGGGAAAAGATCTGGAATTAATGCCTTTTTAAAATTTGAACTATTCATTTTAAGAGTTGAAAATACTCATTAGAAAATAACCTTGGGGGAAAAGGGTAAGACACTGATAGAAGCTGGCTCATGTTGCACCTTCCTTTTCTCAGAATCCTAAACAAAATGAATTTCAAGAAAGTGGCTTAAGTAAATAATTAGAAGAATCTCATGGGAAGGAAGTGCAATTAGTATCCAGAGGTTTCTTAAAACTAGTAGCACACTAAATTTATATATGAACTGTGAAACAGAAAGGAAAGGCAACACATATCAGAAAGGCAGGAATGAAAACAAAGTAAGGTAAGAACTATTAAAAGACTATTTGAATAAACTTTACAATCATTCAGATATTCAGACTCGGATGACTTGGACCCCAAGACAGTCAAGAATTCAAGAATCATCAGCTCTAATTTTGAAAGTTTGAAGAGAAGTAAGTGATATCTGTACTCAGAAATTTGAAGAGTCAAATTGAAGAAAGTCCCCAAAAGGATGAGATGCGAATAGACAAATCTGTTATTTTCTTTCTAGGAAACTACTAGATAGAATAATCAGACAGTGGGAAAAACATGATACTTAGGATTTTAGGACTGGAAAAGTCATCTAATTAAACTATCTCATTTTTTTTTCTCAGAGGAAATTAAATCCACAAAAAGCAAAGTGAATTTCCAAAGGTCACACAACCATAAATGATAGAACTAGGACAAGAATCCAGTTCTTCTGACTCCATAAAGTACAGATGTTTTCAGGCTCACTTCCATAGTCACCATCTCAAAATAAATCTTGAGTCCTAAATTTCCCTCACTCCAATCCAATCCTGTAAACATATATTAAGTGCCTACTATCTAAATGCTGGGAATACAATTAATAAAAAATAAAGATAAACGCTGCCCTCGAGGAGCTTACAGTCTAAAGGGAGAGACAAAACACAAAAATTGGCAGCAAAAGGGTGGAGGGAGACAGGACACCAGGGGGTACCTGGTGTGGGGGATATCTTGTTCCAGGGAGTTGAAACAGGTAGAGCAGCAGGTCAAAGTGAAATAAGCTGAGTCCAATTTCTGTCCTCTATAAATGAAGAAATTGGGAGGAGTTTGGTACTTGGTCCTCCAATCACAGCAGAGAGAATGTTGAAGGAGGTAGTGTCAATCAGGGCTTGAGTCATTTTTTGTGGTGAGTTTAAAGATGATGAGCTTTATCCTGGGAGGGGCAACTTGTTCCTGAAATTTGAAACCAGATAAGGTAGCAGATGCAAACTTTCCTTCACCCCACAAAACCAATCAATTACCAAATCCTGTTGATTATCTCCATATAACATCTTTCACACTGGTACCCTCCTCTCTACTCATAATGTCACCACACTCGTTCAGAACCTCATTAATCTAGACCATTGGAACAACTTCCTACCTTGTCTCTTCCCCCTCTAATCCATCTCCCACACAGGGTCAAAGGGATTCCCCTGAAGCACAGGTCTGGCTATGTCAATCCCTGGTTTAATAAATGTCAATGACTCAAAGATCAAATGCATACCCCTTGGTTTAACATTTAAAGCCCTTCACAAACTTAGCTGCCAGTTATTTTCCCCATCTTTTAGTACAACTCTATGGTACAATAGAATAGCCCTTTATGCTGGTTCTTAGATGTGGTAGATTATTTGTGAGATCTAGACCTTAATACAGGCATGGTAATATAGGTATCTCTCTTTTGCCTGGAATATATTCCCCTCCTCACTTCCATGTCACAGAATCCCTGGTTCCTTTTATAAGTTCAATTAACATTTCACTTTCTACTTGAAGTCTTTCTTCATCTCCCTGGCTTCTAGGGTCTCAGCTCATTTCACTTCTCATCCCACCTCCTACTCCCACCCCACCCCAACCGCCACCCCCACCAAAACATTACCTTTGGTTTATACTCTATATGTTTGATATCTACCTGGATATGGACATTGTTCTCTTCTCTAACAAAAAGTAAGTTCTCTCAGTCAATACATCAATAAACATTTATTAAATGCCTACTAAGTGTCAGACACTATGCTAAAACTCTCAATGTTTTAATTTTTTCTTTGAATCCCAATAAATAATAAGTGTTTAATAATTATTTACAGTTTAACTAACCAATCTGGCGTAGTGGATAAAGCACCAGCCTTGGAGTCAGGAGTACCTGGGTTCAAATCCAGCCTCAGACAATAATTACCTAGCTGTGTGGCCTTGGGCAAGCCACTTAACCCCATTTGCCTTGCAAAAACCTAAAAAAAAAGTGAATATACTGATAAATCAAGAAATCTTGATTTTTGTAAGACTTTTGATGCTGGCATATAGCATATTCAGTAATAGAATAGCAAATAAGATTTAGGCCAAATTATTTTTAGATAGGTATATAACTGGGTAGGAGATTATATGACAAGACTTATTATCAAGAGATCATTCTCAATCAGCAGATAATAAATAGGTTTTAGCCTACAGAATTCAATGCTATTTGCTGTTTTTTACAAAAAAAGAAAAAATTATAATTTGGAGTGATCATCACTTTAAAAAAGATAAAAAAAGAATTAATAGTTATCTTCATGACTTCTAAGAGCAATTTAAAAAGGAATCATTTCCTATTTCTAGGCAAATCTAAGGAAATTTACTTAAATTTACTTGATATACTTCAGGCTACTTTAATAAGAACTACTTCTTAAAAACAGTATTTTTTGAAAATCTATTACTGAATTATGGAGGAAGCTCATTGAAGCTCTCCCTACACCAAGATCTTACACAGGCATAACTTGGAGATACTGTGGATTCAGTTCCACACTACCCCAATAAAGTGAATATCACAATAAAGTGAGTCCCACAAAATTTGTTTCCCAGTGCATATAAAAATTATATTTATAGTATATCATAGTCTATTAAATGCATAGTAGTATCATGTCTGAAAATGTACATGCTTTAATTAAAAAATACTTTATTGCCATAAAATGTTAACCATCATCTAAACCTTCAGCAAGTTGTAATCTTTTTGCTGGTAGAGGGCTTTGTCTTGATGTTGATCACTGCTGAAAGATCAGGGTTGCTGAAGGTTGGGGTGATTAAAGCAATTTCTTAAAATAAGATAATAATGAAGTTTGTTGCATAGATTGATTCTTTCACCTGAACATTTAAAGGTCATTATAGGGTTATTAACTGGTCTAACTTCAATAGTGTTGTATCTTAGGGAATAGGGAAGTCTAAGGAAGAGAAAAATGGGGGAATGGAAGGTCAATGGAGCAGTCAGAACAACCACAACATTTATTGATTAAGTATTTGATTAAGTACTTTTGTCTGTATTTTGAGAGAATTAAAATGGTACCACCAAAGACTGCTTATCACAGATCACCATAATAAATATAATAATAATAATGAAAAAGTTTAAAATCTTGCAAGAATTACCAAAATGTGACAGAGACACAATGTGAACACATGCTGTTGGAAAAATGCTGCTGATAGACTTGTTCAACACAGGATTATCACAAACCTTCAATTTGTTTTTTTTTAAACCATATACACACAATATATGCAAAGTACAATAAAGTGAAATGCAATAAAACAAAGGATACCTGGATAGGTATCCTTTGTTGAAATGCTTATGGATTATCCTTTCCAGAAAGTGATTATTCTAACTGGTCTCTAGAAGCTCATTCTAATCTTATTCTATAATAGTAAAATCTGGCACACTTCTGTATGTTTTGAATCATAGAAAACAGGAAAAAAAAGTTGGCACAGCAAAATTCCTGTCATTCTTAAGACACAGTTCAGTAAAAGATTAATTCAGCCCTTATTCTGTGATCACACAGAATCTGATTAGCACTTTAGCTGCCTGAGTATGTAGACCAAACCTTCTGCCATAGGATTCTTGAATGATTCTGTCTGGGTCATCCTTCATCACTTCCAAGTCTAACCAAAGCAATGTCAGTATGCCGGAACTGTGCCCTGGATGCCAAGCATACTGTGAAATAGAAAAGTAGAGCCCTGTTAACCTTGGTTAAGGAATTTTTTCTGAGCATGGAGCTTTTCAGAAGGAAAAAACAACTTGTGTATGTCTGTGTGTGTGTGTGTGTGTGTGTGTGTGTGTGTGTGTGTGTGTGTTTCACCTCATTTCAGAAAAACAAAAAGAATATGGACTTAGGAAAGAAAAAGTAGTTAAATTGTTGAAAAGTTAACCCACGTCTGAAGTATATATTTTTTTAATTCAAAAGAAAAAACCCGATGAGGCAATTATTCATATACAGAAAAAAGAGATACAGGAGAAGGGTACTGTCATGAACAGGAAATGTGATGGAAGTGGAAAATTATTTTACAGTCTCAGAGACATGGGGTATCCCCTGTAGCTTTAAGTGATAAAAGAGTACAGACTACAGGGGGTATCCCCCATATCTCTAATCTAATCCAACCTTCCCTGGTGCATGAATGCCACCCTACAACACCTCCTGGTTATGCATTCTCTGCTGGAACACCTCCACTGATTGAGGTAGGACATGAGCATCACTTGAGATTTAAGATAAGGGATTGAGGCTACCTGAAAGGGTGAAGAAAAAGAGAAAAGGAGATTTAAAAAAATGAAGAGGGTCGGCTAGGTGGCGCAGTGGATAGAGCACTGGCCCTGGAGTCAGGAGTACCTAGGTTCAAATCCGTTCTCCAACACTTAATAATTACCTAGCTGTGTGACCTTGGGCAAGCCATTTAACCCCATTGCCTTGAAAAAAAATCTAAAAAAATGAAGAGGATAACAGTGGGAGAAAAATAAGTGAATTGATTCAAAGAATACTGAACACAAATATATACATGAATGAATTAAACTGTGAGATAATTCTAATATCCCTAGCAGTCCTCTATCAGGGGCAAGAATAATGTATAAGTTCCAGGCTTTCTTCTGAATACAATAAATAACTTTGGGCCAAAAGCCATTCACTGTCACTATGAAGAATAAAGCTAGCAGACCCCCCCAAAAAAAGCAACGAGTACAGGTTTCATGCTATTCTAACTGGCTCTCTTACTTCGCAAGTTCCAAATATTGCCTGACCCATTTGACTGGCCTGCTCTGGCCTCCCTGAATTGAATTCTTGCTTCTCTGAACTAATTCCCAATCCTTTCTCCTCTGAAAGTTTCTCTGATACTTAACCTCCAGTCTATCTAACCTGTGTTTTATGCCAATACCCTTCCTTACTTAGTGGAGCTCCTGTCCTATTATTTCCATTCTGGTAAGAGTGTTACATTATTACTGATGAAATGTCAGGACAACAGATAATATCCTGACAACAGAAAACATTCACTTCAATCAATCAATCCTCAAACACTGAAGAGATAAAGACAAAAATGAAACATTCTTTGCCTTTTAAGCTTACATTTCAAAAAAGGAAAATAAATTGCCCAAGTATAAGCAAAACGAAAATGTATACAAGGTAAATAGAAGGCAATGGAAGGAAGTACTAGTAATGGAGAGATCAGGAAGATTTCAGGGAGAAGAGGTCACTTGAATTGAGCTTTCAAGGAAATGAGGGATTCCAAAAGGACAAGATAAGAAGAGAGAGTACTTATAAAGAGAGGGGATAACCCGGGCAAAAGTAAGGTGTCAGGAAAAACAAGTATGCCATTTTAATGAAACTACACAATCCATGCAAAGGTAGTAATGTGTAATAGTTTTGGAAAGGTAACCTGGAGTCAGACTGTAAAGGGCTTTGGAATTTTCATTTTAACCTAGAAAGAAAAGGATACCACTAAAACATTTAGAACAGAAGAGTGATTGTGGTCAGATCTGTGCTTTAGGAAAATCACTTTGGGATATTTAGAGGGTGGATTGAACATGCAATAATCCTGAGGCAGGAAGGCTAATTTGAAGGTCATTGCAATAGTTCAAGTTAAGTGACAATGAGGGTTTGAAGAGCAAGCTACTTTTGCCCTGGTTATCCCCTCTCTTTATAAGTACTCTCTAACTTATCCTTTTGGAATTCCTCATTTCCTTGAAAGCTCGATTCAAGTGACTTCTTCTCCCTGCAATCTTTTCTGATCTCTCCATTACTAGTATTTCCATTCCACTGCCTGCTATTTTACCTTGTATACATTTTGGTTTTGCTTATACTTGGGCAACTTATTTTCCTCTTTTGAAATGTAAGCTTAAGGACTCCACATGAGTGGAGAGAGGGTCCATATGTAAGAAATGTTGTGGAGGCTGAATTGACAAGACTTGGCAAGTAATTTAAAATGGAATGAGAGACAATAAAGAATCCAGGATGATCCCAGGATTGTGAAACTGGATAACCAGAGGATGATGGAATCAGCAACAGAAGTAGAGAAATTAAGAAGAGAAGAGGCAATAGAGCAAGAAATATTGAGTTCTATTTTAGATGTTTTGAGTTTGAGCTGCCTAGAAGATAATCCATTTCAAAATATCCAATCAGCATTTGATAATGTGAGACTGGAATTTAGGAAGGAGATGAATAGTATGTAGGGATGTGGGGAAGATGATAGGTTTATCATATTCTGAGATATATAGATATATAGATAGATATAGATATATATATCTGAGACTCATTTGCATAGAGATATTGATTGAACCCACCAGAACTGATGAGATCATTAAAGAAAGATTATAGAGAAAGAAGAGAACTGCAACAGAACCTTGGGATTTATCCACAGTTAGGAGGCAGGACATGGATATAAAGAGATGGAGGAGAAATAGCCAGGCAAATAAGAGGAAAGTCTTGAGAAAATGATTTTATGAAATCAGAGGAAGGAGAAAATATCCAGGTGGAGAATGCTAAGGTTCAGTGAGTGAAGTCAAGGAGACAGGATTGAGGAAAAAATCCTTGAGTCAGGTCCAATTATGAGATTATTGATAACCTTAAATTTAACTTAGTAATGATGTTAAAAATTATATTTTTAAGCAGTTAAGAAATTAATGAGGAGATGAAGTTAAGATTACAAATGAAGACATGTTTTCTAGGAGTTTGGCTATGAAAGGAAGCAGAAATATAGGATGATAGCTTGATGATTTGATAGTCAACCTAGGGGTAAGGGAGACTTAGGTCTATTTTGCAGTATCAAAGAGTCAGTATAGAGAAAGCAATTATAAATTAGGCAAAAATCACTTTGGACATGGGGCGGCTAGGTGGCGTAGTGAATAAAGCACCGGCCTTGGAGTCAGGAGTACCTGGGTTCAAATCTGGTCTCAGACACTTAATAATTACCTAGCTGTGTGGCTTTGGGCAAGCCACTTAACCCCATTTGCCTTGCCAAAAACCTGAAAAAAAGAAAAAAATACTTTGGACATAATCTCCCAGAGGGGAAAGGAGTAATGGGATAAAGGATAGAAGAAAAAGGCTTGTTAAGGAGAAGGGTCATCATCCTTTTAGAGTCTGGAGAAAAGAGAGAATGAAGGATGATGTCAGAAGATTCGAAGATCAGGAAAGCAGCATGAACTCATGGTGAATAGTCTATTTTAAAAAAAAGAAAAGGGAAGTACTTCTAAGGAGAGGAAGGAGCAAGAAAATAAGAAGATGGAAGAGGAAGGGATAGGAACAAGTGTGTGTGTGTGTGTGTGTGTGTGTGTGTGTGTGTGTGTGTGTGTGTGTGTGTGTGTGTGTAGTGAAGGGTAAAAGTATTGCTTAGCGGCAGTGAGGGTCCAATTGAGATTAGATAACATCAGTTTGTGGTGGTTTTGGTCAGCACCACTAGAGTAGGCAAAAAGAAAGAAAATGATGGAAACAGTCCAGAGTTGGGGTTGAGCAAAGCATGAGCAGCAATAGACAAGGGATTATAGAGTATGTGATTACATAAAGTTGAAGTGATTAATCTGAACCCTAGGTCAAGATTGGGATAGCTGGAAAGTAAAGTCAGAAAAGAGGTAATGGTCTGAAAGAATCAAGAGTAGGGAGGGGTAAGGAGACAGAAAGTCATAGTGAGAATAAATAATAGTGAAGAATAAATAAAATGAAAAGTTGTAATGACAAGAGGTTATAGCTAAGTAAAGAGCTTTCAGAATTCATCACTGAAGTGGAACAATTATGAGTAGTAAGGATGTGAGTGCCTCTAGTTGAAATGGAGTGAGGGTGGAAGTCAAAGTAGCTTGATGAACTTGAAACCTGGGATATTTAAGTCAGCAGCAACCTATATTTGAATTTCCCTAAATTATATTAAGCTAATGTACTTGTGTAATACTATACATTTTCTTTGACTGTGATTATATCTTTCCTAAATATGCTAGTAAATTTAACTCAACTAATATCAAAGTCTGCTAATAAATTAAACTCAACTAATGTCAAAGTAGACTATAATCTCAATTTATCTTTATAATGCATATCAAACATTAATCAGCCCTTCAGGTTGATATTAGACTTTAGCCTATTGTTGACCATAACTATATACATAAATGTATACTTAGCTCAAAAATTAAAATGAAAATATATCATATATATTTTGAATGCATTTATAAGTATAGAATGATGCTATTATACAACCTTGGCTAAAAAGAGAACATCAGATCTGATAAAAAGGAATGTTTTAAAACCTTAACTGTGAATTCAGCAATTTAAAGGTCACTTTTTCCATCTTCTCTATAGACATTTATTGTTCCTAGTGACATTCACAGAAAAGTAAATATAGGTCACTTGAATGAATGAAATGTATGACCATTTAAAAAAAATCTGAGTCAAAGAAAATTAGGGATTTAAAAAAGTCATTAAATTTTTGCATTAAATCTTTCTAATCTAAAAACAGTGTCTTTAAGCTGCCTACAAGTGAGAACTTTGAGTAGGATTTATCTGTTTGAAGATAAGTGAATCTATTCTGGAGGTATGGAATGCTTTTCTTGAGCTATCTTTGAATATTGTAAATTTTATAAACACCTTTAAAAATGCTTCTACTTTAGTTTTAAGATTACTGAGGGAGGTAGCTAGGTGGTGCAGTGGAATCAGGAGGATCCGAGTTCAAATGTAACCTCAGACACATAATACTTACCTAGCTGTGTGACCTTGGGCAAGTCACTTAACCCCAACTGCCTTGCCAAAAAAAAAAAAAGATTGCTGAGGACACAGAAGCATGCTTTCCTGGATATAAAAGAATACTGACTAGACCTGTAATTTCATCAGTGTGGAGAGTTTTTAGGTAAGTAAACCAACTCAGGTTGGCCCTTTCTTTGAAAAGTATAGTCTCTAAGAATTGTTTAGAGCACTGAAAAGTTACAAAACTTGCTTAGAGTTCCCATCTAATACTTAATGATTTGATAGTCAACCTAGGGGTACGGGAGACTTAGGCCTATTTAGCAGTATCAAAGAAAGAGTCAGTATAGAGGAAGCAATTATAAATTAGGCAAAAATTACTTTGGACATAATCTCCCAAAGGCAAGAGTCTTCCTGAATCTCTGTGACTGCTAAATTTTTGCAATATACTAAATAATTTGTACACAGATAGAGCAGAGAGCTCTTAAAATGTGTTTTCACTGCTCCCATCCCCCTATTTCCATCAACTACTTTCAGCAGACCATTGGAGAATATAAGAAGAGTAAACCAGAGCCTCATTCTAGGTCAGCATATCACCGCTTTTTCTTTCTAACTTGAAATGTAAATCAGTGTCCTAACAACTGTGGATCAGTGAGGGAGCTCCTTGCTGTAATCTGGCTGCTGTATCATTTGTTATGACAAGAGTTTATTTTATGTGACTCTGACCTGTAACAGGAAAACACAGCTTCAGTTCAGACTCTAATGATCCATGACAGTATACACACTTGAATGCCATGGTTCTCAGATACCAGAACAGATGCAGCTTGGGAAATGGAACTGACAACCATCAATTCCCCAGAAAAACATGCACAAGGGCATTTTCACACACTCCTATTCTTAAAGTGATTATATATTAATGATAATAATAATTGCATACAAATAATAAAAATAATAATCACAGCATAGGAGAAAGGAAAAGGTTGGAGAAAAGACACATACTCATAGCAAAATAAAACAGTGCCTTAATACAAATGTGAATTATACCTGTCATTAAGAGATGACAATCCCAAATACAATATGTCTTTCTTTAAAAGGAGAAGAAAAAAGCTATTTCAATGACAAAGTCGAATGTGAAGGAGGCAGAGGGAAGAGGATCCCTAGAGAAGTCATCTTTAGTTCCCTCAAGGTCCATTCTTTTATCTTGTTGTATCTGTTCCTAGTCATGAGTTGATCCTCCCTAAGGAACTATATTCTAAATCCTAATATAATAAGGATGTACTTGGGTGTAGCTCTCTATACTGTAAAGGAAATAGTATTGAGACTATTATTATTCTATTTAGTATATCTTTAGACCACTCCTCCACAAAAGTATAACTGATGTTACTGGCCTGGTGATGGGTACAAAATGTGCAGGCTCATTATCAGAATGTAAACCACAAGGCAATGGTTTTAGGGGTCAGCCTAATCCATGAAGATAGTTTAGTATGGTGTAGACAGGTTGTGACCTCCATCAATAGTGTAAATACTCATACCAGTGAAATCACAGATCTTGAAGTAGTAAAGTGTACATATAAATAATAATAATAATAATACCTAGCATTTATATAATGTTTTAAGGATACACTGTGCTTTACAAATATTATCTCATTTTATTTTTGCAACAACTCTGGGAGCTAGGTGCTACTATTATTCCCATTTTACAAACAAGGAAATTGAGATTAAGTGATTTGCTGTTGGTCATTCAAATAGTTAATCAATCAACATTTAGTAAATGCTCACTGTGCTAAGTTTTAGGTCAGGAGTCAAAGACAGCCCTTGCCTTCAAGGAATTTAAAGAGTTGAATGGGGAAGATAATATGCAAATAAATATATACAAAGCAAGCTATATACAAATAAATAGGAAATAATCAAGAGAGGTAAAGTACTGGAATTAAGATATATGCAAATAAATAGGAAATAATTAAGAGAGAGAAAGTAGGATTTTAGTTTCTACTTTAAGTAGATTCTACTTTACTGTAGAAAGTGGGATTTTAGTTGGTGCTTAGAAGCAGCCAGGAAGGTTAGCAGTTAGAAGTAGTAGAAGAAGAGAAAGAATGTTCTAGATATGGATGAGAGCCAGAGAAAAATGCCTGGAGTTGAAAAAAAGATGGACTGTCATGTTCATTAAATACAGGCCATGTGAGTAGATTGAAGAGTACCTAAGTATCTGAGGCCACATTTGAACCCGGGTCTTTCAGGGGTCACAGAGCTAATACATATGTCAGAGGCATAATAAAATTAAGAATCTGGTGAATTTGTGGCTCTCCTGACTCATTGGCTCTCCTAGTGCCAAGTATGATATTCTCACAAAAGTTTCTTGGGGCAGCTAGTTGGTACAGTGGATAGAGCATTGGCCTTGGAGTCAGGAGTACCTGAGTTAACCCCATTGCCTTGCAAAAACTAAAAAATAAAAGTTTCTTGAATTGAATTGCCTCTGAGCTTGGCACACTCATAGTTAAACCCTAGATTAATTTTTAAAATTTCCTTTTATTGATTTAATTAACAAAATCATACTTGTAGCTCGCATATATGCATATACATAAATATAGATATGTGTGTGTGTGTGTGTGTGTGTGTGTGTGTACAAATATATCCACATAGGCACACAAACATACCCCTACAAATATGTAGGGCAGATAATGACATTGAGACCTTGAACTCAGGATGTCCTTGATTTAAGGCTTACCTGACTCATTGGCTCTATGATCTTGGACAAGTAACTTTACCAATCAGTGATTTAAGCAACTCTAAGAATATTCATTGCTGAGAACATCAACCTGCCTGGATAGAGTTTTCTTATCTAGAAGTTCTGTATACCAGTGCAATCACAAGTCAATCCCTAGCATTCTACATACAGAGATATGAGACAATATAACATAGAGAATACAGAACTGACCTTAAAAGTGAGGAAAACCTCAATTCAAGTTCAGCCTTGCAAGACACTGAACCCTTCATTGCCTCAGAGAACTCCAAACTACCAATTTTAGGAAAGTTGCCAATTTAAATGGACAGAACTCTATGGAGTTTCCTACATTCAGGAAATCAGAGATCTACTAAAAAATAAGTCAACATATGAATCTAGATGAAGGTTACAGAAAAGAATCATAGAAAGAAAATGGCTCTGTAACATTAGGGAAAATTCATAATGCTTTAAATGATCTCAATGTGTTGCTGCTATAAAAGTTAGTCTCTTCAACACCAATATTGCCTTTATCATGCTCCATAGGTACAAATCATGATTTTAGAAGAATCAAAATATCAAAGAATCCAAAGGTCAATGAAAGAACAGGTGAAAGTTGGCACTATATCATGTCACTAGCGTTTACTGACATAAGAGAACAAACTAAAACACAATATCTGGGAGGACACATATGTTTGGAAAATAAAGTAGGGCAGTTATGTAGTAAGAATAAAAGGCAACATATGGACAGACAGAATGAGAATGTTAACTAATTAAAATAATTTTAATTTAGGGGTGTTTTTTTAACAGCTGGCACTTCAATTTATTTTAAAAAAATTAAAATATCTTGGATGAGTTCTTCACTGATGATGGTGATGATCATAATGATGATGATATAGTGATAATAACAATAATCATGAAAATTAACAAGGAAACAATAAAACTCTACAACATATATTATTGAAGGTGGCAAGATTTTGCACCTGCTGAATACCTTAAAAAGATATGATCAAAGGAATACAATTATACACTAGAGGCTTGCTATTTTTAACAACAAATCCTCACAAATACAAACATTACAAACAATTAGGTGGTGCAGTGAATAGAGCACTGATTCTGGAGTAAAGAAACATGAGTTCAGATTCAGTCTATTACTAATTAGATATGATCCTGGGTAAGTCATTTTATTTGCCTGTATTTTCTCAGTTGTAAAGTGGGGATACTAGTATCTTACTGGGTTGTTGTGAGAATTAATTAGATAATATAAGAACTTAGCAAAGTTTTTAGAACATAGTGGTGCTATATATATATATATATATATATATATATATATATATATATATATATATATATATGCTTATTCAAGGGATAAACTGCATTGAAGAGCATTATAACAGAATTGTTGCCCATAGTCTCCTGGGGCAGCAAGATGGCACAGGAAAACTCATCTTCATAAATTCAAATCCGCCTCAGACAATTACTAGCTGTGTGACCCTGGGCAAGTCATTTGACCCTGTGTGCCTCATCTGTAAAAAATGAGCTGAAGAAATGGAAAACTACTCCAAAATCTTTGTCAAGAAAACCCCAAACAGGGCCATGAAAAGTTGGAAATGACTGAAATAACTCAATCTTCAAAACAATCCTATAAGTAAAATAATATTATCTGTCTTTTATATATGAGGAAATTGAGGTTCAATGGGTTAAATGTCTTATTCAGGTTCCACAGCTAGAAAATATCTGAGGCAGAATTTGAACTCATTTTCCTGACTCCAAATCTAAAAGGGAGGGGAATGAGCATTAATATAAGTGTCAAGGCACTGTGCTAAGTAATATACCAATATTATGTCATTTGATCCTCACAACATTCCTGCATTTTTAGACCCATTTTAAAGATATTTTAAAGAACTTAAGTAACTTAAGTGGTCAGGACCCAAGAGTCCTGAAAATAACAGCCTCCCCCAGATCATTTAATCTACTTGGAGTTTGGCCTAAGGATCACAGGGCATCTGACCTTCAATTGAAACACTCTCTATGTGTTGTCTCCCTCTATGAGAATGTGACTTCCTTAAAAGCAAGGAGTCTTGCTTTCTATTTCTATTTGATCCCCAAAGTTTAACTCGATGCACATAGTTTAACTTCTGCATATAGTAAGGGCTTAATAAAGGTTTTTTCATTCACTCGATCATAGCTCATTCCATTAGAGTACTTGAAAGTCTACAAAGCCCTTTCCACACAACAGCCCTTCGAGTTGGGGAGCCCAAATATAATAAAAACTGTTATGTGACGCTCCCCATCCCCCACATTCAACTGGATTATGTAGAGGGTAGCAGGAAGGAAGGAATGACCCAGAACAACCCGAGCCAGGCATCCTCAGTAATAGAAGGCAAATATTTTGTTGGACAATCTCTCCTTAAAAATGACAAGCACATTGAATTGAAGTAAAGCTTTTAGTCATTTATTTCATTTTTTAAATTAAAAGACTGGTATTTATGTTAAGACCCATTCACACCTACATGCATTGATTCAAATCATTTACAAAATGTTGGATTGCCAAAAGGGGACAAACCTAAGAAAAACAAAGTTTAAACCAGTGTAAGATAGGAAACAACACATACACTCACCAAAATGATTTTAGCTACTTTAAAGATCCATGATTTAATAATATTTGAAAATACTTAGGGCAAGTTTCTAGCTATTGGATTGGATATCAAAGTGATTTAAGATGAGAAGAGTAGAAAATATGGCAAGAAAATATTGCTGAGGCTTAGATACAATTTCAACTCAATTTGTACTAATTTATAACAAATTAAACCAACACAGGAGACTATTCTTTGATACATTTGAATGGTTTTATAGAAGTACAATACCATCTCAATTTATTCAGCATCAACAGAGAAAAAGCCATTGCTTAGAAGTGAATTTTTCAAATAACTGAAGCTAATTGCTTTGGATATCTTTATCTTTATCATTTTTTATGAAAATCTTTCAAAATGTATTAAAAATTTCTCATCCTCCTAAAAAAATGTTTTATAATTTTGTTGTTTTGTTGGGAGTAGAAGGTTGTAGTGGGTGTGGGGAACCACACTTAACATAATCTTGGTCTATGGAACTCCTAATCAAGAAGCTCCTGGTCAAGAAAATCCTTATAACTAATATAAGTGGGCACCTGGTCTACAATTTACAGTCTTGGAAATATGCCTGAGGGATAGAGAGGGTAAGTGACTTGACCAAGATCACACAGAAAGTTTTTGAACTCAAGTCCTAATCCTAGGCTGGCTCCTTTATACTACAAGATGCTATTCTGTATTTATAATAGATACAGTATGTGTAACATCCTATGATTTAACCTTTGCTTAAAGACTCAAGATTACTATAGTGAATATCAATTATTACTGCATTTCTTATTAAACTCACTTTTTAATATTATTATTCTTAGGGATCATTGTGATGTGCTGAACTGTTTTCTGTATAATTCATTTCAACAAAATAAATTTTATGCATGCTCTATGAGGAAAAGCACTGTGCTAAATTCTGAGGAATTTAATCTGTTTTCTTACTCAAGGAATTTATATTCTAATGGAGAACATAAAAGTAAAGAAATAACCATAGCTTTAAAAAAAATCATACCAGTTTGTGTCTTTGAGATCCAAATTTTTTTTTCCTTTGCAGGTCTTTTATTAAAAAATTTTATGGGGGCAAGAAGGGAAGATATCAGGAAAGACTTCAAGGGGAGATAATATCTGAACTAAGCTTTGGTTGGTTATGGTTTTAATCTTCTTTGCCTATTTTAATGCTAATTCTAGAGCACCATTTGTCTGATGTGTCAATATGCTCACATCTAGTAGTACTCTTCCTTGAAACACCCTGTCTTCATATTTGCTACTTATAATCTTCTGAAGGTTAAGAAATCATATTCCTAAATTTGTTAGATTACAATAAAATTAGAGTAATAAACAGGATCTAAATAAGAGCCTGATGACTTCTCTTTATTGTCTATGAGTAAAGTGTTTAAGGCTTGTAGCACTGGTTTTGTGAAATGCATTTTGCTTGCTCAGAAGTTCTTTTTTTGCTTAAGATAACTTAAATTACAAAATAAGTAAGCTTTGAATATATTACTGAATACTTGTCTAAAGCCTTCCATTCAAGAATTCTTCAAATGATTTACAAACAGTGTTCATCCTTCTTTCTTTCATGTTCTGAAAAAAAAAAGAATAAATGATTTTCTTCCATGTAGGCTGAAAACTATGGGCTCAGAATCCACATCTACTTTCCTGGTATCATACTCTATCCTTAAAACTCATGCAGGGGCATCTAAGTGACACAGTGGATAGAGCACCAGCCCTGGAGTCAGGAGTATCTAAGTTCAAATCCGGCCTCAGACACTTAATAATTACCTAGCTGTGTGTGTGACCTTTGGCAAGTCACTTAACCCCATTGCCTTAAATAAAAAAAAATATTAAAAAAATCATTCAATTAAGAAAACAGATCTATGAAGTCAAGAATAAAGGGAATGTAGAAAATTAAGCAAAAATTTTCATGGACAATCTCTCAGGATGGTATTGAGTTGGAATATCACTGTGGTATAGGAAATGATAAATTAGTTCATTTAGGAAAAAACATGGAAACATTTTGACTTAGGAAGGAAGATGCTATCCATCTTTAGAGAAACAGATGACAAGTGGAAATAAGCATAATATGATCTTACATATGTGTATGAGTGTATAGGTATCTGTATACATATAGGTCTATATGTGTATAGTTATATGTATATGTGTGTATCTCAATTATATCCTTTAGGGTGGGGAAGAAGGGAGGAGAAAAATAAAGAAAACATCTAAATTATTTTAACTGGTCAGTATTTTCAATAAGTTATAAATATCAGAAAAGACTCCCTAAAACATTATACTACAACATTACAGGATATAAATCAGAACATATAATTTACAATCTACCAAGATTTATTTTGTTTTTTTAACACTTCTATACAAGAAAAAGGAAATACCTGGTGCTTAGTTCCATGTACCTAATACTGAGCCCACGGTTTGGGGAGTTCAGAAATTGAACCATTTCTCACTTAATGAAAGGTTATTATTGTCCCATTGCCCTGAATAATAATGTCCCTTCCTTTTTTGTTTCCTTATAAAATGTCATGAAGTTTTGGTTTTAAGAAAAATCATACCAGCTTGTGCCTTTGAGACCCATTTTTTCCTTTTCAGATGCTTTATTAAGCAAACCCCAGATGACCCTCCCCCCAAAATATTCTCCCTAAAATTCTGTTGCTTTTTTAATTTACCCTTAAAACTTCAATATTTAGCAAAAGTTTCAAGCTGATTTATAGTTGATACAAATGAACTCAAACAGGGAACAAAACAGTGTCGAAGAAGGATAATCACTTTATATTATGTTCAGAATTTAGCATTTAGGTTTCTTTTTAAGAACATAGTTTCCTGGCACATGGTAAAACTCACTTAGACCTGCATATCAACACAGCAGGCATCCTGTTCAAATGTTATTGTGGAAACAACGTGCTGTTCTAATGCCAAACGCATCCAAATTAAACCAAGAGAGATGGAAACAACTCTCTCCCTTGATACACAGTGGATGTTGTAGGTGGGCTTGTTTACAAGAATTATGAAATTTATAACTAAATATAAAAACAGATTCATTATCATATTGTAAAACTGAATGACAGGCCAATCCACCTATGAACTACAGAAAGAAAACAAAAATCAAGTCTAATACAAGACCAGGGGAAATGGGAAAAGGAGAAATAAAGGTACAGCTAAAGACTTCTCTACATTTTTATAACAGAATTTCAAAGGCAAAACATAGCCAATATTAAATACACAATATTTGGACAGTAATCTTTTCTGAATTACAAATGTTCTGAGCATTTTTTTTCCTTTCATAGAAAAGCAATGGTGAATTTTACTAAGTGATTTAAATATTTCCAATTTATAGCAGCTTCAAATTCAGGGGTTTTTTCCCCGCTTCTAGATAGAAGTATAAGCTGGACATAGCAAATACACTGATCCCATCAACTTACTCAGCTAACACTACCATGAAAAGCAATAACCAATCTTCGGGAATTTTCTGGACCTACGCCATCAAGAGTTTAAGTAAGGCTTCCCTTAGTTGTCAAGTCAATTCTAGACAAGAACTTGATGGGACCAAAGCTACGGAGGAACTGAGCTAAGTTAAGCTTATCCTTCCTCACTCAGCCCCATATCCTCCTCAAAAGATAAAGTCATACAGGGATCACTATGAGGAATTGAGAGAAAATATTTATATAATTATTCTTAGTATAATTTAAAAATATATATATTAGTAAAAGTTAATTCAAATTCAGTTATTTAATTAAACTAGAGAGCAAGTTATAGGTCCCTAAGAGATAGGCGAAGGTGACTAATGCAACTGTTGAAAGCTTGAGCCAATAGCAGTAGAGAAAAAAATCTCATAAATAGAAACCCAATTTCAGCTCTGGAACAGTGAGCCAGAGCATACATGCTATATAATCAATCTAGACGCTATTAAGCATTTTAAAGATGTTAATTTTATAAATCTTGAGAACAAAAATGAAAAGACAGTATACAACAATCAAAAAAATAAACTCAAGAATGTTTAAAAAAAATTAATGGGGTAGCTAGGTGGCTCAGTGGATAAAGCACCGGCCCTGGAGTCAGGAGTAACTGGGTTCAAATCTGGTCTCAGACACTTAATAATTACCTAGCTGTGTGGCCTTGGGCAAGCCACTTAACCCCATTTGCCTTGCAAAAAAAAAAAACCTAAAAAAAAAAAATTAAAGGCCATCTTCTGAGAAAGATTCATTTTAGAAGCTTACTAAAATAAAAACAAGAAAACTAAAAATGATTTTGTTTCCTAAACATAGATGAGATAGAAGATGCACATGCATTAAATCAATGTTACCTTTACTAGTTTGTACTTATGGTTTTAAAATTTCTATGATAAATTATCTTTTTGATATAATGCACCTTATAAGTACAAAAAATGCCAATTAATGCTTTACTTTGCTAAATAAAAGTCATTCAATTAGTGACATTTGATGAAGCCAATTAGATGCAGGGAACCGGAAAAGAATAAGGGAACAAAAAAAAAACAAATTTAGCAAAGAAAATTAAAATTGCACCTTTATTTCTACATACTATATGGTTGCTGATGCAATAAATACCTATGCAAATGGCTCCCAGATCTATACATTCAGCCCCAACTATCAGCTGGATATCTCCACCCAGAAGTATCATAGATATATCAATTCTGTTTAGATCTAAAATAGAATTCATTATATTTCCCCTAATAGTCTCCCCTTCTCCAAATTACCCTATCTCTATTAAGGGTACCACCATCTTTCCATCTTTCGTGTTGTGCAAATAAGAATCATTCCTGAGTCATCCCCTTTACCTTTTATGTCTAATTGCAGGCACCCGCTCTCACATTGACCTATCTTACCCTAATTCTGACCTTTTGTTACCTCTCACCTTAATTGCTGCATTAGCTCCCTAATTGTCTTTTCCTTTCTCCAAGCCCTCTCTCCTTTTTCATCCTCTATACTGAATTGATATTTTCTGACCATGTCACTCTCCTTCTCGAAAAATCTTCGGTGGCTCCCTATTCCCTCTGGGTAAAAGGTAAAATATTCATTTAAAACACTGTAAAATATAGCTGCTCCTTACTGTTGCTGACCTATTTCACATTTTTCCCTTTTGTGCATTCCAGTCTAACTGGTCTTTGATCTTCCCGACTGTATATTGCATTACACAGGTAGTTCCCCATGTCAGGAATTCATTCCATCCATCTCTTAGAATCAAGAAGTATCTCTCATTAACAAGCTTTCCTATCTACCTGCACATTCCACTCCCCAAGGAAGAATATTTTTCTCCCTTGAAACTATTTTATATCAACTGTATTGTACAGTGGATACAGCACCAGTCCTGGTTACCTCCCACCTAGAGCCATCTCCAGTCATTCTAAATCACATCTGGTCACTGGACCCAGATGGCTCTGGGGGATAAAGTGAAGTTGGAGACTGAACACAGCACTCCCTCACTCAAATTTAGTACACATGCTTGTCATGGTATCACCTCCCCTGATGTCACAGTCTTCTTTATTTTCATCTTTTTCATCATCACTTTCTTAAGAGTGCATGTCCCATCCCTGACCCCCAAATAGAAAATAAGCTTCTTGACAGCAAGGCCTGTTCAGTTTTGTCTTTGTCTCCCTAGCACCTAGTCCAGTAAGTGCTAAATGAAACCTTGGTGAACTGATTTGAATCAAAACAATTTTAAAGTATCACATGTTGGTAATGTCAGATTTCTAAAGCAAGTCAGAGTAAAATGGTGGGTTTTAGGGGTTTTTTTCAGCTATGGTAAAAGATCATAATTAAACCTGCATTTGGGCAAATTTCCATGACTCTAGGAACCATATAGGCACTGATAGATTGTTTGGCATCCTAAAGGTTGTATCAATAAACTCATGTGTGTTCAATTGTACTCCTTACCAATGGAGGCTCAGAATCATCAGGGGTTTTTATTTGGGGGGGGGGGGGTGTTTAGGTTTTTGCAAGGCAAACATGGTTAAGTGGCTTGCCCAAGGCCACATAGCTAGGTAATTAGTGTCTGAGGTCAGATTTGAACCCAGGTACTCCTGACTCCAGGGCCGGTGCTCTATCCACTGCGCCACCCAGCCACCCCTCGTTTTCTTATACAAAGGAAAACATATGTATGAGAAAACATTAATAACCTAGAGGCAGTGCATTTTTTAGAAAAAGACTTTAAAATTTAAAAGAAAAGTACAAAATGAAGAACTATTTTAGATATCACAAACTAACAAAAATGAACTGTTTTTCTAAGGCCCCTTTACTCCCTTTTTAGTGGGGCTTAGGTTTTCAAATGTTTTTAGACACATCATCCCCATTTTCTTTAATAAGAATCATATGGTCAAGCCCCAAATGACACTTTGCAAACACACCCTCAAGACGTCTGTGAGTTGAATGTATGTGTAAAACACCAAGCAGTTAAATTCTTTCATGCTGCAAACATGACAAAACATAAAAGCAGATTCTCAGGATGAAAAATAACATGAAAGACAAGACTGGGTCCATTTTAATTATCTTGAAGAGATCAGTGATATGAAATATCACAGGATGTTATTCATGTGTCCTACTTTTCAAAAATTAAATATATTCCCCATATATAAATATGATATTTGAAGTAACTTTTTATTCTGTTAAAGAACATCATCATCATCACTAAAATATGCCCAGGCAGGCAATGTGGTATAGAGGAAAATACAGTGGGCTACAAGTCAGAAATCAGTCAGCCAGGAAACAAACATTTATTAAGTACCTACTGTGTACCAGATCCTATGCTAACCCTGTATCCATTTTGGCACCTAGTTTCTTCCATAATGGCGCTTTAAATGAAGGAAAAATAAGGAATTCCTTCGACTCTCACCTTTGACTCCCCACTTTAAAAGGTCTGCTACTGAAAAATAAAAACCCTGCATACAGCTCCATCACAAAAAGCTTGTCAATGGGAAGAATCTTCAACACTTCAATAATATAACTCTGTTATGGCATGCCATGATATAGTGTCAGAAAGCAAGAAATCATGGGAAAAGGATCAGGTTCAAGTGGGTTAGTCATTTAAAAAAAACCTGCTTTGACTAGGACACAGCAGAGCAGGTATAAGTTTGAAGTACCATCTGATGATCTCAACTCTTTTTTTCTAATTTTCTTTCCTTGCCAGTTTTGAAAATATTAAATCATCTAGCTTATTCAACAAGAACTTGACAGAAAAATGTTTCCAAATGTTAGTTGACATTCAATCATTTCATTAGTTAATTTTTAAATGAACCAAATGAAGAATGCTCCAAACACTCGCATTAACAAGACAAAACCTAACACTTTGTCATGACAACCTGTCATTTTCACACACACAAGCCAAGCATAAAAAAAGAAAACGAATAACCCTTAACTATGGTCTCCAAGTATCATTCATGGAAATGACAACTACTTTCAATGAAAACTTGTTCACTGCCTGTCATTTATTTCTGAGTGGTAAGCTGTTAGGAAACAGGGAAGCTCATTTTCTCACGCACAGGGACAAGCTCAAGGAAGCTGCTGTCACTGAGTGTGTTCATTAGAGATGAATCTCTAGAAAGGTAAGATGCTAAGAAAGCAGGACTACTTTAAGATCTGAAGTTTCTGAGTTCACTCACAGAGACACTCAATAACCAGTGAAAAAAAGTGTATTCGTATGTGCACATTTCCCCCACCCCCCACCCTCCAAGGAGAATGTGCACATTTTCCCCCTTTTAAGAGAGCCTCTGGAGAAAGACCACTACTGGCAGTGAAATCATAATCATCCACTGACAGATGATAAGTGACATGCAATCACAAGCTTGACTTTTTTAAAGGTAGATGAAGTTTCTTCAGATGGCATTTCCTCCATTTCTTTAAACAATGTAATTTCATGGATTCACTCTTATCAAGTAGCTTCAAGTCAGTGGCAAATACCTATAAGCACAACGAATTTCACCTGTGGTGCTTTCTTCGCTTTCATAACTAGGGATTATCTGTGGACAGTAAAATTCTTCTTTAAAATTTTAGGTTGAATCTTTCATTTCTGGGACTCAATTGAGTAATGTGCACCTACTGTACCCAAAGTTCAGGCTTGATCTAACTGCTCATCTTTATAAGACTACTGGTAAAGGAAATTTTTGTCCCTGTGACTTTGCATTTATGTTTTCTTTACCTGTGGGTTGTTAAAAGGATTCATTCAACAGTTATTGAAGCACTGATGGAGAAATGAAATTTAGTTAGAATAAGGTTTCATACTTTTAGGACATTTACAGTATATTAGGAAGTTGACATGCATACATAATGACAATACACTATAATTTATGATAAATACATTAGGAAGGAATAAGATAAATTCCAGAAGGGAAAATTGAGACTGACAAGAGGTTCAGGGAAAGGTCCATGGAGGAGGTAGCATTTGAGTTCTGCTTTAAAGGATGGATGGGAGACAGCCAGGTAGCACAGTGAATAGAGAACTGGGCCTGGAGTTAGGAAGATTTCATTTTCCTAAGTTCAAAATCAGCCTCAGACACTTAATAGTTATGTGACCCTGGATAAGTCACATAACCTCTGTCTGCATAATCCACTGGGGAAGGAAATGTCAAGTTTCTTTGCCAAGAAAAATCCAAGGACAATTGTTGAGTTCCTTTCCGGACTTGCTTATCCTTTCCCCAGGCAAACGTTGAAGGGGCAGGAGAGAAGAAAGACAAGTTCTTCCTGTACACCAAGATCTCCATTTATTTACCAAAGTACAAGTGCTTAAATATTCTCCCCAGTTCTTGGTCCACTCCCACTCCCATGGAACTTAGTAAAACAACATTCTGGTGCTCAAGGACACCAAGTGATGAAGGTTTACAGTACTCTCACACATAACAGTCCCTAATAAACAATATTAGTATGCTATGGTCCAGAGGTCACACAAGACTAAACAACAGTTATGTTGCTAGGTGGCACAGACACTTACTAGCTGTTTATCCTGGGCAAGTCACTTAACCCTGTTTGCCTCAGTTTCCTCATCTATAAAATGAGCTGCAGAAAGAAATGGCAAACCCTTACAACATCTCTGTCAAGAAACCCAAATCAAGTCACAAAGAGTCAGACATGACCAAAACAAATGAATAGCAACAACAATAAAGAGAATTCAGCAGGCAAACAGAAGGGAAGATACACTTCAGGCACAAGGGACAATATGTGCAAAGGAATGAACAAGGGGAAATAGGACATTTTCAGGTTTTTTTTTTAAGAGAAATCCAGTTTGGATGGGGCGCAGAGATCATGGAAGAAAGTAATATAAGGATGTAATAGCAACATCAGACCAGATTGCCCAAAATATATTGCAAAGTAGATTATAATTGTACAATTATTCAATAGGCAAAAGAGCCAAGGAAGGTTTCTAAACAATGACATAAGTTCAACATCTAAGAAAGATTATTCTGGCAGTGTTCTGAGAGATTGATTAGATAATAAGAGCTTATTTGCAGGAAGATCATTCAGGAGGGACTGGATGATATTGAGACCCTATAATAAAGTAATGATGGTGGTGCCAATAGGAATAGTATGATGGAAGGGAATAGATACTATAGAAAATGATAGCTGATTGAATACATAAGAAGAAAAGATGAGGAAAATTAACTCTGTCTTCAAAACAGAAATAGTGAAATTAGAAGGTTAGAAGAAATGGGAAAGATAAGAAAGGAAGAAGAAAGAAAAGGATGAAGGAAGGAAGGAAAGAAGGAAAAGAAATTGAAAGGAGGAAAGAATGAGAAAGAAAAAAGGACCATAGAGGAGTAAACTTTTTAAAAAATATTAAAATAAGCAATAAATGAAATTATATTAAATGCAATCAACAAATAATAAAACATTTTAAAATACAAAGAATATGGGGGCAACTAGGTGGCTCAGTGACTAGAGCATTGGTCCTGGAGTCAGGAGGACCTGAGTTCAAATTTGGCCTCAGACACTTAATAATTGCATAGCTGTGTGACCTTTAACAAATCACTTAATCCCATTACCTTAAATAAATAAAAAAAATTTAAACGCAAAGAAATCTAAAAAGATGAATTAAGCAAGTAAATTTGTTACCCATATGTCTGATTTAATGAAAACTCTTCTTAAAAACAACCTCACAAGTTTATGGTTTCATATACAATTATCTTCTAATTTTTGTATACTGAAATTTTGATGGCTGCTTTTCATCATACAAAATAAAATATTAAAAAAGAAGGAATACCTCCTAATTGGCCTAAAGTTAACCTGGCATACTATGTATTTCCTTAAATATTCAACAAGCAACTATTAAAGTCTTACTATGTGCAAGATATTATACTGAGCATTGGGCAGGTACAAGGTAAAATTCCTAACGTCAGAAATCAAAGTTTGTAATCTATATGAAAATATAAAACAAGCATACAAGTAATAATTTTACAGGCTAAAATGATGAGTTCAGAGCTGTAAATAATATGCTATTAGAGTCCACAGTAGAGAAAAGTTCATTTCCAACTTAAGGGGACAGTTCATGGAAGAGGTAGCAGTTAAGTGGACCATGAAAGATGGATAGAACTTCAACAAGCCAAACCCGGTCATACAGAAGACAGAATTCCAGAAGTGATGAACATTGTGGTTGCAGGTTCAGGGGGCATGAAAGTATGGAATGAATACCTTAACTTGGCTGAGGTAAGCATAATAGGCAAGAAGTAAAGCAGTATGAGCTAAGGCTGAAGAAGTAGTTTGGAGGTGATTGTGTCTTGACTGTCAAGATAAGCATTTTGATTTCACACAGTGAAATTAGTAATCCATTGAATATTTTTGAATAGTTGAAATGAAATGATAGGACTGTACATTAGAAAGATAGAGAGAGGTGACCAGTTAATAGTTAATCAGAACTGAATTAGGATAGTGGTCATGAGAATGTTAAGATGTGGCCAAAGGCAAGAGATGATCAGAGATTTGACAAGATTTGATGATTTACTAAATGCAAGTGACAAGGAAAAGTCATAGTTATGGATGATTCTGAGATGGCTAATTTGGATGGTTAGTGCTGCCAAAAGAAATAGAATCTTTAGGAAGAGAAAAGGTTTGAGGGAAAGGATAATTGGTTCACTTTTATACACAATGAACCAAAATAAATCAAAACAAAAACAAACGGGGCGGCTAGGTGGCGTAGTGGATAAAGCACTGGCCTTGGAGTCAGGAGTACCTGGGTTCAAATACCCAGGTGTCTCAGACACTTAATAATTACTTAGCTGTGTGGCCTTGGGCAAGCTACTTAACCCCATCTGCCTTGCAAAAAAAAAAAAACAAAACTAAAAAAACAAGCAAACAAACAAAGGGGTAGTACAGTGGCTAGAGCACCAGCTCTGGCTAGAGCATCAGCTCTGGAGTTAGGAGGACCTGAGTTCAAATGACTTCAAACATTTAATTACCTAGCTGTGTGATCTTGGGCAGGTCATTTAACTCCATTGCCTTGCAAAAAAAAACCAAATAAACACAAGAAAATTAAACATCAGAAGAAACTAAGAAAATTACTTACACTGCACAATAACATTATTAACTGCATTTGAAACCACAATGAAATCACTAGGATCTCAATGATGCTGGCACTCCTTCCACCAATGTGAATCACATCCTATCCACGCTTTCTTATCCTATGAAAATATCACTGATGTTGTTCCATACATCCTCCATTTTTCTAGGGCTTTAAATAGTGAATGGAAATCAGTGCAACACTCAGAATGGCAATACATCACTCTTTTCTCCCTTACTCTTGCTATATGACTTTCCCATCTCCTTTTCCCAGTTGTACAGTTCTTGAATATTGTTTTTTATCCCATTTCTTATGCACAAGTATCATATCTAAATATGTTGCAATTTACTGACAACCACAATGAATCTCTAATGCTTTTAGGTCACCTACAATTTTTATTTTTTGGAAATCACGTCATTCTATGATTCACAGCTATATATTATCTCTGGAAAAATACTGATAATGAAAAAGTAGATTTTGGCATTATAAAGCAACTTGTAATGATTGAAAGCACTACACAATTTCCCAAATGTTATTCATCCCTTTCTCCTTTTTCTGACTTAATCTGGGGTCTTTTTTGATTTTGCAGTGCCTGTTCAAGTCTAATGGGCTGACCCAATGGGTTATCTAGAAAATCAGGTAACATATTCTTAATCCACGTGATTTTTCCTCAAGGGATTGATAGGCTGGTCTCTTTTGAGAAGACGGGGATCTAATATCATTGAAGAGAATCTATTTATAATTTTCTTAAGTATTCATTCTGGGGGAATCCCCCCCATAGAGTTAAAGGTTGGGGCTGTTTTTTATTTTTCTTTGTTATCTCCAATGCCTGGTAAAAAGTAAGTACTTAATAATTGCTCATTGGTTATTAATTGATGCAATCAGCACAATGCTATCTTACAAAAAAGAACATCAAGAGAATGTCACCATCTTTGGGAGAATCCCTCTTTCATTTGGTATTGATTTTGACTTTTGTTCTAATTGATGATCTGACTACAAAGAATGCAGATTCTGAAATTACTCCATATCAGTAACCAGTTATTTCCCATCTCATAACATAGTCAATTTAAATTTTTGTGATGCTTCTTGTTTCTTTCTTTATTCAATGATTTCTAATGCTCTTATATAAAATGAAGTAAATAAGTAATATGTAGACAGGCCTTTGACAATTTTGTGGAATTGAATTAAATATAACTCCTATAATTGGAATGCAAACTCTGTGAAAGCAGAGACAGTGCCTACAATTCCGTTCAACTTTTTTCTGCTGTTACATGTATGCAGTATGGCATGCAAAAAAAATTCACTGAATAAAAAACTGAATTAATTATCCAATTTACATATATAGAAAAGGAAAATCTTATCTTCAAGAATGCTAAAATCTTTAGGTTTGGGTCATAAAACATCTATTATATCTATTATATCTATTGCATCTATTATACATTATTCATTTCAATAAACTTTATATTATTTGGTGCTCTTCAACAAGGGAAAAATATCCAACATTAACATGAATACCCAGTTCAATATTTAATGTAAATTAAAATACAAGACAATCTCCTTCTAGAGACATATACAATTTCATTTGCCAAGTCAAATATAAAAGACAAAAATCTTAAAACCAACAATGACCATAGTTCAAGAAGATGTTGTAGACTTTTAATTTCCACTGAAAATTGTGATCTTTTCATATTATTGATGGATATTGATGCTTCCTGAAAACTTCACATAAACAATAAAAGTTATGTTAGGATTCTATAAGTATTACAAGATTTAAGTCTTTAGTGTAATTCAATTGAATTTAAAAGAAGCAAGGAATATGTGGAACAAATAAAGAACAAAGTTTAGAGCAAGATTCATTTTAATTAGGGAAAAGTCAGAAAGAAAGAGCCCTCAGAGGAAACAAGGAAAAAAGTCTCATCTTAGCTCATTTGATAAAGTAAGCAGACAGATCATGGAATGCCAAGTAATCCACCAAAGAAATTTTAGAAGTGATATTATGCAAAGACTTTTTTTCCAAACCTTTTTTTTGGTGATGAAATCAACTCCTATTAAATCCAATGATCATATCAGAGGATATGACTCCCAGATCTAGATATACTGTCCTAAACTACAAAATAAGAACTACTTTGGACATTTCTATCTGCATATTCTGTAGGCATCTCAAACTCACCAGATCCAAAACATGACTTATCTTTTCTACTGAACCCTGTCCTCTTCCTTAATGTCCCTATTTCTGTTCAGAGCATCACCAAACTTTCAGTCACCCATGTTTACAACATAAAGATCATCTTCAACTATCCTTTCTTTTATCCAAACATTTGCAAGTCTTGATTCTTCCTTATAATATTTGTCACATCCATACCCTTCTTCTCCACACATGTAGCCAATACTATTTCAGGTCTTCATCACCTCTTGCTTAAACTATTGCAATGGCCTTCAAACTGATCTAGCTACATCGAGTTCTTCTCTTGTCTGACTCATTATCTCCATGGCAACCAAATTGATATTCCTAAATCAAACATCTGACCAGGTCACCTTCCTGCTCAAGGAGATCCAATGGTTTCACATCATCTCTAAGATCAAATATAATCTGCTCTGCCTAACTTTTAAAGTCTTTCACAACCCAGCTCTGGTCAATCTTCCCAAATTTAGCATATTACACATCTTCTTGCATGCCATATTCTATTCATACTGCCCCACTTGCCATTTTCCACATATGACATTCTATCTCTTGTCTTTGCAGACTTAGAGAGTCCTTGCCTAGAAACCAAGGTCTGTCTTATGGAATTTCAGCTTACTTCAAAGCCCAGCTCAAGAACCATCTCCTCCAGAAATCCTACCCAATATCCCCACTCAACCTAGAAATGTGTTTGTAGTTATCTTCCACATATTGAATACTTTTTTTCTGTGTATACCTGCATTCATGCATGTATATAAACACATGTGTGGATGTACATACAATATAGATGCATGCTTATATGTGTATTCATATATATTGAATAAATGCTTGCTAAATATTGAATTAATGTAGCTATCCAAGTAGTTATATGGCATATTTGTCCATAATTTAAATTAGGAATTGATATACAATATGTCTTGTTCTGACATAGAATAGAAAAATATCTTAGTCCAGCAGATATAGACAGAAGAAAAGAAAACCTTTAATACTCACATTTTGGGGTTTTGCTGTAGCCTATACAGTTAATCTTATAAAGTATTTGCAGATTCTTCAATCTCTGTCATAGCTTTTTAAAAAACAATACAGCTGGAGAAATGTAGTGATTAGGACTCCATTAAAAAAAAAAAGAAAGATGAATTGGTCTCAATGGAAAAATCTTCCTTGAAAAATTAAAGTTCTACTTGACACTGTGGTTTCTTATTGTTTTCAAGAGACATAATAAAGAGCCCTGTAAAGCTCAGTCATAAGCTTCTGACTCATTATATTGAAGCCCCAGAGAATTTCAGGAGTTGATTATTAACTAGAGATGGAATATGGTTATATCAGTGGAATTATGAGACTGAAGAAGAAACATAAATGGAAACAAAGATTTTCCAAATAAAGAGCTTCCCCTCATCCACCCCACCCTCCACCATTCAGATACATGTTGCAAATGCAATGTTCCAGATGACATCTATGATACAGACAAATTCCATAGTAACTTCCTCATGGAAAAGAAGAGATAACAGCACCTGTAACACTTCTTCCTTTTCCACACCATCAGAAAAGTGAGTAGGACTGGCCACCAAGTTCAAGAGAGCTTTTCCAGGAGGATCAGTATTTATAATAGATTATTTGAGTTAAGTTTACATATTCAGATTTTAATAATCAACATTTGTCACCCTGAGGAAAGACCATAACTTTTTTTTCTTTTTTAGTTTTTGCAAGGCAGTGGGGTTAAGTGGCTTGCCTAAGGCCACACATCTAGGTAATTATTAAGTGTCTGAGGCTGCATTTGAACTCAGGTACTCCTGACTCCAGGGCTGGTGCTCTATCCACTGCGGCACCTAGCCACCCCGAAAGACCATACCTCTTAAAGAGATTTTGTATTGTAAGTTTTTTAATTATATATCATATATCATTGGCAGAGGGCACTCTGCCTTCATTGCATTTTGTGTTCTTAAAGAGTTGCCTAGATTAATGAGAGGGCAGCTAATGGGTCAGTGAATAGAACTGTAGGCTTAGAACTAGAAAGACTCCTCTTCAGGAGTTCAAATCTGGCTTTAGACACTTACTAGTTGTGTGAATCTGGGCAAATCACTTGACCCTCTTTGCCTCAGTTTCCTAATCCTAAAATTAAGGAGGAAATGGCAAAGCACTCTACTACCTTTGTCAAGAAAACCCCAAATAGAATCACAAAGCGTTTGATACAACTTGGGGGCGGGGGAGAAACAAGCAGGTGATTTCCCCAGGATCACAGAGCTATAATGTTCCAAAGATAGGACTTGAACAAAGGGGTTTCTGAGTTCAAAGGTCATTTGCCTCTGAATTGCTGGCTTCTTTAACTAAATCCTACTCTCGTGTCATATATAGAGATATTATGTGTATTCTGTCTGCACAATAGAATATAAGCTTTTTCAGAGTGTGTTATGCTTTTGCCATTGAATACCCAAGGACTACCATGGTGCTTTGAATATACTAAAAAAAATTCTTATTAATTAATTGATTGATTAGGCATTGACAGGCAATAGGAACTTCTTGAACAAATACTGAGGCCAGATGACAAGTTGAAGGTGGACACCAAAATTCTTCATGACAGCTCAAATGGGGTAATCATTAGCATTCAAGTTCAAAGAGGTTTATCCTTTTGTTTAGTCCATATACAGAGAAAATGAAAGAAAACATATAAGTTAAGGCCTTGAGTACAGTGGATAGATCATGTCAAAAGGTTTCATAAAAATATTTAAATTTATAAAGCCTTTTTTAATCTGAAAGGAGAAAAATCCCACCTTTGAAAATTTAGCAGATGTAAAAACTTTTAAGAAAAATTATTTATTCAATAAAAATTCTCCAATAAAATCTTAGAACCAGTGAATCTTTACAATTAGTTTCTGATAAGCAGAAGAGTACTATACAGCTTAGAAATGTCCTTTTTTTTGGATATTAAAGGAAGTGACCCTGTTTTTACTGAAACTTTTCACATATTTTCCTAGTTTATAAATATATCATCATATGAAATAGAAAAGTCTTCATGCTGTTCAAATCATTCTTTTCAGAATTTTGTTTTCATTTCAGAAAGTTAATAGAATAGACTAAATACTTTAATGTGTACTTTAAAAGTCTTACTGTACATAAATAGTGCTAGTTGAGCAAATATTTAACAAAGGGAAGTCCCCCTCCCTTTCAGTTCTCTTATTATACATATTAAATTAACTGTTAAAAGTATCTTTTAAAGTTATCTACATTTTTCTTCCTTTCAATTCAAGCCTAATGCACAAGTGAACAGCTACCTGAGTAAATTTAAAAAAAAAAAACATAACCTTAAGTTTACACAAAATTCCACACAATTAGTGACAGTAAAAACCCAAATTCTTTTTTCTCATCTACAAAATCCTTAAGGAGAAAACTGTCTTACCAGCTACAGAAATAATTTTAAACTGTAAGGACAGTTTTATGAGGAAAAGATTATCAAAATACTACAACATGCTATAGAAATCATTTTCATCATCATGGCAATTTATGAGGGTGATCCATTCCAAAAATTAAATAAAAATTTTATTTTGTTGCAAGTTTCAATATTTTTAAGCCCAATGATCACCAGCTTGATACTATAAGCAGAGTTCTGGAGTGGAGCAGACTTGTATTAAGATACTCTTATAATCTGTGCATGACAGAAGAAAGAGTAAAGTATCTTCAAGTGGAAGAGGCAAAACTGAGATAGGATGTAGAAGCAGAGATACCCTTGAAAAAATCTATTTAGAATAGTCCAGAACTAACATTATACTACCTAAAATTAAGGTGTTTTGTGTTAGATTAGTGGTAACAAGCCTAGATACAAAAGAGAAAGTAAGTACTGGGGGAAGAAAAAAGAAAAGAGAATAGTTGGGAAGGAAGTAACTGGTATATGTTCTCCAAAACCTTCAAATTCTACTTGGTCTGCAGATGACAAAGAGTAGGAAGGCAGCAACAGAGAGAGAGAGAGAGAGAGAGAGAGAGAGAGAGAGAGAGAGAGAGAGAGAGAGAACAGTCCTTTAAAACAGCTGAGAGAATAGTATTGTACAAAATGAAAGATTCTAAAGAACCATTGGTGAGACAAAGCAGCAGAGAACTCTTGAAACACTTAGAGGCAAAACATGTTACATAAAAACTGATACTGCCAAGGACCAAATTTCAGCATAGGTCGCCTTTAGGGATGCCCCACAGTAAGGGTTTGTTGTTATTATTGTTTTCAGTCTGGGTTGGAAACCAAAAAGAATGTTCAGCTGAAACCACAATCCAAATGATTTATTCCACAAATGAAACTCAGCAGTGTCCATAAAAGACTTCCTCCAAGAGCTTTGTTTTGGTGGGGAGGTGACCCTTAAACATCACACCAGCAAAGAGCAAGTTCTAGCAGGCAGTACAGAACTGAAAGGATCATAAGGTCTGAACTGGACAATGACTGTCACGGGGTGGGGTGGGGGGAGCAGTCTAGCTAAGTGATGAGGGATTCATCACCAAAAGGCAGGTTACTAGGAGATAGATCCTAGAGTACCATTAATAACTGAGTAACACTATTAAGAAAGGGATGGATTATGATGTGGATTTGTGGAAGGAGTATCCATACTAATGAAATCACAAGTTTCTTGGAAAATTAATATAGTTTATCATGAAAAGTAAATTGTTGCTGTTGTTGCTCAGTTATTTCAGGCATAACCAACTCTTTATGACCCCATTGGGGTTTTCTTGACAAAGATACTGGAAGTAGTTTGCCATTTTCTTCTCCAGCTCATTTTACAGATTAGGAACTGAGGCATACAGGGTTAAGTAACTTGTCTGGGGTCACATAGCTAGTAAGTGTCTGAGGCCCTTGAACTAAAATCCTCATGCCACCAGGACTGGCACTCTAGCAACTATACCACCAAGCTACCCCCAAAATTAAATTTCATCTCCTTCAATAAAGAGAGTGGGTGGTGAGTGGATGCCAGTGCTGTGAGCATGATGAAGTCCTACATTAAAATTATTTGTTAAAGATTTTTTTGATTAACTGAAAGAAGATTCCTGCCTCTCCAGCAAAGAGTACATCCCTGGGGCTACTTTTGGGGGTTGCCACTAACAAATGTGGCACTGGATGAGTCACAATCTGAATCATTAGAGGATTCATCCAACTCATTGAGATTCCCCAATTCAATTCAATGCCCTCAATACCAGAGGGCACTGGACCTAAGTTTCAATCCTACCCTTAGACATTTATTAGCTCCCTGACCAAGGGCAAGTCACTTAATTGCAGTGGTTCAGTTTCCTCATCTATAAAATGAAGGGGTTAGAGATAATAGTCTTCTGCTTTCCCCTCCAACTCTAAATTTATAAGTCATTGAAATATTAGAGTTGATTATGTCTCAACATGCAAGTGGAGAATTTAAAGAAAATTCTATGGTTGTTTTGGGTATTTAAAAAATTGCCTAAAGCATTGACATAAAAGACAATAAATTCTTTCTTTGAGTGAGGGGTTTGAATTAAGTAGAACAGATTAAAACACATGGTAGAGGAGGCATTGTAATGCTCCCCCAGTGCAGTCAGAACTTGATTAAAATGTAATTGGGAAATATTTAACAGAAGAAAAAATACAATAGAATACAGATAATGTTAATATGTATTTTTCTGAATCAATATGTGTCCAGGGATCCTACACCACTGATGTAGAAAATTATCTCAATTCTGTACTTGCCCTGCATATGTAGGCACAGTTATAAAAGTACTTCTATTGATAAACTCAGACACACACACACACACACACACACAGACAAACATACAAACAAACACACAAGATATGTTTTAATAGCATGTTAAGGTCTTCAAGAAGCTTTTCTCACATCACTCCTGCAGGTAAATAGAACAAGTATTACTGAGTTCTTTTGGATTATAGTAAGTGATTTTTATTTATTCAACATATGCCCCTAGTGACTTGGGTATGCTTACAAAATTCATAAACTTCTCATTCTTTAAACTGACAAATAAAACTAGATCATTCGTGAAACTCAAAGTCTCTTACAATGATAAACGAAAACAGAGACAGAGCATCCATGTAGTATTTGCAAAGGTCTAGTACAACTAAATAATATTATTTTCCTGAAGAACAGAACATTCGTTTTGCAATATCAACTTTCATTCCTTTTATGGGTCATATAAAAATAGAACAGGTGGTATAATGCCAATTCTCAAATAAGGGTATTCACTTTTTCCCTGTAAGATCAATTTAACTAAATTAAATTATAAGAGACTTTGGTGTCCAGTCCTTTTAGTTTACAATGAAGAAACTAAGAGTTGGAGAAGTAAGATGATTTTCCTACTACTATAGAAATGGTAAATTGCACAAGATGGATTTGAATCCAGAATCTCTTGTCTTATGGCCATGTTGCCTCTCAAGAGTAAATTGGACATTTACATGGCATTTCTCAAAAACTTTTTATAATATTCTTATATTTAAACATTAAAATAGCCCTGTATGTGGACACCAAAGGAATTATAATTCTGATTTAACAGGAGGAAACTGAGGTTAAAAGACATTAAGAAACCACTCATGTTGCCAAATTTGAAAGGATAGGAAGCAAGATCAAATTCTGGTCTCTCCTTACTTGGAGTCTTCAGCAGATGTTGCATTGGATGGAACACTAAACCTGGAATTAGAAAGACCTGAATTCAAATCCTAGGTCAGGCACTTATAAACTCTGGTCAAGTCTATCTCAGTTTTTCTATCTATAAATTAGGAGTAATAATTCTGACAACTCAGGGTTTTATATAGGGAAAAAATGTGATCATATTTGTATAGCACTTTGCAAACCTTAAAGTAAATTGGAAATGCTAGTTATTAGCATTGATGATGCTCATCATCAGCTTTATTAAATGAAAACACAGTTTCACCTCAGTCAATATAATAAAATAGTAGCACAAGAGTAGTCAGTCAATAAACTAAGAAATCTTAAGTCGATAAAATGTCTCCTACAAGATTAAGAAATTGGGAGGTCCCAACTACAAATGAATAAAGTAAGTTATCTTCAAAAGGTTTATAAAACCTTTAAACTTCAAATATGAAATATCTCTAGTAGAAAAAAAAGACTTTAGTTGTGTATAATTGACAGTGTTGTTTTTTAAAACAAATGCACTTCTGATAAATTTCTGTTGCTGCACTGTTGCTACAATATTATTAATTGCCTTAGAATTGAGGTTAGGGTAGCAGAAGTAGGGAGAAACCACCAATGATATATGTAGCACTCACCCCCCCACTGCTTGGTGAATGGGCTTTCCATTGAAGAGGTAACTGAATTACCAACAAAGCTCGAAACCAAGAGATAGAAAGAGAAATTCCATTTAAAGAAATTGTAAACAACATAAAATACTTGGGAATCTACCTCCCAGAAATTATATGAACATAACTCAAAACACTTTTCACACAAATAAAACCAGACCTGAACAGTTGAAAAATGTCAGTTACTCATGGTTAGGCAGAGTTAATATAATAAAAATGACAATTCTACTTAAATTAAATTACTAATTCAGTGCCATGCCAATCAAATTACCAAAAAATTATTTTATAGCATGAGAAAAAATAGTAACAAAATTCATCTGCAGAAACAGGTCAAGAATATCAAGGAAATTAATGGAAAAAATAAATGTAAAGGAAAATAGCCTAGCCATACCAGATCTAAAACTATATTATAAACCAGCAGTCATCAAAACTATCTGGCATGGCTAAGAAATAGAGAAGTGAATCAGTGGAATAGATTAGGTAAAAATGAAACAGGAGTTAATGACTATGATAATTTCCTGTTTGATAAACCAAAGAGTTCTAGCTTCTAGGATAAGAATTCATTATTTGACAAAAACTGCTGGGGAAATTGGAAAATAGTATGACAAAAACTAGACACAGACCAACATCTCAGTCTATAACATGATAATGGGTACAGGATTTAGACATAAAGAGTGATATCATAAGCCAATTAGTAGAACAAGGAATAGTCTATCTAAGGAATGGGGAGAAGTTTTTGACCAAAGAAGAGATAGGGAACATAATAAATTACAAAATGGATAATTTTAATTACATTAAATTAAAATGTCTTCACACAAACAAAGCCAATGCAACCAAGATTAGAAGGAATGCAGAAAGATAAGAAACAATTTTCAGTTAGTATTTCTCATAAAGGTTTCATTTCTAAAATAGAGAATTGATTCAAATTTATAATACAAGTTTTTCTTTCTCCAATTGAAAAATGGTCAAAAGGCATGAATAGACAGTTTTCAGATGAACAAATTAAAACTATCTATAGTCACATGAAAAAATGCTCCATATTATTACTGATTAGCAAAATGCAAATCAAAACAACCCTGAGGTATCACCTCATACCTATCAGATTGGTTAAAATGACAAAAAAAGGAAAATGATCAATATTGGAGAGGATATGGGAAAACTGGGACATGAACGTACTGTTGTTGTTGTGAACTGATCCAATCTATGTGGAGAGCAATTTGGAACTATATCCAAAGGGCCCTTTGAACCAGCAATACCATTTCTTGGTCAGTATCCCAAAGAGATCCTAAAAATGGGGAAAGGATGTACATACACAAAAATATCTATAGTGATTCTTTTTATAGTGGCAAAAAACTGGAAATTGAGGGGATCCCATCAATTGAGGAATGACTGGACAAAGTGTGGTATATAAATATTATGGAGTACTATAGTTTTGCAAGAAATCATGAGCAGCCCGACTTCAGAAATGCATGGAAAGACTTGCATGAACTGATACTGAGTGAAATGAGCACAACCAGAACATTAATAGCAACATTGTGAGTTGATTAATGGTGGAGGACACAACTCCTCTCAGCAGTTTAATGACCAAGGACAATACTGAGAGACCTGTTAAGGAAAATGCCATCCACATCCAAGAGAAAACTATGGATTCTGAATGCAAAGAAAAATATACTATATTCACTTTTTAAAACTTCTCTTATGTTTTTCTTTCTCATGAGCCCCCCCCCCCAGTTCTATTGCTTCTTTCACAATATGACAAACATGGAAATAAGTTAGGCACAATTGTACACATACCACCTATACTAGATGTTTGCTGCCATGGAGAAGGGAAGGGTGGGGGTAGAAAAATGTGGAACTCAAAGCTTGAAAAGTATGAATGTTAAAAACTATCTGCAAATAACTGGAAAATAAATAAATGATAAAGAAAAAAAGAAGTTAACTGAAACAATGTAGGAAATTTGGGGTGTTTTTTAACTGCGGCTTTTTATTACCTGAGGGGGCTGTATAGTCAAGTTACATTTAAGCAGTGTCAAATGTGTTAGTTCAGTCCAAAATTACTAAAAAGTACAACAGGTTCTCACTAGAAAGCACAATAGAAACCTGGTGGTTGAGTAAAAACATGTTTTCAGTGATACAACTCAACAATAAACAAAACAGGCTCAAAACCTAAAGGATAATTAGATTTACTCACAATGGAAACAATGGAGTCAATAAAGTTTTGTAACTATCTAGATCTAAAAAGGTTTTTCTCGTACATTAATCAAAAAAATTGTAGGAACGGCAATATTTTTTATCTACACAATGAATTATTAAAGAGTATCATGTGATTCCTAACTGGCTTTAAGAATGTACTTTCCCAAGGAAAGTTCATCATTATTTTATTTAAAGCTAGATATTTTAGGGCTATTTTTAATCTTAACATTTTGATGCCAAAATTGGTTCTAAGCAGCTGATGTTTAACTGCTGGAAAATTGATGTTCCTTCACATATCATCTGGCACACTAGCTTCAGAATGCTCTGACTATCCAGTTAATCAGATGCCTCAGTGGCTGTGAACTGCATTCAGCTTAACTGAATGCTTGCTGACCAATCTGACTGGTTCCAAAAAAGGGCTACAAATAACTAAATTCCCACTCTCAAAAGCACAGTCTAGCTAAAGCTGTCTTCAAGGACAATTTGAGGTTCCGAAAGAGAAAAAAGCCACCTCAGCAAACAAATGGAATGGAAACAATGAGAACCTTATAGAATGCTCTCCATCCTTTCATTAATACTCTCGTAAGACACAGCTGAACATCATCTCACTTCCCAGTATCTGAGGTGTAACAGTTTGCACTGTCCATCAACTGCTCAGAGCATAACACTTCATTTGTAAGAGTTCCTTTGTCACTAAATAGAGGCCTAGAGCTCCAGTAGCCAATTAAAAAATCAGACTCTGGCAGGATGATAAAATAATGGTTAAGAGGGTCATTAAAAGAGTTAAACCATCTGACCATCACTAGGGCAACTCCTTTGAAATTTTAACACTTAAACAGAAATGTTAGCTTACCTGAAATGGACCACTGATGCCCAAGCAAATTGCTTTGGTGCCCTGGGAAACTAAGATGGTTAGATAGACCTAACCACCTTAAGAATGGTCTCTTTTTTTCTCACTGCTTTTAATTTACTTCTTCCCAGCATTAGACTACCCCAGTGGGCATTCAGGAATTTATCTAGGCACCAGACCTTTTGGGATAGTTGTCAGGAGAGCAGAAATGGTCAATTGCAAGGTGCAACCTCACCTAACATCTCATTCCCTCCCCCTTTTCTCCCAGTAACATAACCCCTTCATAAAAAAACTACCCAATAAACCATTTTAGAAAACTTTCTCACTTAACTGCTAATTCAATTTAAATGCTAACCTTGCTCTGCCTTTCTCAGGATGTAACACAACACCTTATTCAAATTTAAGAATAAGCCACATATCAGGCTTCAACCCAGCCTTTACCTCTGATTTTCTGTAAATGTCAGTGATGATCTAGCAGAGATGTGACATTCTGTGCCAAATCCATGCCTTCCCAAAGAAATTTTTCTCCTTTAGTTTAGTGCCCAAGACTCAGACTACTTTAATAAGTTTGGTGTCAAAAAGTTACACTGTAAGTAAAGCAAAAAGCTCCATAGGTTTGAATATAGCAGTTTAGAAACTGAATTATTAAATCCTAGGAAAATTGCAGATTGCAAAGATCTTATGATCTGCTTTTAAAGAGGTTGATATTACTCTGACATGAAAAGTGGAGTATATTACCATGTATCTAAAGTCCTCTCCAAGACTTCAGAGTATATAATCTAAGTCCCTCATTTACAGATGGAGAAATTAAGGCCTAGGGAGTTTAAGTGACTTGCTCAAAGTGACATAAGCAAATGACAAAATATGATTTTTTTTATGTGCCACTAGAGTACTAAACTAAAAATACAAAATGATAATGCGAACAACTTGAAATGATACAAAACAATAATAAATAATAAACTGAGTTGTATTATTTTTAAATCTGAATAAGATGTTACATGACATCTTGAGAAAGGCAGAGAAAGATTAGATTGTTGGGTCAGAAGTAAAGATTTTTTTTCTTTTAGGTTTTTGAAAGGCAGATGGGGTTAAGTGGCTTGCCCAAGGCCACACAGCTAAGTAATTATTAAGTGTCTGAGGCCACATTTGAACCCAGGTACTCCTGACTCTAAGGCCGGTGCTTTATCCACTACACCACCTAGCAGCCCCAAGTAAAGATTTTCTATGAGAGGTTAGAAATGTTGAGAAAGGTTGCACTTTGTAATTGATCATTCTTGCTTAATACTTTTCATTCTTTAAACAAAGATTCCACATGTCATAGTTTTTATTACTAACTCCCCCACTTATCATTTCCATATATTGTGACACTTTTTCAGCAAATCCTTTAGATTTCCATGAAGTCACCAATTTTTCCTTCTGAAAGCTAGCAAAATTTCTGCTTTAAGACATTTGTGGTTTTATTTTAGCTAACAGTTTGGTCACAACTTGCCTTCACTGTCTTGGGGCTTTTCATTGTATGTATATTTTGACATAATAAATTTAATCACTGTCAATCATAAATATTTGTGTACTATAAAAATATCTGAAAGCCTGATAGTTCTTTCTGCCTACCCCCAGCCCCAAAAGAGCCTTCATTAAAAACACAGATTCACAAGCATATGATTTGACTAGCTTAGGATTTAGAACTGGTAGGAACTTGAGAGCCAAAGTTCTCTTTTACAGCAGAGGGAATTGAGGATTCGAAAGGTGAAGATTTACTCAAGGTCACAGAGAGGGGAAATAACAGAATATGCTATAGCTAAAATGCAAAGATAATTTATATATACATTTGTAATAATTTAGCAACCTCTCTAATATATTTTTATTTTCTTTCTTTTCTTATCACTTTTATTAATGTTATTTTATGGATGCCAATTGCCATCTGGGCTTTCTTCCACCTGACAGAGGTTTGACAGTATATTCTTAATGATTAGTAGTTTGGCTTTAGATGTAAAATAATCCTTTTGGAGACCACAGATCCTAGCAACACACACACACACACACACACACACACACACACACACACAAACACACATATATATATACTCTTTGGCCATGGCTGTGAAAAAAATAAGCCTAAATTTCTTGATATAATATCTTTAACTAAAGTGTTTCAGAGAAACTGTAATTGTTTTCATAATTGATATCTTTTTTAAAAAGCACATACACATATACACACAAACCATGTTGGATGATTCTTCCAAAAAGTCAAAGACCCAATTAAAGGAGAGTTAGCTGAAGAATAAATTTGCCCCATTTAGTCTTATGATGTGGATTAATGATGCAAATCTAATTAATTTCATTTTTAAATCTAAAGATCTATACTGATATTTGTCCCATTTTCATTTTATGGTCCTTCTCTCACACAAAGGATTATCATTAAATGCTTTGCATAAACTGTATGTTAATGTATATAAATCTATGTACAGAGAATATGTGCATAATATTTCACTTTCAGTCATCCATAGGTCTTTTTCTGTTATCAGGTCTTATTAAGCAACATTAGTAGCTCTTCCAAGGACAAGAAAGAGAGAGAGAGAGAGAGAGAGAGAGAGTGTGTGTGTGTGTGTGTGTGGGTGTGTGGGTGGGTGGGTGGGTGGGTAAACATCTTCTAAGGTGACTTTTCAGATTCACAAAAACATGGAAGAGGATTCTTTAAATCTCAGAATAAGAAGCTTTATTTGTCTACCACAACTGAAATCTGGATACAAAAGTTCTGCACTTCAGGTATGCTCTGAGATTTCAGGTTGAAATTTAATTCTGAATCTTATTCAAGTTTCAATGATATGGTCAAGTCAATTGTCAGCAAGTTCTGGATTAGAATGCCAATTTGGAAAAATAGATGAAACATTTATACAGGTTCTTTACATCTGTCAATCACTGCCTCTGAGGGTCCATACTATGAGATAACATTCCTTTTTTTACAGAGTAGTGGTCAACTGAAAAGTCCAGTAGAATATTTCATCAAAAGGTATAGATGCTATACACTGAACAGAATCTAAAATTTAAAAAAGCTTTAGGTTAACCAGTTATACAAATAAAATGCAAAGTATTTCACCACAAGAAAGGAGTTATTAATAACCTGAAGTTCTAGTCAAAGTATACTGTTGTACATGTCCGTCTCCTTGGATATGGACAGGTCCCACAATCATGAAACAAATTATACACATCCCACAGTCCTGTTTGTGTCAGGTTTGAGCCAATGGAACTTCTGGAATGTGAATTTTCTGCTTTAAAATGCACTCTGCAGTTTGAGAATCCCCCCCCCCACCCCACCCCAAGGGAAAAGGCGTCTCACATTTTCTCTCCTTAGGTCATACCTTTATCAGTAAATCAGTACAGGGAATAGAAATTGAAGAAAACATTCCCTGATTCTAGTGGATTTTAAACCCCACAAAATGATAAGTCAAGCCTCACTGTCCTCATCAAGGCTAATTTATCAGAAGATACAAGTTGGCAAATACTTCACTTGCAACAATACTCTGAAACCATGTTGTTGGAAAAGGATCATCCAGTGGGTGTGAAAGGGCAAGAGGGAAGAAGAGTAAAGGAAAACCTAGAGGAAGCCTTTGATCCCGCCTTTAAGGACTTAGCTGCCATCATCTTTGGCAGAGAGGTGACCATACACTTCAGGGAGCAGCCTCCAGGGTCAAGTCTGTGATACAGACCCCCACTCACAGTGAACAAGACATGCAGCCTAGGCACCTACCCATCCTCCGTTATCCTGGATCCAAGTGTGCAGGTGCCGGTTCAGGTACTCAGTCATCCATAGGGCAATGCTGTCCACCAGGGGCGACATCTCCCGGTTGACACTCTCCACACACATAACACCACCAAATTCAAAGAAGGCCACGATCCGCCCCCAGTTCACCCCGTCCCTGAACAACTCCTCCACCACTGTGGCGAAGCGTCCCCTGGCAGTAACGGGGGTCAGGTGCAGCTGACCTGACATTTCATCGAAGTCTCTCCGGTACCTTCGAGAGAAATCATCTCCGGCTTGACGAAGGGTCAGATGGACCACAGGTGGCACTGGACTGACAGGAGGTCCGGCAGCAGTAGCAGCAGCAACAGCAGGCGGAGGCAAAGGTGAGTTTCTAGCAGCAGAAGTAGCCAAGTCCTGGGGTTCAGCAGGCAGAGGTGTATGTCTTGGCTGGTTGGAGAAGATCCCAACAGCAGGGGCAGAAGCAACAACCGGAGGAAGACTCGGAGAGGTTGGTGCCCTCAGATCTGCAGCCTCCCATTCGTACCCTCGCTGTGATAGCTTATAATGAATATATTTCATCACTATCTCCCGATTATCGTACCCTCTTCTTCCAGGGTGAGCCATCATTCCAAAAGGAGGAAGCGGTAAATACCAAGGAGAGCAGACAAATGGTGACAACACACCCACCTCTTATTCCCTCTCCCACTTTACGCCCCCCAAAAGACAGAATGAGAATTATAATCCAGTTAGTTTATTGGATGTGCTTTTCATTTCTTGACTTTGGGGAAGTCTTGTTTGAAATATTTTGTTCTTCCTGGTGGTTTTACCCCTTGGTATGAGATGCACAGTATTTAAGATTTAAATTCCTTTTGTATCTTTTTTTATTTCCTGAGGCACGCTATTGTTATTATTTAGATTACTTTATTCTATTTCCTCGGTGATGCTGAAAGGTAAAAAAAAAAGCTCATACTGAATCAAAATCAGGTGCATTTTCTTCTAGATACTCTAGGGTGAATGTGGTTCATAACTACCAATACTGCTACATATTACACAACTTATAAGAATTTACTAGACTTGGAATCAAATATACTCTAATGCACTTTTAGGTAAAACCTCAAAGGTCTATTAAAAGTTACATAAAGTAATTTTTCCTCTGCAAAGAACTTACTTGTATTCTAAGTACTGAATGCTCCTCTGTCAAGTTTCCTTTTTTGTGAAAACAGAACAAACTCATGGGGGGAAAAAATCCCACAAATCTTCAGTACTTTCAAGTTATATTTGCTTTGAAACTTCCAAATTGAATCGGGAGTTGGAAAAAAAAATTAGAAGGATTTCCAAATTAATCCCCGGACTTCTGTTTTGGACATCTCCAAAGAAATGTCAAACCCTAGAGATCCCCATCGGAGAATCCGGGAGCCAAAAGGAGGGGGGGGGGAAAGAAAGAAAGAACAAGGCAGCGACGGCGGCGGCGGTGGCGGATGAATGACAATTCCCAGTCCGGTCTCCCGCAGAAGTCCTGTGGCTTTCCCCGTGCAGTTCACACACGCACACGCGCGCGCCTGCAGGCATTGATCTCTGCTCCGGTGCCTGCTTCACGGCTCCATTCAAAAGAGAGGAGAGGAGGGGGGGGGAAGGGGGAAGGGGGAAAAAATCAAATCAAATCCCCTTCTGATTCAACTCCGGACAGAAAAAACGAGCTTTTCCCAAAAAGCTGCTCGGTAAACGGAGGCAGAACGAGTTCACGCCGCCCTGTGCTCCCCGGGAGGAGACCTCGCCGTGTGTGGTGCTGCTGGTGCTGTGAAGGGGTGGGGGTGACGCCGGGAGGGGAGGGCTTTCTTTTTCCCTCCTTTCCTAAAAAGGCTGCCTGCTCCGGAGTTCTCCCCTCGAAACCCCCTCTTCCGCTGCGCCCACCGAGGCAGCCCGGGCTGCCGCACGCCCTTTCTCCTCTTCCACCACCTCCACCTCCACCACCACCAGCACCGGCACCTCCCCCCTCCACTCCTCCTCCTCCTCCTCGCCGCCTCCACCACCTCCACCCCTGTGCAGCGAAGTCGGGGCTGGCAGGGCTGAGTCGGCTCCGCGCGCCGCCGGCGGGGAGGTCCCGGCGGCTAATGCACATTCACTTGTAGCGGCGGCGGCGGCGGCGGCGGCGGCAGCGCCACAGGGAGAGTTCAGTGCAGCTGCAGCGGGGCGCACCGAGGGATGGAGGGGCCGGGAGGGCGGGGGTGCAGGGAGAAGAAGAGAGCGGGGGAGGGGGCGGGGGCAGATGCTGGCCTCTTACTTCATTCTCCTCACTAACCAACTGGTTTCCTGTGGAGGCTACGTCACTGTTCATTCAAAAAAAAGAAGAAAGAAACCCTCCTCCTCCTCCTCCTCCTCCTCCTCCGACCCTCCCCCCCACTCCTCCAGCTTCCCCTTCCCCAATTAAAGGGACAGCGACGGAGCTGGGAATGGAAAGCCAGCGGCCTCGGGAGAGGGCAGGGGGAGGTGCGGCCGTGTCACCCCCCCCCCCCCCGGGGCCGGCCCGGTCCCGTTCTCCCCGCGGTCTCCCAACCAGACCAGGCGGGCTGGGCTGGGAAAGGGGCTGAGTCCGAGGGGGAGGGGCGGAGAGCACGCCCGCCCAGGGCCTGCTGGTGGGTGGCACGGTGGAAGGGGGGTGGGGCGCCCCCTCCCCCAGGCCGGCCCTGTCCGGCCGCCGGCGCGCGGGGCCCGGCCCGGGAGCCCGCCGGGGAGCGGGAAGCGCGGGCGCGGACAGCGGCGGCCGCGGGAGCCTCTCCCGCCCGGCCCGAGCCTCTCCCGCCCGGCCCGAGCCTCTCCCGCCGGGCCCGAGCCTCTCCCGCCGGGCCCGAGCCTCTCCCGCCGGGCCCGAGCCTCTCCCGCCGGGCCGGAGCCTCTCCCGCCGGGCCGGAGCCTCTCCCGCCGGGCCGGAGCCTCTCCCGCCGGGCCCGAGCCTCTCCCGCCGGGCCCGAGCCTCTCCCGCCCGGCCCGAGCCTCTCCCGCCCGGCCCGAGCCTCTCCCGCCCGGCCGGGGCTGCCCGCCTCCGCGCATTACATAATGGCTCGCCCGGCCGCGGGGCCCGGCGGCGGGCCCGGCTCTGTCTGCCCGCGGGCCGGGCCCAGCTGCCGGGCCGCGGGGGGGGCGTCAGGAAAAGGACAAAACACCACTTAACCAGGGAAGAGCTGACCCAGCGACTCCCAGAACCCGGGCGGCCGGCCCGGCCGGTGCGCCGAGACCCGAGTAGTCATAAAAGGGAGGAAAATCCGACAGCTGCGGCGCTGGGGAAATCGAGTCTATTCAAAAAATGGGGGGGGGGGGTCGCCTTCGTGCCTTCAGCCGGCCTGGACTTCCCTGAAAAGAGGGCTCTGGCCTGGCCGAGGCCGGGCGGGCTGGCCCCAGCCGAGGAGGGGAGCTTGACTGGCTCTTAGGCCTCTCCACAGGCGTGTTTACTTTGCAACGGCTTCCATGAGCCTTCACCGCCAAAAGGCTTCCTCAGAGGAGGCTGAATGTGCCTGTTTCTGTGTGTGTCTGTGTGTACTTGGGGCGGGGGGGTGTGGTGAGAAAGGAATGTTGGGGGGAGAAGGCTCAGGATACGTGTTTTTTTGTTGCTTTAAGTACAACCACCTCCTCTGAGCTCTTTTTCAGAAATTTGGGAGTTAGCTGCGAAGGGTCCTCGAGACTGGTGGACCTGCGACTCTAGGGTACCCCCCCCCAAAAAAGTGCATCTGTATAGGAGATAATAAATTTTGCAAAGCTTCTCCTTTCCCTAGGCCAGCTACTAACAATGGTTGTCATGTAATATGGCAATTTACATACATTATCTCATTTGAATCTTACTGTAGGTGTTAATTATCTCCCTTTTATATGAGAGAATTGTGAAACTTAAAGACCTAGAGACCCAGCAGGGGGTGGGAGGGTGTCGCAGTGTCATCCCTTCCCCTGGGACAGCTCCCTCCTCCTCCGCCCGTCTCCCCACCACCACCAGCATGGGAGGCAAAGCCGGCGGCCCAAACTCATACAATGCCTAAAATGATTAAAGAGCCCAGGCCTGTGGACTCTCAAGCAGCATCGGGCCGAAAACCCCTCATGTTTGCGTTTTGTTTAAATGAGGTCTAACTTCGAGCCTGGACAAGTTAATTAACCAATCGGTTTCCCAGAAAAATCTTAAAAACTATTTAAATTGTGTAGAGGGAGTTGTGTCGATGAGAACTCTATTCACCGGGTAATAAAAAGTTATCATCAGAAATTATATTCATCAAGATTTAGGGAGACAGCCTAGTACAGTGAGAAGAGTAGTGACTCAGGAGTTAAGGAACTTGGGTTCAAATCCTGCCTCTGACGTTCATCTTGAGATTTGCTTCCTCATTTAAAAAAAAAAAGGTTGGGTGCACTACAAGGACTTTGGAGACCCAGGTCCTATTAAAAACTAAGGTGAGAAAATAAAGAGCAGTGGACTGACTTGGAGATAAGAAATCTGATATTCTAATTCGAACTCTTGCTAATTAGCTGCGAATTTCTGCAAATTACTACCTTGATGGGCGTCAGTTTCCTCCTGAATAGCTCAGACGGATTATATATCCCTTCTAACTCTAATTCTGTGACTAATGAGAGCAGTTTCCAACTTCTCAAAGTATAAAAGCTTTTTTTTAACATCAAACTGCAGTTCCCCATGAAAACAGTTCTACTATTGCTTGATAAACTCTTTAAAAAAGCTATTATTCATCCCTAAATCATACAGATACATATATATTTGAAAAATAGTAAAGTCTCTAAGCAAAAACATTGTTATACTATAAATTTTATTGAAGCTAAAGGAAGAACAAAATAACAATAATTTTGTCCACATGGATCTTCAGATCATTTGCAATAACTACTTGGCCTGTGGCCCACATGTCAGGAACCATCAATTGATGATCTAAGAGCAGCCTCCAAGAATAGGCAACAAGGAGGTTTATTAGTTACTTGTGTCTGGACAGTTTTCTTTTTGAAAGGATAGAATGTAACGAAACAAATTCAAATCTCAAATGTTAAAGTCACTGTGATTTGCTAAATAGTATCTTATAAGGTAATATGCAAAGAATAGAAGTATATATATCTATGTATTCATTATACACAAGCACAAAATGAGATGTGGTCAAGGATACATGCTGAATTAAAGAATGTTTTCTAACCAAATTAATGAACCTTTTCTTAATATAGAGAGCCTTGCCAATAGGAACAATAAAATATGTAAACTGGTATACAATGGTAGAAATCCTTTCCACTATTCCTCAATGTCAGAGAACCCCCACCCACTTACCCCAAATTCCTCTTCCTCACCAATTGCTCTTCAGAATAAGAAAAAAATATGAATCCTCTCTCAAGGTATGCCTCGGGAAGGAAGGGGAGGGAATAGGGAAGGGAGGAGATAAGTTACTAACCTTCCAAGTTCTCAGTTTGACCTCTAGATGCATTTTTCTAATAGGAAACAAAGGAAAACTTTGATACTATGATTCAGAACTTTTATGAGCTAAATAAGCTTCTTTGGTCAACTTGGGAAATTAATCTTCCCTACTAATTTAAAACGCTGGTAAAATGGGAAGGGAGGAGTCATGTGTTGTGAGTTCCAAAAATTTATAAAGGAAAGGAATAAACAATTACATAGCATTTATTATATGCCAGACTTTGTGCATATTTACAAATATGACTTCATTGACTTATAACTCACATTTATGCAGAAATTTAAGACTTACACTGCACTTTCCTTACATCAATTTTGTAAAGTTAGTGCAATGTTATTCTCCCCATTTTATGGATGAGGAAACAGAGGCTCTGAAGAGGTTGCCACTAGTTGAAGGAAACACAGTTGAGTATTGAAGCAGAAACCAAACCCAGATCTTATAATTCTAAGGTCAACATTACTTTATTATTCTTTGACAATTCATATACTTCAGAAACACATTGTTTCTGAGCTCAATGCCTTTATATTGATTCTCTTCTCCGTGACTCACTTGGATGAGCAAATGATCTGTTGGAGCTATTTGATTCATTTCTTTGGGTTAAAATTTACTTTTGAATCAATAGGCTATTCCTTAATTAAAATTTACTGGCGTCAAGATGCTATTCATTAATTCAGAATTAATTAATTCTTAAAGTTCAGAATTGAGAGTGTCAGTAACCACAGAGAAGTAACAGGTACCATTTTAGAAACAACTAGGAATATAACTGCCCTCCTTAATCAGAATTTTTCTCAAAATGTGTTCTTTAAAAGATACTTAATGATTAAGTAGGTCTGCTGTTCTCTTGAAACATTCTCAATTTTGAGTCACATCGTGGTAGTGGTACAGAATCAGTTCACAAAGTTTGCACTATTGCTACATTTGACATTAGAAATTTCTAATGGACAGGAGAACTAGCTGGTGAAGTGGATGGAGTGTGACCTTGGGCAAGTCATTTAATCCCATTGCCTTGCAAAAACCAAAAAAGGAAGAAAGAAAGAAATCTCTCATGGGGAATATGAACTCTCACCTCAAAGGCAGGATATTCTGAGCAATTTTCAGAAACCTTTTCATCACCATCATGATCAAAAGACAGGGAAAGGGATACAATTTAAGTACAATTAATTCCATTCTAAAGTCTCAAAAATCGGCTCAAGACAAAAAGTAAGGTGAAGGTCCATTGTATTTTTGGTTGGTTTATAGGTTCAAAATTTTAAGAGATTTAAAAAAACTCCCAAGAATATTTGAATGAAAGACTACATTACTCATATTATGTTTAATGCTACCTGTTATTGTATATTCCTGAAAATAGAGAAATGATGAAAGCACTTTAATTTTATTCCCAAACTCATGCCATCAATTTCTCCTTAGGCTCAAAAGATACCTTTCACCATAATTTTCAACCCACTTTTTCTATTTTTGTCATATTCTTGATCCAATGTCTTCTTTTCCCCAAACCAGAACATGTCCTTCCATCTCTTAAATTCTTTTTTATCTTAAATCTGAACATATAAATGTAATTGAAACACATTTTCTATTTACTAAACTTTTTGAACACCCCTAAATTCAGAAAAAAATTCAAGTGATATAGAGACCTTTTGTAACTAAACTCAGTTGCTAAAGATATTAGAAAATATTAAGTACAGAGTTATAATCCCTATTCTTACTAACTTTATATATCTTTAAAGGAATCATATAATCTCTAATCTCCTTACATGCCAAATTTCCTCATTCGTAAATCTTGCATTGTAATTTCTAACAAATTTGACAGAAGTTTAAAAGTGATAGTGAAACATTTTGACATCTGTTCCATAGACCCACAGAACTGATTCACTGTAGACCACAAAGATAAGGAAATTCCAAAAGAATTCCACCAAGGGAAAAAGAAACAAGGGCAAGAGGGTAAAAAGAGCATCGAATGTATTAAAACCCAAAAACTTAACAAGATAGTATAGAATAAAGGTCAATATCTCATCAATATAATATAGAATAAAGGTCAATATCTCATCAATATAATATTTTATACTTAGCATCAAAACACTATCATTGGGGGGGGCATTAAAACAAACAGATGTAGTCTCACACCCAAGCATTGCTTTAAGGAATTTTACAAGCCTGGAATCATAAATCTTCCTTGAAAGAGTTGAGATCTCCTAACTACTATTGTTATTGTCTTAATAATACAGGAGGCAAAAAAGATTCGCAGTAGGGGAGAAGAGTGTAAGTACTAAAAGTAATATTAATGGCACAGAAGGAGGCCACAAGCCAAAATTGTAAAATACATCTATGGTACCTTGTTGTCATTGAACTGTGCTGTATTAGTTATTAAGTGATTGTAGATAATAAGTATTATAAGCATATGGATATTTAACTTGATTATGTATGTGAAATTTCAAGTATGGTATTTTGGAATCGTGTGCTCAGTAGAATGTCTGTAAGACAAGTTCAAATCCCATCATTGGCATTTATTGATCCTGTGATCTTTTGCAAGTTATTTAGCCCATGCTGACTTTTGTACTTGGTGTCAATCTTGTCCTTGTCAATCTTTCTGTTTAAAAAATGTAATTGAGGGGTGGCTAGGTGGAGCAGTGGATAGAGTACCGACCCTGGAGTCAGGAATACCTGAGAATTTGAATCCAGCCTCAGACACTTAATAATTACCTAGCTGTGTGGCCTTGGGCAAGCCACTTAACCCCATTGCCTTGCAAAAATCTAAAAAAATTAAAATTAAAAAAAAGTAATTGAGGGAGTGGTTCAGTTGTTCATGAAGAAACCCACTTCATTAAAAAAAAGCAAGAATATCTTTTACAGAAAAAGAATAAAGCTCTATTCTCATCTTTATGACTTTGAAGTAAAGGTATTTGTATTTCATTAACAAGCATCACTGGATAGTTATTAAACTCTAACAGCAATATAAGAGAATGCTGAGACTTTAACAAATACTTTTCACATAAATTAGCACAGCATAAAAACTATCTTTTTATTTAAAAAATAAATGTAAATGATACAGTAGATAAAACATCAGTCTTGGAGTCAGGAAGATCTGAGTTCAACCTTAGTTCCTTAATAACTATATGACTCTGGGCATGTCATTTAAGCCTCTGCCTGCCTCAGTCTCCTAAACTGTAAAATGGGGGTAATAATAGTAACTTTCGGAATTGTTATGATGATCAAATGAGAAAATATTGTAAAGTGCTTAGATAGTACAGTAGCTGATACATAGTAAGCCCTTAGTAAATCCTCTCTTCCTTTCTTGTTAAACTTATTTCTTTAGTATTTTCCTTTTTTCCCCTTCTTTCCAACCTTCTTCCTTCCTATATATTTCTTAAACATGTTTTTTATACTTTATGAACCAAATCAAAGAAACAGCTTATCTTTTATTACTGCTTATTCTTTGTTACCATTAAGTAATCAAATTTTTTTCTTAACTGAAAAGATTAATAATTATCCACTACATTTCACCAAAATGTTGCAACCTTTACTTGCCAGTTTTCGCCACCTACTGGTGGTTTTTTCTTTTTCTCTTCCTTTTGTTTAATGTATTTATATTTATTTCATTAAATATTTCCCAATTACAAGTAAAAAAATTTTGATATTCATTTTCTTAAAATTTTGATTTCTAAATTGTCTTCCTTCCTCCAATCCCCCCTCATCAGAAAAGGCAAGAAATTTGATTTTGATTATACATATGAAGTCTTGTAAAACATTTTCGCATTAGCCATGTTGCAAAAGAAAACACAACAAAAAAAGAAGAAAAATATAGAAAGTTAAAAAGTACGTTTCAATCTGTATTCAGAGTTGATCAGTTTTCTCTCTGTAGAAATCCTTTGGAATTGTCTTAGGTCATTGTCTTGATCAGAGTAACTAAGTCTTAGCTGATCATCCTTACAATGTTGCTGTTACTGTATATTATGTTCTTTTGGGTTTGCTCATTTTACTTTGCATGAGTTCATAGAAGTTATCCTGAAACCATACTGCTGGTAATTTCTTATAATATAATACTATTCTATCACAACTTATTCAGTCATTCCTCAAATGATGAGCATTCTCTCTATTTCCAATTCTTTGCCACCACAAAAAGAGTTGATTTAAATATTTTTGTTCATATAGATCCCTTTTCTTTTTCTTCAGTCTCTTTGGTATATAGACCTGGTAGTGTTATAGAAGGGGTCAAAGTGTATGCACTGCTTTGTAGCCCTTTGGGCTTAGTTCGAAATTGCTCTCCAGAATGATTACACTGGTTTACAGCTCCACCAAGAGTGTATTAATGTCCCAATTTTTCTATAGCTTCTTAAACATTCGTCGTTTTCCTTTTCTGTCATGATGGACAATCTGATGGATGGGAAGTGAAATATCAAGTTTTTTTAATTTTCATTTCTCTAATTCCTAGTAATTAACAACATTTTTTTTCCTTGTGACCACTGATAGCTTTGATTTCTTCTGAAAATTGTGTGTTCATAACTTTAGAGCATTTATGTGAGGAATTAAATTTGGTGAAAAATTACCTCCCCCTTTGTATTCAACTTCAGAGTTTGGGGATTTAAAAACTCAATGTCAATCAACAAGCAAAGCATAATTCTGATTTTTCTAGAGTTTATATGATTAAATTTTAATTATTTACATTTAAATGACTGAAATTATTTAATGTTTAGTTTAGAAAAAAGAGTGAGTGGTATAGAGTAACTATTAGAAAAGTTTAAAAAAAGAATTATAAAAAAATTTGAGTTGAAAGATGCACTATTTATCATCCTCATTTTACACATAAAACATACTGAGGTCAGAAGAAATTAGTGACTTGCCCAGGGATACTCATTTAGTTAAAGTAGTGTTGGCATTACAGTCCAAGTCTTTAGCATGCTCTTTCCCCTATACTACAAAGCTCACCTTTACTACTTAAGTCCATCTGTGTTCTATAAATGAAGAAATTGTGAGTACTGAGTTTCCTCAGTTTAAAGATACAAGAGGTATGCTTATCAGATATCCAAATAGGATTTTTTTATTAAAGATTTTTTTTGAGTTTTACGATTTTGATTTTCCCCCAATCTTACTTCCCTCCCCCACCCCACCCCCACAGAAAGCAATTTGTCAGTCTTTACTTTGTTTCCATGTTGTACATTGATCCAAATTGTGTGTGATGAAAGAGAAATCATATTCTCAAGGAAGAAACAAAAAGTATAAGAGATAACAAGACCAGACAATAAGATATCTATTTTTTTTTCTAAATTAAAGGGAATATTCCTTGAACTTTGTTCAAACTCCACAGTTCTTTATCTGGATACAGATGGTATTCTTTTTTGTAGACAGCCCCAAATTGTCCCTGATTGTTGCATCGATGGAATGAGTCCATCAAGGTTGATCATTGCCCCCATTTTGCTGTTAGGGTATACAGTGATTTTCTGGTTCTGCTCATCTCACTCAGCATCAGTTCATTCAAATCCCTCCAGGCTTCCCTAAAATTCCTGTCCCTCCTGGTTTCTAATAGAACAATAGTGTTCCATGACATACACATACCACAGATTGTTAAGCCATCCCCCAATTGAAGGACATTTATCCAAATAGGATTTTAAAGGACCTTGACAGGCTAGAATAATGATGCAAAAGAAGTAAAAGGTTTTTCTTTTGGGAGAGTGGGGGAGAGAAGAGGGGTTGGTACCTATCTATGATTTAATTGGCTTGGAGAACTCTTATTGACCATTGCAGCTTTTTAACTTTTCTGACATTTTGGCTGTTATCTGATGCACTGAGGTTATGTGACTTGTCTAGTAACTAGTCAGTATTTTAGAGGTAGATTTAGAATATGATAAGACATATTTCTGAGGCCACCTCCCTATTCATTATTCCACATTGCCTCTCTATCTTTTAACCCTATTAAAATTTAAATTTGTACTCTTTGATTCAATAAAGCAATAATACAAATGCAGGATGCAACAGCCAGAAGAAATGTGAAGATGACCTAGGATTATAGCTAATAATAAATTTAATGAGTCAACACTGACATGACTACACTCCCCAAATCTAAGATTTATAATATACTTATTAATATATACAAGTATCAGAAGTTAGCTATACTTTAAATTCAGAATATCTCTGAACTCTAAGCTTCAGTTCTATTTTTCACTTTTTGGTCTCCTTGCCACTCTCATTTCAGTCCATACTCCCCACTTTTGCCCAAGTTACTTTCCTTAAATGCAGACCTGATTGTGTGCTTCAACTCATTTATTCCTATCATTTCCAGGATAAAATATAAACTCCCATGTATAGCATTTAAAGTCCTTCACAACCTATTTTTCATTGTGAATTTCTTGCTGTCTTGTACCAGAATGACCTTCTCTCTGTTCATCAAACACCTTTCTCCCACCTCCATGTCTTGTAAGCCATCCATCCCTCCTTGCCTGTCTCATACAGTCTATCTCCTCCTTTAAAACTTAGGTCAAGTGCCATAACTTCCAGGGACCTCCCTCCCAATCTAACTTGTCTATAATCATTTTGTATTACTGATATTGATATATCACTTTTTGGTGTAATTAGTGGGTCAATCATTTTAAGTAAAGATTGTATCTTTTTTTTTCTTGTAGTCTCAGTATCTAGTATAGTACTTGGGGCAAAGTAGGAGACAAATAGCTCATTGATTGATTAAGAAGCGTTTCCTGGGAAGGATAATCAGCATGTTGGAATTCTCTGAAAACCAGACAATATGAGGAAATTTAGCCTGGAGAATGGAATCTATCTATCTATCTATCTATGTGTGTTTTTATATACACACATACACATACACGCACATATAATATGTATGTATCTGTGAGTTGTACGTGTATATTGTGTCAATAAGTATTTACTAGGAGTTAGGTACTATGTTAAGCAATAGGGAATACAAAGGCAAAAAAAAAAGTCCCTGTCCTCAAAATACTCACATTCTCATGGAGGAGGAAAAACAATTGTGTTTTATTATGGAGATAATCCTAGAGGGAAGGCATTAAGATTAAGGAGTACTATGAAGGTCTTCTTGCAGAAGATCAGATTTCAGTTGAGATTTGAAGGAAGTCAAGGAAGCTGGGCAGTAGAGATGAAAAGGAAATGAGTTCTGGGTAGAAGGGACAGTCAGTGGAAATGTCTGGAGTTGGAGTATCTTGTGAGAATAGTAGTAAGGTCAGTGTCACTGAATCAGAAAGCACGTGGAAGGAGTAAGGTATAAGAAGACTGGAAATGTAGGAGGAGGTCATGTTATAAAGGGCTATAAGAGTTAAATAGAGGCTTTTATATTTGATCCTGGAGGTAATAGGGAGCCATTAAAGTTTAGTGACATGGTCATCCCCGTGCTTTAGGAAGAGCAGTTTGACAAGTGAATAGAGGATGGGCTGGAGTGGGGAGTAGAGTGGGTATGCAATGATGATAATCATCACTGAGGATGTGACAGTGTCAAAGGAGAGGAAAAAAGTATATGAGAGTTGCTTTTGGGGGGGGGAGGAGGGAGGACCATCAGGATTAAGTGACTTACCCAAGGTCACATATCTAGTAAGTGTCTAAGGTTGAATTTGAACTCAGGTCCTCCTGATTCCAGGACTGGTCCCATCCTAGCTGCCCCAATAAGAGATTTGACAAAGATGGGAACAATAGGACTTGAAAACTGATTGAATATGGCAGGTGAGATATTAGGGAGGCATAGAGGACAACATATGTGACTAGGAGGATGGTGGTGCCCTTGACAGTAATAAGAAAATTAACAAGAATGAAAGGTTTGGGGAGGGAAGATTTGAGTTTAGTTTTTGAACATGTTAAGTTTGCGATGTCACATAGACAGAAGGAGATGTAAGACTAGAAGTTAGGGCTAGAAAAATAAACCTATTATCTCTACATAGACATGATAATTGATTCCATGGGAGATGATAAGATCACCAAGTGAAACAGTACAGAGGTAGAAGAAAGCCCAGGATAGAGCTTTGGGCTATATTTACAGTTACCATATATGACCTGGCAAAAGTAACTGGAAAGGAGGGGTCAGACAGGTAGAAGATGAATCAGGGGAGCATTATGTACTAGATGTGTATGCAAATGTGTGAATATATATGTATATATATATATATGTATATATATGTATATAGATATAGATATATACTTTTATATATCTGTATGTGTATGGGAGTAGCTATCATGTATCTCTAACATGACAGTGTTCCAAAACTTTTAGTACCCTTTTTAAGCTACTAATTTAAAATTTTTGTGTAGATGGAAACAGAATAAAACATGTAAATATATTAAAAATTATATATGACATCTAATGTTTGCCATATGATAGCTAAATCTAATAATATATAGCATATATATAATACATATGTTCAAGACTATCATGTGTTTGATGTTGGGTGACTGATAAATCCTGGAGATGAAGGCCATTGACTGGGCTGAGTGTAAGGCAATTCCCACTTTGAGGAAAAGAGGGACAAGATCCTAATCAGGATCAAATCAAGCATTAAGTCAAAGGCCAAGTCAGGTTTCAAATCTGTATTTTTCCCACTTTGAGGGAAAGAGGGACAAGATCCTAATCAGGATAAGGTTTCAAATGTGCATTTTTCTGTAGCACCAAAAGTCATGGTGTTGCAAGAGTGAGAAACCAGGTTTAGGAGTAAAGATTCCAAACCAGGGAAGTCAATACAGCATCAGGAGGCAATCTCCAGGATGATGCTCAGAGTGTTATCTGATAAAATCTCTTTGCCTACCTAAAGCTTCAGCTTTTTTATGGTGGCAGTGTACAATTTTTTCATCCTTATTCTATTGGCATTTTTCATGGTCTGGATCACCCCATTTCTGACTCAGCATGATAGTGAGACTCATATATTGTTCCTCTTACCAAAACATCACCCCAGACTTGAAACTCATGGTTTGATAGAAGGAATTTAACAATTCTAGGGTATATATCCCTTACATCCTTTATCTGATCTTTTTTTGATCTCTCTCTTCTTGCAAGCATTGGAGGCAACCAATTCTTATGGACGTCTTTTTCATGAGTCAAGGCTACTCTTAAAGTTGCAGTCTTCCCAACCATGCATGATAAGTGCTGGATAGGATTCAGAGGGTGTTGTGACAGCTCAGGGTTGAGGTGAGTGTTGTAAGCACATAAGAGGTGAGTGTTGTAAGCACATAAGACTGGATAGATAGTGAAAAGGGATAATATCACTTGTTTGGACATGTGAGAGCATCTGAAATAAAGAGCCATCTCTACAGGAAGTCTATTTGGATTCTCTGTTGCAAGTTACTTTCCCACTCGCCTGCCCAGAATTATTTTGTATATAAATTATATTTAATTTTCTATGAACATATTCTAAATGCCTCAAAAATACATTGGTCAGGAACTATTTAATTTTTGCCATTTTATTCCCAGCACTTAGCATATAATAGGAACTTAACTATTTGTTGAATGAAGTAAGGTAGGAAATGGGATTGCAGTTCTTTCTAGAAAAGTTTTTAATTATGGGAGGATGATCACAAATGGTCTTCCATGCCCAAAAGTTCCCTAAAGATATAGGAGTAGTCCATCTCTCTGCTTACAAACTATATTGGTTAATCATAGGAAGTACAACAAATCAGCTTGGGTAACCTTCAATTCTCTTCTGGAACTGAAGTGTATTAAGGGTTGCATATGGGGAAAATTGAAGGTAGAAATAATAAATTATATAAAAAGATGTGTTGGATGGATGAGTGAACTGAATTATTGTAAAAAAAATTATTTTTAAGAACCAAGGAGCAGAGACGGCTAGGTGGTCCAGTGGATAGAGCACGGGCCCTGGAGTCAGGAGTACCTGAGTTCAAATCCAGCTTCAGACACCTAATAATTACCTAGCTGTGTAGCCTTGGCAAGCCATTTAACCCAATTTGCCTTGCAAAAAAACCTAACAAAAAAAAAAGAACCAAGGAGCCCTTCAGTCACCTAAAGGTTGTCAAGATGCAGCCCTGAAGTGTATATAGGATAAAAAATAAGTTTGGGGAGTCATTTTCTGCTATCCAGAGGTAGCTAGTGGTATCATGGTTAATGTTGAACCTGGAATCTGGAAGACCTGAGTTTAAATATGACCTCAGAAATTTCCTAGCTATATGACTGGGCACAGTTTGTATTAGTATCCTCAAATGTAAAATAAGGATAATAGGAGCACTTAACAGGATTGTGAGAATGAGATAAAATTTGTTTTAAAAAATAGAATTTAACATGGTATCTGACATATAATAAGCACTGTATAAATGTTTTTTCCCTCCCTCTCTCATACCAGTCTGGACTATCAACCTAATATTGCATTACACATTTCCAAATTTAGATGACTTATATCTCATAACATTTAATGTACAGCACTTACTTACACTACTTTACCTGGATCATGTATAGTATTTGACTCACTTGCTTTTTTTAAGATTTCATTTATGATTTAAATACACATGGGGTAAATAAAAATAAATTATATTGTTTCAGAATCATTTACATTTCAGAATATGCTCTTATTTAAAAAAATTTTTTTAACCAAAAACAGAAAACTTTCCTTAAGTCTAAATAAATAAACAAAACTAACTTATTACATAGTTCCCATTGGACTAATTTACAGTAGAGTGTGAACATTACAAAATAGCTAATTTAATGAAATACACAAATTGAATCACAAATCAAAAATTAAAGAGTTGTTAAGGTTTATTTTGTTGTAAGAATTCATCATTAAGAGATTTGCCTATTGAATTTTAATTTATTAAAATTGAGAGAAAATCTTCAAGAATCTATTTTCTTCTCATCTTTCTCCATAAGTAATAATGTTCATTAAGAAATATGCTTCAAAGAGGCAAGTTCATGTCTGAAACTTCTATTGTAACTTTCAAAGCCTAACTACAACTCTGGCCACACTCAATAAATGCTTAATTTATTGATTGAAGAGCAATAAAGAGAATAGGTTCCTTGTGACACCATAGTATTAAAATGGTATAGGTAAAGAATTCATATTCTGCATTATCAGACAATACATATTGCACATGGTAGACTAGACATTCAAAAATTAATTTTCAGTGAAGGCAATAAGAATGACCATTTCAGGATTTATATGGCATCTTCCAAATTATATGGGGATAGTCAAGCTGTTACTCAGAAGCACTAGGGTGCATACAATTTTGGAAAACAGGTTATTATATTTTTGGTTCTTTTTTCCCCCCAATAAGAGGGTAAAGAAATACTCAAAAGTTCAACCAAGGAAATCAAGGTTTGTTTTTCTGAGAGGACTTTTGTGAAACTGTGACAGGGACTGCCAAGGAAGACAAGGAAAAAAAGAAAAAAAGAAAAAAAGCAAGGGTGGAGGGGAGAAAATTAGAATTAATATTAGTTTTGCTATCTTCTAAATCCAAGCCCATTATTTTAGGTAATATATTACATTTTGGTTCACAAGTGATTATTAAAATGAAACTCATGTTTCTCTGGTAGATAGGGGACTATGAACATGGAAAGTAGAATTGCCAATGAAATTGATGGATGTTTTGGGGGTGTTTGGCGGAAATATTTTTCATATTCCCCTTTGATTCTTTCTTAGGGATGGCTCTCTCACAGGGCAAGGGGTGGTCATGTTGAGAAAGGAAAATAATATAAAAACAAAAGTTATTAAGAAATCTGTTAAAGAGAAAGAATTATTAAAATGAAAAGGAGAGGAGGCAGTGCTTGTGAAGAAAAATGTTCTTATAATTTTGGTATTTTATAATTTTGAAAATATTCTTCTATTTTGTTTTCTATTTCTTTAGCATATAACTGCGTTCTGTTTTGATTATTTTTATTTCTTCTGGTTTTGCTGAGATTTCACCTTAGTTATTTGCTATTTTGCTGACTGATTTTCCTCTCTCTTCTTTTTATTCAATTTAACTAAAATTCATCGATTTTATTAATCTTTTCAAAACTAAAACCAGTTTTACTTATCATTTCTCTAGGATTTTTTGTTTCTAATTTGTTTCTCTTCTAGCTTTTAATATCTTCTCTTTTGTTCTTATTTGTTGATATTCTAATTTTCAAGTGAATTTTTGCTTCATTAATCCTCTTTTTTCTATTTTGTAAATGTGTGATTGTAAGGAAAATATTTTCTTCCAGAAGACTGCATTAACTTCATCGAAGAAGTTTTGATGTTTTTCATCATTTTCATTTATATAATTATTTTTATTTGTTCTTTGATCCACTCATTATTTAAGATTTTATTGTTGTCTTCATCTGTCTTTTGTTTGTAGTCCTTAAACCAATGTCTATTCTTGTCACATTATAGTTTATAAAAGATATAATCATTTTTACCTCCTTTTATTTGTTTTATAATATCTCCGTGCCTTAGAATTTTGTAAAAGCTCCACATGGTACAGCTAAATATGTTTATTCTTTTGCAATTGCATTTAGAAGATGCATATGTCTTTAATTAATTTCTCCAGATATTTATGTTTCTTTTATCCAGAACTGATAAAGGAATATTGAAGTCTCCTATTTCTATTGTGTTTTTACTTATATCTTCTTGAAGCTCAGATGTTTTCTATAAGAATTTTCTTTCAGAATGCTGTTATTTTTGAGCATATAAGTTTATTTCTGATAGGGGTTTGCAGTTTATGTTTCCTTTCAGTATAATATAATTTCTTTGTTTATCTCTTGTTTGTTGTTTAATGTTTGTTTTTGCTTTGTCACCATGGTGCAACTTCTGCTTTTTTAAACTTAACTTGATGTGCAGTATTTTTTCCATTCCCTCATTTTCATTTTGTATATGTCTTTTATTTTTTAAACATTTTTGGTAGAATTTTTTATACAATCTGTAACTTTTTCAATTTATTGGATTATTTAATTCATTTATATTCAAATTTATAAAAGTTAGGTTTACATTTTCCTCTATCCTTCTCTAAAATTGGTATTTTTAATCAAGACAAATTTTTCCCTTTCTGCTATAAACACGGTATTATGTTCCTTCAATTTCTTTACTATAATCTTTTTTTAAGGTGACCCTGTTTCCATTGCTTCTCTTTCCCTGACCTCTGATCCCCTCTTCACATTTGTTACTTTTTCTCTTTAGGATTTCATTTACTTATTCTTTTTTCTCTCTTGATTTAATTTGATTATATTTCTTTCTCCTCTTTTTCCCCTTCTGTTAGTCAAATATATATATATATATATATATATATATATATATATATATATATATATATATATGTGTGTGTGTGTGTGTATATATATATATATATCCTCTTATTTTCTACCCTTCAGTTAATTCTGTTCATTAATTTTTTTAAATTTCATTTTTGTAACCCTTTCCAAAAAGGATTTCTCTCACTTTCTTCATTATTCATCTCTTTCTGTTCACCCTAAGCGTCTCATTCTCTGATTTATGATTCCTATTATTGTTTAGCCTCTTTTTTTCTGTATTCTTCATATAATCTTTTAAGGTATCTATTCTAGCCTTTTTCCTTTGGTGGGTGAGGTTCAAACTTCTGAGCATCTAGATTTATTAATCAATGCAAACCAGACCTCCTTGACTTGGGTTGGACCTCAAATAAAGGGACAGACAGACTTTTATACATTAAAAACAATCAATCAAATAAGGCTAATTAATTAAAAGGAACCTCTACAACATTGTACAATCTGATTTCTAATTGGAGGAAAGATTAAAAACTTTCCAAGTTGGGAAGGAGAGAATAAATGGGGGCAATTCCTTGTATTCAAAAAAATAAGTATCCCACTTCCCCTAAGTAGCTGTAAACAATCAAAAGAACAATGAAACAGTAACTGTTTGATTAGTATGGGGTCAGGTTTCAACATAGGTTGCTCAAGAATCCTTGGATCTAAGTTTCTGATCTGGTCTCTAAATAATAATTAGAGGTAGTCCAGTTTTCCAGGCACACAGAGTTAGGTTCAAACAATACAATAAGGTTTTCTTCCAGTTCCCACGCTTGAATAACGTTTTCTCACAAGATAGAAATTGGACTAGACCCATAATTGAATAGAAAGGGAATTGAGCTAACTCCAGAATTGAGTAACAAGATGGAATCAGTGTGGTTTTACTCAATTCTCACAATTAACCACTTGCTGTACCAATCCCCTCAATTCCCTCACCTCTAATTACTTTCTTCTACTGCCTTACTCCATGGAATCCCCCTTTGACATTTTGCCTTACTCCCAGAACAATGTCAAATATTGCAGGTATCAGAGAGGACACTGCTCCATGGCAGGGGTCCTTCCCCACTTCTGCTCTATTCCTCTTATTGACCTTTTTTTTCTTCTTCTAAATTTGCATGGAAATTTCTTTCCTGTGTCCATGTCCTTCTACACCTCCTAGTGCCAGTTGCCCCCAAGGGTTCCAACTTTCCCTCTCCTAGAATAAATAAACTTTTAAGCATCATATCCTCCAGGCTTCATTCAGGGGAAGGTCCTCATCTCCTTCACCCATAGGAACATTCATCAGTGTACCTAACCCCTTCCCACTTCCATAGTCAAACTTCCCTTTCCCTTCTTTTTAATCTTTCTATTCTAATTCTTACCCACTCCTTTGTAGATTCTTCTCTTTCTGGGATCAGAGAGGTCACCTTCCCTTCATTGCAAGTCTTTGATTATACTCCAGTCTATCACACAATCCTCTCTGTGATGTTTGTCCTTCATTCTGATGAAGACCACGACATAAGGGAGCTAATACACTGACAAGCACATGAATTGGATCTGCGTGCAGGGAGGGCTGTGCTAAGTCACCTCAACTTCTCCACCAGTGGCCAAATATGAATCAGGGCAACAACGGGAGATGGTCCTAGATGGGAGGCAGTCAAGATTAAGTGACTTGCCCAAGGTCACACAGCTAGTAGGTGTCAAATGTCTGAGCCAGAATTCAAACTCCTGTTCTCCTGACTCCAAGGCTAGTGCTCTATTCACTGTGCCACCAGCTCTCCTCCCTATTTTGATGTACCCTCCCATCCTGCAAAATAGTCCCACCAAAGAAGCATTCACCTGTAGTCAGGGTGTTGCCAGCCAGCATGTCCATAGGCAGGAGGCCCCTGTTGGCTTCTTCATTGTTACCTCTACCAGGTTTCTCCTTTCACAATCTCCTTGTGTGCATCTAGAGAGGTCTTTTATTTGCCTCTGTTGCTGTTACTATCCTTTGTTGTCCCTCTATTGCTATTACTATCCTTGCCTGCTACATTTATTCACTCCTCTTGGATTTATGTTGTTTGGGGAGTTTGAAAACAAATAGTGTCTTCAGTTAAGATTTTTGTTTTTTAAATGCTTCAAAATATTTTTTAAATGATTTAATATGTATCTTCTGTCCTGTATGGTTAAGTTCAATTCTGTAGGATGGCTCACTCTGGACTACTCATGATCTCCAGTTCTCCTCAGAACACATTATTCCATTCCCTCCTTTTTCTAGTTAATGCAGAAGTTTCAAATATCCTTTCCTCTTTTGATTTAGAGGTCTTCCCCCAATGACTTGCAGAATTTTTTGTTTCTAAAATGAATTGTTAAATTTAACTGCTATATGTTTTGGAGTTTGGGGCCTTAAGTTGTGTTTTTTTTTCCCTTAAAGGTGATATGTGAATTTTTTCAATTATAACCTCATTATAATGTTAAGGTTTTTTACCTATCATGTTCTTCTAGAAGACCTTTAATCCTTTGATTGATTCTAGCCTATTTTTGAGATCAGTATATTTTGTTTGCAAAGGGAGTACATTCTATTTTAGTATTCTTGTTTTTTGCCCCTCCTCTTGTAGGTTGTCCTTCACTGATTTTGTGTATTGCATTCCAATCTATTGCTCTCTCTTTTGTTTCTTTGCTGAGGCGTGCCATTACAGATTCATTTTTCTATTCTGATCCTTGTTTTTGTGGAGTAGGATCTAAATTTGGTTCTCATAACTCTCTTTTAAGCCACTCAGTAACAGTCTGTTGTGGTTTCATATTCTCCTCACATTCAACAGGAGTTCTGTGTCCCTTTAAATATTGCATCATTTTCCTTTGTTTTGCAGTATTTTGTTGATGCCTGAACTAATTTATTAGATCTGGAGGCCAAATTTCCTTCTGGTGTTAGTTTTTCCTGTTGATTTGTTTTTTTTTCTTCCTTGTTTTCCTATCATTCACTTCCTAATGCCCTTCCTTCTAACTGGTTTCATAGTGGGCTTGAATTCACTAGCCTAAGCACTTTGTCCCAAATGACTTTTGGCCGGTCAGATCAAATCCAAATGGATGCTGTGCTCCTCCCTCAGGTTTGGTAGTGTGCTTCAGTCCCCTAAATACATGATATATCCTATTTGGTAGATTGTCCCATTACTTTAGTTCCTCAGTGCTCTGACCTGGCACCACCAGACCAGAGCTTTGCAGGGTTGGTGCTTCTGGGTGGTGTTTCCCAGGAAGCTTATGTTCCTGAAGGGGTATAGCCAAATTATCTGTCAAGCCCTTAACAAATTTCTGTAGCCTGAAGTCAGTTTCCCCAGTCTTGAAAAAAAGTAGGGGAACATGGGGTAAAAGAATGGGTTTTGATATAAGCCTGTGTCATGTCCTTGGGTTTGCTAGTATAGCCTCAATGCTGGTAGCATGGGAGATAGGGAAGGGGTGCTAAGTGAACTCAGGTTCACTGAAGGTGATCTTCTTGCGTTTGGGTTTTTTCCCAAGTCTTCATTTGGATTCTGGATATACTAACCCTTGGGGACAGCTGAAGTTGCATGATTTCTGTTATCTAGAGATCCAAAGAGGTCATGGGAATCAGAGAAAAACATCTACCATTTTTTTATTCATGTGACTCATACAGAAAAGCACTCTTAAATGATTATTTCTAATTATCTAAATGACCATCACAAAAAAAAAATCTAAAAATTCTTAACTAAAGATTGAGGAACAAAATTAGTTCTTTAAAGAGTTATTTTGTATTTGTAATCTGTTGTCATTGTTAGTTAAATAAGAATGAAACAACTTGGCAGTCAGAGATTGAGCACTGTTTATATATGGACAGTATATTTCTTTGCATTTAAAGACCAAATCATTAGATTTTGAATTGAAATTGAAAATTTTCTTTCCTTTTTTTCACTTGAATTTCCAATGAAAGGGATGTACAGATAAGAAAATAATAATAATCCCATACATTTACTTCATGCATTGCAGTTTCTGGTATATCATTTGATCCTCACAACAATCCTGAGATGTAGTTTAAGCCAATGTAGTAGACTGAGGGTCAAGTCCTAGTTCTCTTCTCTTGTGTGACCTTAGGCAAGTCACTTAACCTCTTATCCTCAAACTTCCTGCCATAAAATGGGCATTAACATCTTTACCCTATCCTCCTTAGAGAGTTGTGCTAAGGAAAACACTTCATAAACCCTAATACATTTTAGAAGAATGAACTCAAATTATCTCCAATTTTTAAGAGGAATTATTTCTAAGTAATTATGATTTACCCAGGGTCACGCAGTTAACAGAGTTGAACTTAGATCTTTTAACTTTGAGTCTCCCATTATACTTCCTTGAGGAGGGGCAGGAGAAGATAAATGTATGAAACATTTACTGCAACCCTATTATATATTTTAAAAAATGTGGAGTTGTGAACCCATCCAACCTTTCTGGAAAGCAATTTTGAATTATGCCCAAAGGGCAACAAAAATGTGCATACCCTTTTGACCCAGCAATACCAGTATTGGGTCTGTACCCTGAAAAGATGATGAAAAGGGGTAAAAACATCACTTGTACAAAAATATTCATAGCAGACCCTTTTGTGGTGGCAAAGAATTGGAAATGAGTGAATATCCATCAATTGGGGAATGGCTTAAAAAATTATGGTATATATTTGTCATGAAACACTATTGTTCTATTAGAAACCAGGAGGGACGGGAATTCAGGGAAGCCTGAAGGATTTGCATGAACTGATGCTGAGCGAGATGGGGAGAACCAGAAGAACATTGTACAACCTAACAGCAACATGGGGGTGATAACCTTAATGGATTTCCTTATTCCATCAGTGCAACAATTGGCCACAATTTGGGGGTATCTGCAATGGAGAATACCATCTGCATCCAGAGAAAGAATTGTGGAGTTTGAACAAAGACCAAAGACTATTACCTTTAATTTTTTTAAAAAAAAGTTATCTTGTTATGTAATTTTACTATCTCTTATACTTTATTTTTCTTCCTTAAGGATATGATTTCTCTCTCATCACATTCAACTTAGATCAATGTATACCATGGAAACAATGTAAAGACTAACAGACTACCTTCTGTGGGAGGGTGGGGGGAAGGAAGCAAGATTAGGGGAAAAATTGTAAAACTCAAAATAAATAAATTTTTTAAAAAAATTCCATAGTCTTCAAATGCTTGGAATGCAAAGGTTTGATAGCATAAATATTTTTATTATGCTCAAGTATCTAAAGAAAGCACCATATGAATAAATATAAACCCTCAATTCTGTAAACCTCATTCCCCATTTATTTTGTTTCTGAGAAATACAAGATATGAAAATTGTTTACAATTCTGGCACAAATACTCATGAAGCAGCAAGCCCAAGCTCTGGTATGTATCAAAATAGCCATGTATATACACTCTTATCAATTTAAAAGTGTATAGTATTTTCACATCAAGAAAAATATATCTAGCTATTCCCTTCTTTTTAAACTTAATAAAATATCAAATCTATTGTTTATTGTACCACACCATAATTATGGGCAAGGAAATTTAGGATAGTTGGAGTCACATCATGTACACATTAAATATAATGCCTCTTTGGAATGATAGAGGAATGGGAAAGATACAATGCATAAGACTATCAATAAAAGAACAAATTTTGAAAGTTGGTCACAAATGAGCATCCAAGTTTTATTGAGAACATGATGCAACCAATTTATTAAATCTGTGATTAGGATAATGGGGAGGAGTTATTTTAGTATCCATTTTGCTTGGTACACACACACGCATGCACGCGCACACACACACACACACACACACACACACACACAAACACATAATCTACTTTTTCTTTTTATATCTTCACCAAAATAATGCTTTTGCCATCTTACCTACTTGAAAAATCCTTCTCAAAAGTTTATGCAGAAACTGTCAATATACTGAACATAACCAAAGAAAGAATCTATGGTAAACATGTAAGAATTAGTGTCATTAGTATGTCAACCTGACATGCTTGCAATAATAGAATATTTTAGCATTTCTTCTATCAACTAGGAAAACTATTAATCTGATTTTTAAAAATGGTCATTTAGGATTTTTCCTTTAATTAGGAGAATTGTTTTATATCTCTCTCCAAAATGAATGGTTCTGTAAATCTTGTATAGAACTTTTAAGACTAAATGCAATTAAAGGTTTTTAGAAATAAATATAAATATATATAATAAAACAGTGCAATCCAAACCATTCTGAGTCAAGGACTCCAGAACTAAAATTTTTGTATAAACTGTTACAGATCACCTAGAGAAGAAAGACCAGCTTTTCAGTATAATAACTATAACTAAATATCTTTTTACCCTGGGCATAATTTACCCTGGAATAAAATTAGATCTCTGAAGGAAGGGGCCCTAAGTAGAAGGGCATTATTAAAATAATCTGGCTTGGGAACCTTTTGGAAGAAAAAGGCTAATCAATATTATGAAAATCTTTTGGTTACCTGAGCCAGCTAGGAAAAAAACTAGTTATAACCTTTAAAACATTCTCATGCTTTGGTTGAGGTCAGACTCCTTTAATGGTATAACTGTATATTACAAGGAAAATATATATGAAACAAAAAACCTTGATATTTTCCTTGAAATATAACTCAAACAGATCTGCTGTCATGTGTAATGTTGATTGGTCTGAAAGCCATATCTTTAGATTATCCTGGATGTCAAAACTAAGAAAGAATTATTCTCACCTCATCTAATATTATAAAGTCACTGCAAGCAATCAAGGTCAAGCTGTCAATGGATTAAAGGCATTGAACACCCTTTTATTTTAAAATTAAACCAAGAAGTTCCAAAGATAAAGAGCAATATATTTACTCCCCTCCCAAGTTTTGCTAAAAGTATATATATATGTATATATGTATATATGTATATATGTATATATACACATACATATATGATTTTTTTCTTTGTAGAAAATCCTAAGTGACCACCAGGAGAGGCCTATTTCCACAAAAGTGAATCCAAATGGCCTCACTGTACAAAATGCACCTAGGAGAGGACTTTAGAGGAAAAGCAGACAAGAGTCCTCCAACAGAGAAGAGCTAATAATGGCCAGCATGAAATAAGCTACTGCTCATCATAGGCACTTACTACAGAAGTCCATTAAATGAACTATGATCCTGCTCACAGGAAACAGCATTCCTGGGAGCAAGGGGGTTCCTGGATATAATAGCTTCAAAAAGCAATGCTAGGGGAGGTTATGTAGGCATCATTAACATATGGTGCAAAGGTAAGTCTCTCTCATAGCAAAATATGGGTTGCTCAAATACATTTTTAGAAAAATGTGACATTGGTCTTCTGTCTTGATTGGTTTGAACAGATGCATCGCAAAATCGTGGGCTTTATCATCTCAATTAATGAATGGTACCCCAGCGAACAAGTTATCTATTCAGCCTTTTATGAAAGTTAAGTATATGCCACTGGAAGAATCTTACAACTTGGGTTTTAAATGACACACATTCTCTTATTAAATTTAATTTGTTTTTTATATAAATATTACAGCAGTATCTTAGATAAAAGTGAGGAGGAAAGAAAATGAATAGGATAAAATGGAATGTATGAATTTCAGGTTATGGCTATTTAAGATATTGTAAACAATGAAGTTTCCAAAATTTCATTTTTTTCTTCAAAAAAATCATAAAATGATTTTTGTGAAGACTGCCTTTTCACCATAAATTAGTAGAGGGAAATTTTCCAAGCATTTTAGCCTGGAGAAGAATTTTCAAAAACTCTCTCTAGGAAATATTTGTCTTATAAATTATGCCCTATGGTACCACCCTGTTTCCCCACCCTCCTCCAACTTCCTCTCCCCCTCCCAGGTCATATAACAAAATTTGCTTCCATTTGGGATCACTGAGAGATAGTGCTGCTACCTAATATTTTCCCAACAGGAACAGATGGAAGAATGATGGCCATACTGAAAAAAGGGTATCAGTGAAAAAGGTAAGTATTTAAACCTACTGAAAATGAGAAAACATTGTCATGAACCAAATAAACTGAGTTTTGAAAACCACCCTAGAAACTGGTTGAGATTCAAACAATTTAAAAAATCTTCATGACTTTAAATGCCACAAAATTCATTTTTGGTCTCTTTCACCACCAGGGAAAGAAGGATGGAGAAAGAATAAAAGAAAAGAAATACAAGTTATTATTCAGAATTAACAGCAAATAATCCAGTCTGAAGTAATTTTCTCCTGCTTCCTACAGTCCATCATTTCCCACACCATCATCTCTCTACCTCAGAACCCAGATAATCAAAAAGTCTTCATTCTCATATTTGCATAGTATTAATATTTCCTGGAATTGTATTTTTGCCTTCTTGCTTTCATCCAGGTTGCTGAGGAAGAAAGAGCTGTTCAAACTCCATGTATCCAAACCCACTTGCAGTCTATAGGTCAGATCCCAGTTAGCAGCAAACTGTCCAAATTGTTGAATAACCACTCTCTGCTTTTTGGAATGATGATCAAGCTTTTTTGTCCACAGTTTCAGACTTTGCCCTCTGGATCATACATCGTCGGATGATATTATCAAAGCTTCCAAGGTAGAATAAAGCAATGGTGCGAAAAAGACCCATGGTAACTATCTGAAAGAGAAAGTGGGAGGGTAGGATGGAGATGGGGTACAGGGAAGTCTGAGAGTCTTCAGTTCATCCAACAGCTCATTTCAAAAGTGTTTATAATGGATGCCAACACTGGATTGGGAGATTTTTCTCAGACAAATTATACTGCTTTAAATCAAAGACGTTCTAATGAGAACTTCACTTCAAAAAGAAAATTCACATAAACTACAAAATGAAGAAACACATTTGTGACCTCTCTCCCAGAGGTTTGCTCTATCCAGATTTATCAATCCAAATCCTAAAAACAGTGTCCTACTTCCTTTCTCATTGTCTCCCTCTAGTGTAACTCCCGCCTTTTTACCAAGAGATATCAACATGCAGATATCCACTCATACTTTCTCATCCCCAACTCCCTCATCTCCTCAACTCCTGTGCCCCACTTCTTCCCCTTCACCTCCATGGGGATGATCAGAACCTTCAACCTTTTCATCTCTCATTAGTGTTCTGCTTATATGACATAGCTAGCTAGGACAGAGGAAAGGAAACCAAACTTGGAGTCACAATGACCCGAGTTCAAATTCTATCTCAGAAACTAGTTGTGTGATCCTGGACCAGTCATTTAACCTCTCAAGCCTTAGTTTCCTTATCTGTTTGTTTGATGGTCCTATGTTTCCAAAGAAGACCAATGACATGACAATGTGATAGGTGAGAATTTAACTTTCGAGTGAACTGAATTTAAATGAGGCAGAGCTGTGTAGAGTCATCAACCTCACTCTCCACCAGTCATCGATGTCCATGGGCAAAAAAAAAACAAAAACGTAAGTCAAGATGACTGGCAATGGCCCAGCTCATCTTCAAGCATAAAATGCCTAATACATAAACAGGTGTGCTTGACTAAAATTTTTGTTTAAATATTTTTAAAGGATTGCAGCATTGCAAAATAAGAATAACAATAGTACCCACTTCATAGGGTATTTGTAAGGATTAAATGATATATTTGTTTTGCAAATCGTGAAGAGCTACAAAAATACTAGCTGTGAGGATGAAAATAAAACAAGCTCCAAAAAATCTTTTTTTTCAGATCATAAACTCCTACCATCCTATCCCTTTCCAGCTTCACTCCTAAAACTATTCTCCAATCTTAATGAGGACCCCCCCCTCCAATTCTTTCAACACTCAGTACTCTCCAAGGTCATCACCCCTATTCTAATTTTATTTTCTTCTCTTTTCATTTTCGAGCCTATGGTAATTAGTTCAACACCACACTCTCCTCTGTTCTTAAATGTTGTGCCCCCTTGCTCCATGGATGCTTCTATCTGGTTAAACCCTGTCCCTGGATCATTCCAAACAGTTTTCTTTTTCACTCCTATTCAGAGAACACAGAATAGCTTTGGAGGAAATCACACAATTGAACTACAAATTTATGCTATTAATCTCAACTGCAGTCACTGCAGCCAAGAAATCCTTTTGAGGGACAACTAAGTGGTGGAATGAATAGAGTACCTACCCTGGAGACAGGAGGACCTGAGTTCAAATTTGACTTCAGACACTTAATACTTACTTAGCTGTGTGACCTTGGGCAATTCATTTAGCCCCACTGCCTTGCAAAAACAAGAAAAAAAAGAAATCTTTTTGATCTTACCTAAATTAGACCCTCATCTTTTTCCTATAAGGGTTTTCTAAAACTTCTCCTCAAACCTCTCGTATTACCTCCACCCCCTTTTCCAGCTGAGAAACTAGAGTTCAGCATGAACTTTTTTCTCCCCTTCTCTTTATTCCCAAATTCCTGGATACCATTCCTTAGTTGCTTCTTTACCTACATCTTGAATGAAGAGATGACTCTTCTCTTTACTAAGACCAACCCCCTAAATGCCCTCTTAATTCCATTCTCCAGAGACTGCACCCTCCCATCCCTGGTCTCCAGTACTTCCTCTCTCTGATCTTCAGTCTCTGTATATACTGGTTCTTTCCTGTTGCTTACAAATACCCCTCACTAGACCCTACCATTCCCCTAAGCTGTGATCCTATAGTTTTCTACCCTTTTTCTAGTTCCTTTCCTCTTGACCTTTTGCAATATAGCTTCCAACTTCATCACTCAACTGAAACCTTTCTCTCCAAAGTTACTCATAATTGTCAAACCTGATAATCTTTACTCAGTCTTCATCCCTCTCAAACTTGATCTAATAATTGACACTATTGATTATCAACTCTCTTCCTGCACACTGTATCCTCTGAGTTTTTATGACATTTTCTTGGTTCTCCTTCCAATGTGACTGTTTCTTTTTCACTTTCTTTTGCTGACTGTCCATCTATGTCATGCCCCCTAACTATGGGTAAATTCCACGACTATCCTGAAACCTCTTCTCTTCTGTGTCTTTACTTAAGCCATTTCCTCATCATATCCCCTCTGCTTTGCAGCATCTTCCTTTACTGTCTCCCTTCTCACTGTCCCATTAGAATGTAAGCTACATAAGGACAGGAACTTTCTAGCTTGATTATGTTAGGACCAGCAGCATTAGTACACAGTGCCTAACTCATGAGAGTTTAATTAATGCTCCATCTGTCGAGCTATCTACCTTTTCCAACCTGTACTCTGTACTCTGGCCTGTTTGCTATTTCTCACACATTATACACTCTCTGTATCTCTATGTTTTTATGCTGGTTGGATTTTCTTCATGTCTAAATGTTATGCCCTTTTTATCTCCATCTATTAAAATCCTCTATTTCCTTAAAAACTCAATTCAAGAACCACCTTCTTCTTGAGGGTTTCCCCTGATCCCCTTAAACTGTAAGTGCTTTGGTTCCAAAATTATCCTGCATTTATTTTCTATATTCTTATATATTTCACTTCTATCTCTGTCTCCAAGAGCCTGCCACTTAGTTGGAGTTTAATAAAATGATTGTTGATTGATAGATAGATTGAACAAAGTATTAGGGTATTAAAGACTCATTACTTTATGACTTTATAGTTTGATTCCTCTTACAAAATACCACTTGGATTTTTTTTTTTTTAGGTTTTGGCAAGGTAAACAGGGTTAAGTGGCTTGCCCAAGGCCACACAGCTAGGTAATTATTAAGTGTCTGAGACCGGATTTGAACCTAGGTACTCCTGACTCCAGGGCTGGTGCTTTATCCACTACGCCACCTAGCCGCCCACCACTTGGATTTTGAGAGACAGCTAGGTGGCACAATAGAGAGGGTCCTGTGCTTGGAACCAAGAAGATCTATGTTCAAAATGGACCTCAGATAAGTCTTTTAACTACTGTTACTACTGTCAAAGTAGCTCCTACCTGAAATTATACTTATAAAGTGCTTAGCATAGTCCTTAGTAAGTATTTCCTTCCTTCCTTCATTCCTTCCCTCCTTCCTTCACTCTGCATTATGTCCTTCCTTCCTTCTTTCCTTCCCTCCTTCCTTCCTTCTTTCACTCCTTCCTTTCTCTTTCTTTCCTCTCCATCTTTAGTGATACCACTGTGGTCTAACTTTTCTAGCTGCTTTTCCTACCTCTGGTCATCATGCATAACAACACAACTTGGAAATCAATATACTCAAAAACACTACGTTCACCATATTACTCACCATTTAAAAGAACCTATGATAGCTTACTGTTGCCTATGAGGATCAAGTTTCATCTTCTTCATCTGATTTTAACAATAATAATAGCTAGCATTTACATATGGCTTAGAATTTATGAGCCCTATAAATATTTCATCTCATTTGATTCTCACAATAACTATGGAAGGGACTATTACATTATACATCTATCGTATCATCACATCATAGTTTTTATATATATACATATATATATATGAAATCACATCTTTTAGATGGAGGAAATTAAGGCACAGAGAAATCAAGTGACTTGCTAAGGGTCATACTGTGTCTAATGCTGAATTTGAAACCAGGTTTTCCTGACTCCTCTATCCAGTGCTCTTATCCACAGGGCCACATAACTGCCAGATTTTCCAGGCACTTAATTATCTTCTCCCCATCAATGTATTTACATTAATTTTCTACTGTTCAATCTGAGTCACAGTAAAGCCAATCTCTTCTTTGTTCTCTCAATATAAATTAATTTCTAATTCTACCTTCTCTGGTGTCCTCCTTAGCCAATTACTTAAAACCAAATCTAAAAACAAAATAGTCCTTGTCCTTAAAGAATTGAATCTCCCAAGGTACATAATACAGAGTTGAATATGTAGAAGGAATTCCATACATTTTGTTGTTGCTCAATTGTTTTCAAGTGTGTCTGCTTCTTCATGACCCCATTTGGGGTTTTCTTGGCAAAAATATTGGATTGCCATTTCCCTCTCATTTTATAGATAGGGAACCTGAATCAAACAGAGTGAAGTGTTTTGCCCAGGATCACATAGCTATTAAGTGTCTGAGGCTGGACTGAACTCAGGAAGAAGAATCTTCCTGACTCCAGGACTGGGAACTCTATCCACTGTGCCACCTGGCTGCCACAGTTCATACACACTTAATGAATAATCTAAAATCATTCAGTCTATCCTTTCCCCACCCACCCAGTCCCAAAGTATATTCCAAATGGATAGAAATTCCTGTTCCCTTTTTAAAAGACTTCCAGAGAAGGGATTCCATGGCTACTCCCAGATAATCTATTCCACAGTGTCTTATAATGTTTATTAATGGTGAATTATCCCTGCCATTGCCATTACACTTTAATTTAAATCTATTTTCTCTTTTCACTATAATTTAAACCTATTTTCTCTTCATCTTTCTTTCTTTTTTTTAGGTTTTTGCAAGGCAAACAGGGTTAAGTGGCTTGCCCAAGGCCACACAGCTAGGTAATTATTAAGTGTCTGAGAATGGATTTGAACCCAGGTACTCCTGACTCCAGGGCCGGTGCTTTATCCACTATGCCACCTAGACACCTCCTCTTCATCTTTCTAATAAGAAGCCTTCATATACTGAAATGTTGCTGCTAATAATGCTTTCCTCAACCCTCTGTCCTCTAGGCTTAAAAATTAAATACTTTCTTCACCGACTGACCCATTCAGAACTTACCTGCTGGAGACCTTCTGTAATAGAAGTTACTGGTGACATTCCACAGGTCAGTGATGACAGCATGTATCCATCTGAGCCAATGGAACTATTAAAATTTCCTTGCTGGAAAAATAGAAAAGGAGTGGTTAATATCAATAGTAAATACTCCTTTCTTACTTCCCTGCTCAAATTCAAGCTGATCTTGGCTAAAGAGCAAAAATCTCTGAATTCACATTTATTGACTCCTACTTTGTTAGGCAAGTTAAGGTACGGACACATAAGCCTTTGTGCAGATAAGTCTTTGGATGGCTCTATGGATGATGTCCTAGTACAGAGAACCATTTAGGGTTACTTCAAAACATTAGGACCATTAACTCTGAATTTGAAATAAAGTAAGATAAACAACCCCTCTCCCTTATAAGTTTTAATAGTAGTCATCCTTTTGGATTTCTCTACAGAGGTGGTGAATTCCTTCTCCTCTTGAATCTTCTTCAGGTGTCCTGACATTAATCTCTCTCTCTGGTTCTCTCCTTTCTGACCAATTCTTCCCTTACAGGATTCATCCTCCAAGGCCTGCCTTCTCTATGTGCATATACCCCAAAGCTCTCCTACCTGAGCCTTCTCTTCTCTCAATAACTATACTCTTGGTGATCTCATTAGCTACCATCCACAGTGATGAAAATGACTTTCAAATCTACATATAAAGTCCTTGCCTCTCTCCTATGTTCCAGTTCCACATCACCCAATGTCTACTGTACATATTAGAGGCATTGCAAGTTCAAAACAGAACTCATTATCTTTCCTTCAAAAAATTCTACTAACTTTCCTATTCATTATTTCATGATATCTTAAAAGCACCTAGGGTAGCTTCATATCCTTATCAACTGTTCACTTTCCCTCCTTGCCACATATTCACACAAATACTCCCTCCCATTTGGAACCCACAAAATCTTAATTCTACCTTTTCAACATCTTTTCAATCCAGATCCATTTTTTTCCACTGACACAGTCTTCACTATAATTCAAGGTTTTGGCCACTTCTTATTGCAATAGTTTCCTAATTTGTCTCTTTGCCTTGTAATATCTACCTTCTCTAATCTATATTTTCACACAACTGCCAATTTGCTGTTATTAAAGTTCATGTTGGACCTTTTCACTACCCTGCTCAAAAAACTCGGTGCTTCCCTATTGCTTTAATGATAAAATAAAAATTCTTTTGTTTGGTACTTGTGTCCTTGACAACCTGGTTCTAATCCACCTTACCAGACTGATTTTTATTACTTTCTCTTAATATTCTAGTTAAACCAGCCTATTTGCTATTTTCCATTCATGGAATGTCATTTCCCCCATCATCATAGCTTTGCACAGGCTGGCCCTATTTCTAGAATGCTATCCAACTATCCTTAGGATTCCTATCTCCCTTCAAGGGGCATTTTAATTGCCACCTCCTACAAAAGACTTTTCCTGACTATTTCAAATGTTTGGCTCTTCTGAAATTACTTTGAATTTTTAAATTTTGTATTTATTTGTGTATGAACTATTTTCTCACATAGAATACAAGCTCCTGAAGGGTAGAAATTATTTTATTTTTGATTAAATGCTTATCTATTATATCATCTGACACAGAGTAGATACATAATAAGTATTTATTGAATGGTATATTACAAAGAATTCTGGATTTGAACATAAGGGACATGGATTTAAGTCCCAACCAGCTTTACCCCTTGGGCAAATCACTTAGCCTCTTTAGGCTTCCTCAACTATAAAATAAGGTTGGATTAGATGACTTCTAAGGTTCTTTCAACCTTAAATCTATGATCTTATTATTCTAAAAGCCTGAATAACTCATAACTATTTTCTTATCAATTTCACTGTCTTAATTCTGGTTAACTCAAGTCCAAAATAATTTGATAGTTACATCACTGTAAATAAACCTTTTATTAATAGTGAACTAGCATTACTTTTTTAGAAAAAACATCTGCCAAAAGAAATTTATGAAATACCCTGAAAATTCATTACATATTATAATTACTAATTAACATTCAGGAAAACAGTAATGGACAACAGGAGGAAGAAAAAGACAGTAGACTCCTGATGAGTTAAATAGGATAGTAAACCTCTGAATAATAAAAAAAAGTTGTCCTAAGAAGGAAGAAGCTGACACCTAACATAGATATTTATCATTTATAATAGTATGATTTTTAAGACTCATATAATATTCATGTTTATAATAATGCAATAATCTTTTTAATGAACTTGAAATCTCTAAGAATTATACTAGTTAACTTGCTTTCAATTCTGTTATTAGTTATCAGAATATTTGAGAGAGAAAAAGAATGATATTTGATATTAAACATTATGAATTCTATTCACTTAATAAATTCAACCAGTTACATTAAAAACTACATACAATTATTGTTTATGTTTTTAAATAAGCTTGGGGTATATTAATTATGTGGTACTGCCAACCCAAGAAAAGAAGAAAAAAATAGAGATTTTACTTACTGTGGCATCTTTGACTATTTGTTTTGCCACCTGTTCTGGTTTGCAAAGTGATGAGGTCTCTGAAATAAGTTGAGTTTCTAAAGGCTTAGGAAGAAGAAATGTATCAATATCATTGTAATGTTAATTAAATTAAGAGTTGAGTTTACTCTTTCTGGAGAAAGAATTTTCCAATTATTTTAATGTTCTTATTTTGATTAAGTTCTCATATTCAAGGAGAGGTCTGAAATTTATTGGTGTCTTCTATAGTGATAGTAACACTCAGTAAAATTCAGGTAATATAAAAGCTCAACTTTCTATAGGGTACCTATTTTCTGACCAAACTTGGAGAGGAAATACATTTGTGCCTGTAATAGAAAATGTCCTTCTCTGGATCTTCCCCTCAGCCTGTCAATTGACAGCTTCTAAACTATATCTTACAAACACTGAGTTCATGGCATATTAAATACCAATTTTCCTCTGAAGACATTAAGACTTATTAAGCATTCCTACAAAATAGCAAGGAAAACTACATAAATTTCAAAATATAAAGTATTAAGGACCATTCACTCCAGAAGTTACATCAAAAAAATCAATAGAGTTGAGTCTAGATTCTGATACCTATGAGTTATTTGATTATAATCAGCTAATTTAATCTCATCAGACCTTGGACCAAGGGTAGGTTGGACTTTGTGACTTAGAAAGGTTTGTCTAAATATTAGCAGTAAGGTTCTGATCCTCTTCAAATATGAATAGGCTTGGATTACAGTCTGTTGGACCCTAACAAGATGAAGACTTCAGTAAAGAGTCAAGTCAGGATCAGTCCAAGGAATGCTAGTGCAATCTTAGGAAGCAGGTGGTGGTGGTGGTGGGGTCTTCTTACAAATCTCTAATCAGTCCAAAGGAAACTAGTATTAATCCTATTCCCATAGAAAATTGATGAACAGATAACCTAATAATGAGATGACAAATATAAAGCACTTTGCCCAACAAAGTATTACTTAAATACTAGCTATCTATATTGGGTCACATTCTTCCAGTCAAGCAGCTTGATTTAATATATTCACTAGGTTGGCTAAGTGGGTTAAAAACGCTGAACTTGGGAGTCAGGAAAATCTGAGTTCAAATTTGACATTAGTGTCTGTGATCTTGAACAAGTCACTGGATGGTGCAGAACTTTGGACCTGAAGTCCCAAACATTTTGTATGACTTTGGACAAGTCACATAGCTGTTGTGTGCCTCAGTTTCCTAAACCTTGCCCCCAAAAAATGATTGTTTAAAACTACTGTTGTAGTTGGAAAAATAAATAAATAAAATAATAAAAAATTATATTTCAAAAACAATAAATAATTGAGCCTTTGATGGTATAAAATGGGATTGCCAAAAACACCTACCTCCAAATTGTGTGAATCAGTTGAATTCTTTAGCTCTTTGTAAACCTTAAAATGCTTTTTAAATATAAAATGAGGAAAATAATAAGACCTATTTTACAGGATTGCTGTGAGGATCAAATGTGATAGCAATGTAAAAACTCTGTAACCCTAAAGCTCTATCTATAGTCTCATGCCTCAAAACTTCAAGCTCAAATATTCTTTTCCCAAGGACTATTAGCTTATCAGGATTGAAAGAGATCTCAGAAATTATCTGATCTAACCCATGTCTGAAAAGGTCACCTTGAAATGACCAAGGTTATTGAGATAAAATGTTTGTATGAGGAAAAAAACAAAAACAAAAAACAAACTACTAAAACTAGGGATGTTTGCAATTGTTTTATTTCTGGCATGAGAATCAATCTGATGAAATTATGTATAAGAATAAGGGCATTTGAAACAGAAAGGCCCAATACAAACCTTAAGGGACACATACTATTAAACCATACTGTGCTAAACTCTCAAAAGCAGCTGCATTTTATAATTAAAGATAGCTGCATCATTTGAACAACAAGGTACTTTATGAAAGTGTTTGAAAAAGAAAAGCCAAGTCACAGGCTTTAGGTTAACAATTCCTGAGATTCAGAAATCAGACTATGATTCAAAAATTGGTTCTTTGGAGGGTATGCCAATTTTTTTTTTAGATCCCTAGCACTACAGAGTTAATTAGTTCTCTAGCACATACTAGTGGTCATTGAGTTAGTTAACTAATTAAAAAAACTAATGACTCTTGAGGTAGTTAACTAGTTCTCTAGCACACACTAGTGGCTATGGAACTAGTTTACTAGTTCTCTAACAAGTATTAGAGGTGGTGCCTCCCCAAGTTCAGGGGCCCCCTAAGGGTCCAATGGCAACATTTTCCTGGGGAAAAGGAACCCCATTTAAAGATTCATCCTAGAGGCTGAGTAAAAATGAAACCATCATGCATTGTTATCCCCACTCCAGGAAAAAAAGTATATTTACCCAGTGTTATAAATCTGCTTAGCAGAGTTTCTCTAAAAACAGATTAATCTGTTCTACTCTTAAGACAAGACATCTGGCTTAAATTTAAATGAAAGAAAGAGAAAGGGACAGAGACCAGAGAGAGAGAGAGAGAGAGAGAGAGAGACATTAAGAGAAAGAGAAACAGAGACAGAGAAACACAGAAAAAAAAACAACTTCTAAAATATAAATAAATCTTACAAATGCTGAATCCACATATTAAATTCCAGTTTTCTTCTGAAGACCTTAAGACTTATTAAACATTCCTCAAAATAGCATGGAAATTGTCATAAATTTCATAATTTAGAGTGGTAAGGACCAACCACTCCAGAAATAACATGGTATATTTAAAAAAATCAACAAAGTTGGAGTCTTGGCTCTGATACTTACTAGTATTTGATTACAATCACCTTTAACTCTCTAAACTCCAATTTCCTCATCTATAATACTAGAATGACAATATTTCACTGCCAACTTCAAGAGGATGCTGTGAGAACTTTTCTCACAATTTTAACTCTTTTTAAATTACAAAACACAAAATAATTATTAAATATTAAAGCATTTTTTCACTAGAGAAATAACACTGCATTTCTAATCTCATCAGATACAGACTGGATTTTTATAATACTTTACAAAACACTTTCTTATAGCCACCAGATTAGGAAGATATTAAATGAATTATTGTTTTGTTTTGTTTTTTCTTGAGGCTCAAGAAGACTAAGTGGTTTAGTCACTTAATTAGTAAATGTCAGAGTGTGGACTGGAGCCTAGGTCTTTTGATTCAAATATTGGGGGTTTTCTTCTTTCATTATAACACATAGGTTGGGAATGAGGGACAATTTAGAACCATTAGATAATAAGTGAAATCATAAAAGAACTAGATAGTTTTATCCTATTCATAAACAAACTATTGCATTTTTAAGAAAAAAAATGGACTATCTAGAATTCCCAATATAAATTCCAAGAAATCTAAAGGATTCTAGGCAATCTGTAAACTGAAGGCAAAGAATCCATCCAAAAGGTGGCCAGACATACTAGCTAATCTTAAAGTGACATAAGAACACTTTACAATCTACTATGATCCTTTCTAATATTACATTAAATTTATATTAGGTAAAGAGGTTATCAGATTGTTTTTTGTCAGTCCACTGTGCTACACAGCTGTCCCCTTGTAATCCTTTGTATTTTATGTTATGCACATAAAAACATTATTCAAAGAAGGGATTCATAGGCTCCACTAGATTGCCAAGTGTTGGATGTATTGGAAAAATAAATAAAATATTTAAAAATTCTATTTAAAAAACAATAAATTGATGCCTTTGATGGTTTAAAAAATTATCAGAAATGTGGATGACTAGCTAGTTTTCCTTCTTCTCTGACATGGTCCTTTAAGTCTGAAGGGCCACTCCTCACTCCCTTCTGTCCTTTAGGAAACAGTTCAAATTTCCCTTCTTACATGAGCCCTTTCCTGATGCCTCTGTCCTTATTGCTCTCTCTCCAGCTGGAAATGACTTTGTAGTATTTTATATTACTGATGCTAGCCATTATAAAGAGCTGATTGATTTAAGGTGCAGAATGAGACATAAATATTTTTGTATACCATTATAGAAAGGATTATATTTTGTTTGAGATTTTAAGAATGCATACTTTGCATATTTGTTAGAAGGAATTTTTTTTTAATGAGGAAAGACAATATATTTGCTATTTTTTTTAAAAAGAAAAAGATCAGGTAGTGCTCAGATGTGTGTTAGAAGTCTGGAAATTCTCTGTGCAGTTGAGGCAAAGTGGAGGCAGACATTTTTGTGCCCCTTCTTATGTAACACTACTAATAAGTTGAAGTTATCAGATACTATGCTGTGTGTATGTATGTGTGTGTATGTGTGTGTGTGTGTGTGTGTGTGTGTGTGTGTGTGTGTGTGTGTCTGTGCACCCATGCTGTTGTTCAATCATTTCAGTTGTATCTGACTCATTGTGGAACCATTTGGGCTTTCTTGGCAAAGACACTAACTGGAATGGGTTTCCATTTCCTTCTCCAGTTCATTTTACAGATGAGGAAATGGGGGCAAACAGGGTTAAGTGACTTGCCCAGGGTCACACAGCTAGGAAGTTTATGAGGCTGGAACTGAACTTGAGAAGATGAGTCTTCCTGACTTCTGTCTAGCACTCTATCCTGATGAATGGTAACTCTGGATGAATTAATCAAAGTTCAGGTTCAGGTGCACTCTAAGACAGGAATTCTTAACCTGGGGTCCACCAGTTCCCAAAGGAGAGGGGAATCAATGGCAAGATTTAATAAAGTTTGCAAATTTAAAAAATATTTTGGGAACTGAATTTCAATAAAATTGATTTCCTTTGTAAATTTTTTTTTTTTTTGGTAAGGCAATTGGGTTTAAGTGACTTCAGGGTCACACACCTAGTAAGTGTCAAGTATATGAGGCCACATTTGAATTCATGTTCTCTGGCTCTAGGACTGGTGCTCTATCCACTGTGCTACACAGTTGCCCCTTTGTAATCTTTTGTATTTTATTTTATGCACTTAAAAACATTACTTGATTGCCAAAGGAGTTCAAGATGCAAAAACAGGTTAAGACCCCTGGTCTAGGGGCAGCTAGGTGGCACAGTGGAAAGAGTGCCAGCCCTGGAATCAGGAGGACCTGAGTTCAAATCCAGCCTCAGACACTTAATAATTGCCTAGCTGTGTGACCTTGGGCAAGCCACTCTTAGCCCCAATGCCTTAAATAATTTTTTTTTAAAAGACCCCTGGTACAGAGGAGAGTCAGCCAGCCTTAGAGCTAGGGATGACTTGGGTTTCAAGTCATGCCTCTGATAGACAACTGGCAATATAATGATGGCCAAATCATTTTACTTCTCAGTGACCCAGGGAACCCTCTACAATGAAGTTACAAAGCTAGCATTGACCTGTGCCCACACACGTATGTATTATGCATTCATGTATGTATATATAGACACATATACATGCATGCATGCATATTCTCTCCCATCCATCATGACAATCATGGCAAATATATCCATTCAACAAATATGTGAATATATAGCATAGTAATAACACATTTATAAATATATTTACTATTTTAAAATTTCTGTCCTCACAACAAACATATGAGGAAGGCAGTGTATTATTATCTCCATTTTACAGACTGGGGAAACTGAGGTACAGAGAAGTTAGGTAATTGACCCATGGTCACAAAATAAGTTTAGGCATGAGTCATTGTCCAAGATGTTTCAGTGATCTACCAGAAGAATAAGACCTGATGCCTGCTCTGAAGGAGTTTAAAGTCTAGTAGTGAGAATGTGATGTATATATATATAAATATTAATACATTATGTGAAAATACAATAAAAATGCATAAAATACTATGAGAATTCAGAAAGGGAGAGTTTACTTCTGGCTAAGAGTATGGAGGAAGGGGCATGTGAACCAGGTCTTAAAGGATGGAGAGGAATCAAACAGAGATGAAGAAAAGACATTCTATGGTTGCTGTTCAATCACATCTGGTTCCTTGTAACTTGTGTCCATAGATTTTTTTTCTTGGCAGGGACACTGGAGTGTGTCATTTCCTTCTCCAATGTGCCCCCATTTTATAGATGAGGAGATGAGGCAAACAGATGGTCACACAGCTAGTTATGGGTCTGAGGTCACATTTGAACTTAGATCTTCCTGATTTCAAGCCTGGTGATCTACACCATCCAACTTCCCAAGAAAGGACAACCTAGTCTAAAACAAGAACATTAACAAAATCACAGAACTGGGAAAATTGAGATGTGCATTCATGGACAGCAATAATAGTATGATTAAAGTTTAAAGGGCAAAAAGAAGGAGTGAGAAAATGAAGCTGAATAGAAAAAAAAAAGGGCCAATTCAGGAAGATCCTGAGTAGGTTCTCTCTTTTAGGACTTTATTCTACAGGCAATGGGGAGTCATTGAAGGTTTATAATTTCAAGAAGGCTTTGACAGGTTTGGATTAAAAAGATTAGAATTAAATTAAAAAGAACAATGTGATTAAAATATGTAGGACAGGATGCCCTGAGAGAGACCAGTCAGCAGGTTATAAAGGTGATCCAGATGAGGTAGCAGGAGCCTTAAATCAACCTGGTAGGCAGGAGAATGACAAGGACTGTGGTGGAGAAAAGAGAAAGCCCCATCCTGGGTTTGTGATCATGGGAAATTTCCTTCATCTCTCTCAGAACTTTGGTTTCTTTTCTTCTAAAACAGGGATAGCAATACCTGCACTACCTACCAGAGAGTGATCATGAGAAAAGTGCTTTTCAGGACTTTGAGTGCTACAAAAATGTGAATTTGGAAGCTGTAATGGGCAGGATTTGGTCATTGGACCACCTTGCTACTGAAGGGCAAGGTGGCTACCCTAATTGGGGCAGTGAGAAGGAGAAGCAGGTTAAAAGACAAGACTGAAATGGGAGCCACCTCTCTTATACAGAGGCAGCAGAGGAGACTCCCCGAGCAAATAAAATAACCAAATGAGAGTCTAGGAGAGAGAGAGAGACAAAAGAATAGGCCACAAATCTGAAATCTAGGGAACCTTTGTTTTTGAGAGTGAGAAGAGAAAGAGGAACCAGAGGAGACAGTGAAGAAACAACTCAGATAAGAGAAGAAAACCTGGAGAATTCAACATTACTGGAGTCCAATGGAGCAACAGAATGTCAAAAGTAGCAAAGTGATGAACAAGAGACAGATCAGCCCTTTGAAAGTTCTGAACAAACAAATATTTTATTTGATTCACCAAGCACTTAATAGAGGTCTGTCTGTACAGGTTCCAGAAATAAAAAAAAATCCAGAACCAAAACAGTCCCTGCTCTCAAAGACTACATATGCTAAGAGAAATGTAAATGTACCCAAAGAACTACAAAGAAAGTAATTCAAGAAGGAAAAGAGTACTAAGATTGGAAGAGATGGGGGGAGTAATCAGAGAGGAAGTGATATCTGAACTGAGCCTGAAGATAAGGATCCCAAGGGGCCCCTGGGAAGAGGCTGCATTCCAGGGAAGTAGATCCTTGGTCAAAAGCATCCAGGCAGGAGATGGAAAGTCAGTGTTAGGGAGTGACTAGTAATCCTGTTTGCCAGGAAAGGATTGTTCATGAAAGGGAAAGTATGAAATAATGCAGAAAAATGTGGAGGGCATGAAATGTCAACATGAGGAGTTGGTAATTTTTCCTAAAAACTTTGACTTAATCCTAAACCTTTTTTAGGAAGATTTTTTTCTGTATTTTTTTGTATTTTTTTTCAATTACATGTAAAGATAGCTTTCAACATTCATTTTTTATAAGATTTTGAGTTACACATTTTTCTCCCTTCTCTCTCTCCCCTCCCCAATATAAGTAATCTGATACAAAATATTAAACATTTCCACATTAGTCATATTGTAAACGATTCAGAACAAAAGGGAAAATACTTGAAAAAGAAAAACAAAAGACATATTTTAAAAAGTGAAAATAAGAGGCAGTAGACAGTGTAGTAAATAGAACACTAATCCTGGGGTCAGAAGGACTTGAGTTCAAACCCAGCCTGAGACATTTGATACTTACTAGCTGTGTGACCTTCAGCAAGTCACTTAACCCCATTGCCTCACCCCCCCCCCAAAAAAAGTAAAAATAGTATGCCTTGATCTGAATTCAGACTCCATAGTTATTTTTCTATATGTGGATGGCATTAGGAAGATTATTTTTAGCAGCTGTGTTGAAGAGAGGAAAAACTGAAAATGTAGGGGATATTATAGAAAAGTTGACAAGATGTAGCAAATGATTGGATTTTGGTGGGGGTGTGGTATAGGAGGGGCCAAAAACAACTCAGAAGTTAAGGTGATCAGGGGAATTTAGTGTCCTCATCAGAAATCAGAATCTTTGGAGAAAGGGCAGGTTTTTCAACTAATCTTTCAATATATATAAAAATATTGAAAAATAAATAAAACATTTCAATATATAAAGAACCAAATAAAAGGAATAGATATGAAATTGTGAACTACAGTTTGAAATTTTTTTGGAAAATATTAAAATTGACAAGGTAGTAACAAAATGGCTCTATGTCCCTTCCTGAATTTCTTTTTGTTTTCTGCTGTTTTTGTTGTTATTGATTTTTATCAAGTAAAAATGATTTTTCCCCATCTCTATCACTACCAGATAAAACAAAAAGCAATGCTTTTTGTTTTTTTTAATCAACCATGTAAATATAGAATTATGGAAAGATAGATCAAAAGCAGTGCATATGACTTGCTTAAGGTCACACAACTAGGAACCATCTGAGGCTGAATTTGAACTCAGATCTTCCTGATTCTAGGCCTGAAACTCTATCCACCAGGCCACCTCCCTGTCAAAAAAAACAGTGTCTGCAGGACAATATCAAAAGACATACCCCCAAAAGTAAATAGCTGTAAATATTACCTTTGTTTTCTTTTCCTCTGCAAAACCTGGGGTATCTGTATCTGGTGGATAGGCAATTGTTATATAGATGTTATATGGCTTCACCTGCATTTTAAAAGACATCAATCATAAGTAAACAGAATATAGTTTTCCAAGTTACATGCTGATTTTCATATGCCATACTGAAATAAAATAAATATGAGATTCTCAAATGATATTCAAGGTTTACAATTTTAGAACTTGGCACTGCTTAACCAAGGTGCCAACTTCTCTATGAGGTTCATTCTGGACAGGATTATAGTAATAGTCATCATCTGGTACTCTCATTCTAAGTTGTTTTTTTTTTTTTTACAGAAAACAACAGTCCCAATGTACTGAAAAATCACCTTTTGCCAAAACCTCTTTGAAACTCATCAATCCCATTTCCATTCAAGGAGAAATCCAAAGATGGAGAAGGTGATTCAGCCATCATGGAATTTAAAAGAAAACACATGCACAAAATATAAGGCTCACATCCATATGTAAAACCATATTCCTTCCAACCTCACCTCTCCCTTCCCTGAAACCAGATAGTAACACTGCCCACTCACACTTCCCTCCCTGACAATATGTTGGTTTCTGAGACTAGCTTTTCCCCTACACAACTGCTCCTAATTATCATTTTAACCTCATTTACCTATATAAAAAAAATTAGAGAATGAAATAATTACGTCTCAGTCTTCATTGCCAAGGGAATAGCTCTTGCAGAAAAACAAGCTAGATAGGACACACCTGTAGTTTCTACTACTAGGGAAGACTTGAGCTAATGCTTAAACTGGGAGTTCTGAGCTAAAGTGGATTAAAAATGGAGCAGTAATCCAAACTAAGACCAATAGCAATGTGGTAAGTCCTCAGAAGCAGAGAACCAGGCTGCTTAAGGGGGGCAAACTAGCCCAGGTCTTAATTGTAATGGGTTTGAACTTCTTCAACAGTTAGCAGTGGATTTTTGCCTTGGTGTCTACTGTGCTTCCAAACCAGCCTTCCCCCAGCCCCCCAAAAGGAAAAGAAAATCTGATTACTGCATGCTACTGATCAAAGGAAGAGGCAGCAAGTTATGATAAAAATTACTAAAAAGGGAACTGGCCAAAAACCTTTGAATTCTAATTTAATTCCAATAAATTTTTTTGAAAAATCAACCACTAGATGTATAGGATTGTGGAAACATAGCTTGAATGCAACTCATATACAAGTCAATTAGTCTCTCTGAAGCTTCTTTTTTCTTATCTGGAAAATGGGCATTTTAAAAGACAGCAATAATAAGTAAACAAAATACAGTTTTCCAAGTTACATGTTGATTTTCATATGTCATACAGAAATAAAATAAATGAGATTCTCAAATGATACTCAAAGTTTACAATTTAAGAACTTAGCACTGCTTAACCAACTTCTTCAGTGGGTTAAAGTTAGAATCAAATGAGATAACACAACTAAAGTACTTTGTAAATCTGAAAGTACTATATAATTGCCAAGCATTGTTATTGTTGATGTTTTTATTATTGCATCATTGTAAGTTATTATAGGTACATTTCCCATGTGCCTCTTGTTGATTCATAGACACTCATTGGTACACTTCCACCCCTGAACATGTTTCCAGGGTCATATACTCATCATTCAATACCTCTTCCTCAGAGTAAAACCCTAGACCTCAAAGACAATTTCTTCCACACATTCTTGAGGCAATCCTACAGAATAGAAAAGCATATACTATTATAACCTTTACTGATTTTCCTGACCGAAAGGTCTCCTAGTTGTTCTTCTTCTATGGAATATATTACTTAAACTGCCTCAATTCAATAAGATACTCCTTTTCTAAGAATTTTCACTACAAATTGAATCTTCACACTTTGCATATCTAAATGGATGCATATGAAAAAAGTATTTTGTCAAGTATTTAAAATATGCTAAGCACTGTTTTTAAGGAATGAAAATACCAAAAAGAAATCAAATTGAGAAGTTCCCTGTCTTCAAGAAATGTATAGGGTAGCTAGGTGGCACAGTGGATAGAACACTGACCCTGGAGTCAGGAGTACCTGAGCTCAAATCCGGCCTCAGACACTTAATAATTACCTAGCTGTGTGACCCTGGGCAAGCCACTTAACCCCATTGCCTTGTAACCCTCCCCCATCCCCCCCAAAAGAAATTTATATATTTTTTTGCAAGGTAATTGGGGTTAAGTGACTTACCCTTTGAATTCCACTTTAATTCCATTAAGATTAGATTTATCTGAGATTAAATTTGAATGCAGATCCTCCCACCTCCAGGGCCAGTGCTCTAACCATTGAACACCTAGCAGCCCCAGAATCTTACATTCTAATAGAAGGGAGGGTATAAAGGGGCCTGGGCCTGAAAATGGCCTGACTAAAGGTGAGAAGGCATAATCCTCGGCAGTATAAAACCAGGTGATTTAGGATCTCATAGGTAGGCTTTCTAGTGGTCTAGCATGAAGAGCGGAAAATGGCCAGAAACAAAAATATATATATAAGCTATATTAGTCCTCTAATAGTTTATTTTTTTTAATTTGTTTAACCTGAAGCCAAAGAGAAATTTTAAAGAATAAGTTTGGCTCCAAAGAAAAGTGTTGTTTTTCAAATTATGTTAATTAATTTTGCTGAATTTTTTCTTTTTATAATTTTTTTATTATTCTAATGCTGAATGAAATGAGCAGACATTGTATGCATTAACAGCAACATCATGAAATTATCAACTGTGATGGATGCAGTTCCTCTCAGTTCAGTGACCAAGGATAATCCTGAAAGACCTGTTTATAGAAAATGTTACACAAATCCAGAGGAAAAAGTATGAATTCTGAATGCAGAGCAAAGCATAGTATGTTCATCTTTTAACACTTGTTTATGTTATTTCTTTCTCTTTCATTCCCCCATCCCTTAGTTCTAATTCTTCTTTCACAAAATGACTAATAAAGAAACATGTTAAAACATGATAGTACATGTACAATCTATAGCAGATTGTTCACTGCTAGGCGAAATATGGAGGGAAGGAAGGGAAGTAGATGGAACTCAAAAGCCTTCAAAACGACAAAGGTTGAAAATTATCTTTGCATGTAATTCAAAAAATAAAATTAAAAATTTTGTTAAAAAAAAAGAAAAAATTCTTTGTTAAAAGGGATGGCTCTATAGGAGAGGGAAAGAGGATAAGAACAAAAAAATCTAAATGATATAAAGACAAAAGATATCCATAAAAAATCTATTTTTTAAAAAAGAACTGAGCATAAGTCAGAAAGTGAAAGAAAATTTTATTTACTTCCTAAAACATGAGATAAGAATTAAGGGGGCAGGGACAGAGATTCCAGAAAGAAAAGATAAAGGAACAAGGAAAATTAGATAAAAAAAAGACACCCCTTCTCTGAGTCTGAGTTAATTTATCTGCTTAAAAAGATGGTGGTATTGGGAGAAGGGAGTCAAGTTTGAAAGTTCTATACAGTTCTAAAATTCTCAAGTTCATCCTGCTTCACAGAGAAAATACCCTACTTGGGCATCTCATTGCCCCAGCAGTGACTTGCTTCCTCAAGTTACAATATTCTAGGTTACCACTGTGATCTCTTCATTCAAAGTCTTTATTATTTTTTCATTCTGTGAAATTCTTGCCAGTGTCCTTCCATATAACCAGTGCAGAAGAATTATTCAATATATTAGAGACTTTCCTCTGGTTCTTCGGATATTCTGAAGTTACCGAATATAACGTTTTACAGCCCAAGTATCTCTCATTCTCTCTATGGGACCAGTCCATTTCTCTTCTCATCCCAAATGACCTCAATGAAATCTTCTACACCATTTCTTATTACAATATAACAAACACAAAAGCTCAGAGGGGAAAGGGACTTCCAGACTGTCACTAAAAAAAACCCAAACCCTCATTTTACAACATATTTGAAAAGTTTTCATCACTCACAATGTCATGGCCTATTTATATCTACCATGCTTCTTTCCAGTCTCTTCTGAGTCACTTGAATATTTTATTCCTTTGAGAAAAATGCTGTTCCATGATTCACAGCTACAAAAAGCCACATCAGTAAACAATTTCAATATTACTAGAGTTGATGATCATCAGTGTGAGTACTTTTGCTATCAGCACAAATTAACATCTTTCTCAGTGAATGATCTTTAAAGAGTCACTATGGCCAATACAGTCATGCCTTGTGGCCAACTTCTTCAAGTGAAAGTAGGCGGGTGCTAGGATGACAAGATTTAAATCTGACACTAGACTCAAATAGTAGCATCTCCCAGATTTTGCAATCCACAGGTGTATCCTTCAAGAAATCAGGGTCAATTCCACATGAAAGTGAAAGCACCAAAGCAAAAAAAATCAGGGGAGATAGGAATATTGGTGTTAGAGATGGCTTTTGGCAACAGGATAGTTATCTAGATGTCAGCTGGCCTGGTCTCTTCTTCCTACTCAACTCTGGGCCTAAAGCATGGTCTAAATGCAATTCTTGTCCAAGTGATGTATGTTAATGGATTCATTAATTCTGCTGTCTGTCCTGTCACATCCCATAATCTGAGCAATATACATTGTTCATCCTCTTTGTCTTTCCTCTGTGGATAGCTAAATCCACAACATTTCAAAAATGATTACAAATTTCATTGATGAAGTATTGAAGTGTTCTGGGGTTTAATGTTATTAGCAAAATATCATCTGTGAATAAAAGCAAAAGAGAAATCCTTTTGTTTAGAGTCTACATAAGACATGAATCCTGGCAGGGATAAACACCTTAGGTGTTTTCCTGATTTTTTGCTACAACTGAGCAGGAGGTCATTGTCTAGTCACTTGTCTTATTTTAAATTAAATATTTTAAATATGTGCATGACAGTTTTTTTTTGAAGGAGATCATTTAAAAGCAGTATTTTCTTCTATGAAAAAAATAAAATGGGGAGGCTAGGTGATGCAGTGGACAGAGCACTGGCCCTGGAGTCAGGAGTACCTGAATTCAAATCTGGCCTCAGACACTTAATAATTACCTTAGTTATGTGGCATTGGGCAAACCACTTAACCCCATTGCCTTGCAAAACCCTACAAAAAAAAATAAAATAAAATATTTTTCAGTATATTTTGCAGACCTTTGGATGAGTGTTATAACTATATAAAAATGTGGTCTAGTATAAAAAATCATCAGCAAAAGTCTGGATGTTCCCTTCATCAAAAATAGCCTCAAAGAATGCAGTTCTTTCTCAACCTAAGGAAGCAGACATATGAAATAGCAATAGCTAATACATTCTCAATGACTTTTTATTTAGTAAAAGCATATTCTTGTTTTTATTTTCTTAGAATCTGTGAGAAATATTTAAATAAATTTCTAAGTGTCTTTAAAAGTATGTCATTTCCAGCATATTATTATTTTGAAGTCAAGTCTAGGCAATCACTATCATTTGCTCACATGATATGTTGTGTGGAGGTGTTTCTATTATTATCAATGAAAATAGATTACAACAGGAATTCTGGCAGACTTATATCAGTTTGTTATTCTCCCTCAAGTTTCATGTACAAAGCTTTTAGGGATGTTCTGGCTTAGTTGAAGTTCATACCATACTTTCTATAGCTTTGCCTTTTCTTCAATTACTTTTCAGTGTTTTGCATAATGATAACAAAAAGCATCTTCTACCATTCTCCATTTTTTCATGTATATGTGCTTTAAAGTATGCAAAGCAAATTATAAAGATTGTTTCATTGTTATGTATGAACATATTTTTGGCTAAAATTCAGTCTCTTGAATTCGTGAAATAAGCATAGTGAAAAAGTCTGGCACCCAAAGGCCTGGCTTCAAATTCCACTTCTACCTTCACCTAGGAAGCCAGGGGAAAATCACTTAATCACTTATTGGGACTCAATTTCTTCTTTTGTAAGGTCCAGGTTGGCTGAACTAGATGATCTTCCAAAGGCTATGTCAACAGATCATTCTCTTCTGTAATGTATTACAAATGATAAGACTAAGGTCACCAGAAACACTCAACTCATCCCTGACAGTTTTTTTTTCCCTTTTTCCCAGGACAAATAATCTCTTTCACTTTGGGTATAGTTTTTCCACTTCCAGTTCCAGGAAATTTCTTCCATTATGGGTATAGCTCTCATTCAATCTCATCCTCCCTTACCTTTACCATAAAACAGATATTCTTTTTTTTGTTTTTGCAAGGCAATGGGGTTAAGCGGTTTGCCCAAGGCCACACACAGGTAATTATTAAGTGTCTGAGGCCACATTTGAACCCAGGTCCTCCTGACTCCAGGGCAGCTGCTCTATCCACTGTACCACCTAGCCACCCCAACAGATACATTCTTAACCTGGGACATCTCCCTGAATGGATTTACAAATATGAACAAGAATAGGACATGCTGTCTTCCTCATTTCTTATCCTGAGGCCAAAACCTTCCTTCCCAGGACTGTGCCTCTCATATCTGGATACATCTTCTATCATGGAAACCAAACCATTCCTCTTGCTACCCTCAACTCCAATTTTACATCATATATTCCAGGATACTTCTTAGCATTCTACTCTAAGATCTTAAAAGACTGGGAAACAAGATACATATCTCATAAAATAGCAATCAATCAAAGAGTATTTATTTAAGACCAGCTAAGGGCCAGCCACTGAGATAAAAGAGACAAAAATGAAACAGTCTGTGTCCTAAAGTAACTTATATTCTGTCAAGGGAGGCAGAATGTACTCATCTAAATATGTGAAAGTACAAGGGGAGGTGGGGAGGATTGGTTAGACACTAGAACTTAGTTAAATTTCTGAATATTCTCTCTATCTCCTTAATGCTTAACTCTCTTTTAATAGGCCATGATGAGTTTCATCTAAGTCAATCTACAGAATTTTAATTTGCTAGAATTGGTAGGTTTATATTTCAAACACCTAAGAGGTTAGGAAACAGATGAGTTGCCTCTCAATAGGATGATACCCTTTATCTCATGGGAGGCTAAAAACCCAAAGCTAAAAATTAAAATTTGCACTCAATAGTCTCAGAGAATATCCCAGGGCTTGCTTTTATCAACCAGGCCTTCTTCCTCTTATATTATAGGATAAAAGCCTCTGTAAGAAAATGCAGCAGGCGGGGCAGCTAGGTGGCGTAGTGGATAGAGCACTGACTTGGAGTCAGGAGTACCTGGGTTCAAATCTGGTCTCAGACACTTAATAATTACCTAGCTGTGTGGCCTTGGGCAAGCCACTTAACCCCATTTGCCTTGCAAAAACCTAAAAAAAAATGCAGCAGTCACTTGTGGGCAGAAAATCCTGTATAAGCAAGTTTGAAGCCTGCAACAGCTAGCTGCCAGGAGAGGAGAGAGATAAAACAAACAATCTCTTCAGTTTGGTTCCGGTCTAGGTGAGGCCAATATGATAATAACCATAAGGAGAAAAAAACACAACAACCATGAAATCTCATCCAAAAAAATTTATAAGATTTCCCTTGACAATGAAGCTCATATTCTCAATATCAATTGGCCTTGCAGTTTTAAGGCCCAGTTTATAGTCATGACTTGTTCTGAATTTGGGTCAATTAGAGAGAATGATGATAAAGTGCTAGATCATTTCTTCTTTTTTTCTAGGGTGATGACTATGATGATGCTACTTACAGCATCTTTTCTTCCAAACCTGCCCTAGAGAAAGTGATCAAGACAAGTCACCTAAAAGAAGTTTCCATTCTGGAGTAGTCTCCTAGGAGACAGACCATTCTGGTCCCTTTGAACTTAGTTCTTCTTTCCAAGCCATGACCTTGGAGGATATATTACAATATCTCAAACTGAACCATGTCATAACTATGCTCTCATATCAGAGAAATTAGAAAATTAAATATAAACAATATTTAGAATGAGCATGACCAAAAACAGCATTTCTCAAAATGGAAGTCATTGTGGCATTTTCAATAGGTTGAACTATCAGAGGGATCAGAAATTCAAGAAATGTTGTCAGGCTTCATTTATTTGAAACAGAACTCTAGACAAAACAGATAATTGAATCACTGTTTTGAGATCATCTAACATTTTAAGTTAGTTGGGAAATGGCAATTGTTAGAATCACTTGCTACTCTGAATTAACTAATACTGGAAACTAAATTATATTCATGAAGTTTTGTTTTTGTTTTTATTAGTATTCACAGGTAGAATAATTGAAGATCATGTTAAAATATATCTCAAGTTTTATTTTTTATATTGTACTTTATTTTTTCCCATTTACATATAAAGATAATTTTTAACATTCATTTTTTAAAATTTTGAGTTCCAAATTTTCTCTCTCTCTCTCCTTATCTTTCCCCTCCCTAAGATGATATTTTAATATAGGCCATATATATGCAATCATGTAAAACATATTTCCATACTGGTCATGTTGTGAGAGAAGAAACAGGTACAAAGGAAAAAAAATACACAAAAACAAAGTGAAATGAAAAATAGTATGCTTTGATCTTCATTTAGACTGAATGGGATAAGACCTGAGATTTCTTCAGTAGAATATTATAGATTAGAAATAGTTAAACAGTGTGTTATATCTCTTTCTGCCCTTCCTCCCTTGACAAGCAACTTCCAGGGTATCATGAATAAAATGTAAAGAGTCAACTGACCCCGTCTTATCTGTTAAAAGTCCAGATGTCCATGAATCTCCATGAAGTCCTCGGCGTTATACTGTCTCTGTTTGAATTATATGCTTTTTTTCTTTAGATTGTGGATTTCTTTAGAGTGTGGATTTCTCCTTTTCTCATGCCCCTAGTTTAGATTGTGAAGACCACATTTCTCACTAATGAGGATGGGTCAGTGGGGGGGTAACTGAGTGTAAATTTTGTCTCTTTGCCTCATTCTCCATCTTTAAGGCTGAGTGGGGTCTGCTTCTTGAGAACAGAATCGAATAAAACTTTTTTCTCTCTCTTCTTACCTTGAGAAATCTCTGAAATTTATTTAAGTGGTTACATTCATCCCACACAAGACTCTTATCAGTTTTTCCTCTGGCAATGGGTAGCATTTTTTCATCATGAGGCCTTTGAAATTGCCTTGCAACATTGTAATGCTGAAAATAGCTATATCATTCATAATATACCATCATATAATATTGTTGTTATTATGTGCAATGTTCTTCTGGTTCTGCACACTTCATTTTGCAAAAACTGATTATTAAAAGTATGATATGGAATCCAAGAATGGGTTGAATGAATCCAGGATTCTTTCTGAGTTTCCTTCAGCTAAATGACTAGGTAAACCCCTGTTATAGAGAAGCTAGAATTTAATGGGTTTCTTTTCCTTTACTTACATATTTTTTTAAGTCTATATGAAAAAATTAAGATATCAAAGAGTATATGATTTTTTTCTTATCTTAGTTACCCCAGCTGCATCCCTATCCTTGACATAGTTACCACCTAATTTAGCTAAACCCTACCTCTTCCTGGTCTCTTGTAATTTTCTATTTTCTTTTTCTACTCTGTTCTCTGAAATCTTCCCTTTAATAAACTCCTTCATCCTAGAGCTATTCACTTCATAGTCTTGCTATAATAATAACAACTAGCATTCAATAGAGATTTCAGGTTTGCAAAGTGCTTTGCAAATATTATCTCATCTAATCCTTAGAAAAACCCTTAGAAAAATACTATTATTGATATTCCCATTTTTACAGATGTGGAACTAAAGCAGACATAAGTTAAGTGACTTGCCCAAGGACACATAATTAATAAGAGTCTGAGGTTGAATTTGAACTCAATTCTTCCTGTTTCCAGTACTCTATCTGCATGATATTGCTGCCTTTGGTGATCAAGGAAATCTGATCCTCCTAGAGAGTCATCCCTGGTTATCTTCTCTACAGTGTGGATTTCTCCTTTTCTCATGCCCCTAGAAGCTAGCTTCAAATCTTCATTCTCTTGCAATCATTCTGCTACTTCTTCTTCTCTTCCCCCTTCTCCATTCATCTATGTCACCCAGATTTTTCTTACTATAATCTCCTGGCTCCTAGAGTTACTCTTCCTCTTTTTTTTTCTTCCTCTTAAGAAAACTTTATAGCCTTCCTGGACCACCTCCAAGTTCCTCCTTCCCTCCTAATATCCCCAGCTGCTAAACAAAGATGTGAGAAAGTTACACAATAGGGATGAAATGGGTCCATTGTACTCAGATTATCTAATCTCAAATAAATCCTCATTCCCATTTGTTAATCCTTTTATTCTTTCAAAACTTCTTTTTTCTCAAATTCCCCAAATAAACTGTACCCTACCCTCTGTATATTGGTCCCAACAATCATTTCCTATTATCATCAATTTCCCCCATCTTTGGGTTCTTTTTCTGATGGCTTTGACAAACATGTCTTGCTCTCTTCAGCTTTAAAAAATACAGGAATGGTTTAACATAAGGAAAGCTATTAAGTAATTATATCAATAACAAAATAAACAAAAAAACATATGATTATATCAATAAATACAAAACTCATTCCTTATTGTTAAAATACAAAACTCATTTCTATTAAAATTACTTGAAAGCAGAAGCATCTACCTAAAATATCAATTAGCATTATTTGTAATGGGGATAAACTAGAAGTCTTTCCAATAAAATCAGAGGTGAAACAAGGATGTATGTCATCACCAATATTATTAAATATTGTATTAGAAATGTCAGCAATAACAATAAGAGAAACAACTAAGTCATTTTGAATATTAGAAATGTTTGAATCAACTACAGAGAACCTATGAAGGAAAATGCATTCACATCCAGAGAAAGAACTAATAAACAGAAGCATGTGTAGTTTGGTTTACATACACACACACACACATACACACACACGTATCTAATGGTAGTCTTTTCTAAGGTGGGTTGTAGAGGTGAGGAGAAAAAATATAAAAATAAAAATTACACATCAGAGAAAAAAAACTTAGGGGTGGCTAAGTGGTGCAGTGGATAGAGCACCAGCCCTGAAGTCTAGAGTACCTGAGTTCATATCCAGCCTCAAACACTTAAAAATTACTTAGCTGTATGGCCTTGGGTAAGCCACTTAACCCCACTGCCTTGCAAAAAAAAAATCCTTCACTTGAACCTCCCTCTTCTCATATAATCTCCTTACATCTAAAGTCCTAGAAACACTCATTGCATCCAGTCATTTTTGTTTATGGGTGTTCTTATTTCTAAAGATTTTTTTTTTATTTAACAAGAAAAAAAAAGAATAGAAACAAACCCTTACAACCAATATTCATAAGCAACAAGATAAATTTATAAATTGGCCATTCCCAAAATTATATATGTCTTTCACAGAGCAAATATGATAAGATTTTTGCATATTCTTTTTTCCTCCTTCACTTATTAATATATTCTTTGGCCCTCAGGAGTCTTTTATCTTTCCGTGACTCATACATCAAGCATCATAGACCCTTTGGAATCACAGATACTCACTGCTTTCTCAACTCCATGTAATCTAGCTTGATTTTACCGCCACTCTACTGAAACAGCTTTCTCAAAGGTTACCATAGTGTCATAGTCATCATTTCCTTGACTTCTCTTTTGACTCTTAATTCCCCAAATACTCCTCCTCCAAGACTTTATTTTCTCTCCTCCCTTCATCTCTGGGACACTGCTCTCCCCTGGTTCTCCTCCTATGACTCTAATTGGCTGCCTCCTAATTTAGCCTAAAATCAATTAGAAAGAAGCATAAAATAAGGATTTTTATAGTTGGAAGAGCACTTAGAAATCCCCTAGTTTCTCCTTCCTCATCTTTACCTCTTGGAGTCCCCCATCCTCTTCTAGAGCTACTTTCTTCAGGAAGACAGTTCCTGGTCCCCCTCCCCCTCCACCCACCCAGGTGCTAATGGCTTCCCCTCTAAAGTCATCTTGTATATTCTTTGCATATCTCTTGTATGGGTCTATCTCTTCTCCTAGTTAGAACATAAGCCTTGTGGGTACCTCTTGTGCCCAACACCTAAAGCAGTGAACACACAGTCTGTAGAAACTTTCTTCAATTGGTGATCAATGACTCTCATGTAACTGATAGTTGAAGCCAATGTGTTACAAGGAAGGCTTGAACCCAGATTTTCTTGGCAGCCACACAGTCACTCTGCCATGGTGCCTCTCATACAAAGAACCTTAAAAGTCACATAAACTGTTGGATCCTTCAAGATAATCCCAAAGGACCAATATTGAAGCAGACTATTTGCCTCCAGAGAAAGAAATGCTATAGTTTGAATATAGTCAGAAGCATGCTATTTTTCACTTTCTTTCCTTCATTATCTTTTATTCAATTCTTCTTATACAAAATGACTAATAGAGGAATGTTTTACATAACTGCATTTTATAACCTATACATACTTTATTTCCTATATAAATATGGTTGCTTACTGTCATGGGCAGGAGGGAGAAAAGAATGGAAGGAAGGGATAGAATTTATAACTCAAAACTTTAAAAGAAATATTAAAAAATTGTTTTAAAGGATGGCTAGGTGATGCAATGGATAGAGCACTAGCCCTGGAGTCAGGAGTACCTGAGTTCAAATTCGACCTCAGACACTAAATAATTACCTATCTGTGTGGCCTTGGGCAAACCAGTTAACCCCACTGCCTTGTAAAAAACCTAAAAAAAATTGTTTTAACATGTAATTGGGAGAAATTTATGCATGCACCCATATGCATACACACATACATATAATATATGTACATAAATATGACTAGGTGGTTTCTAAAGTGTTCTTCCAACTCTAAAATCCCTATTTTAAGCTTCTTTCTAAGTGGTATTAGACTAAATTAGGGGAAAGCCAAAGGCACAAAGAGGTAGGAAGAAAAACCAGAGCAGTAACTCAGAGGTTAAGGGAGGAGAGAATATATAAATATAGATAATATGCATATACATACACACATATACACATATACATATATATATATGAATGTCCAGAGTAAAAAAAAAATCTTTTTTTACCTCCATCTGCAGGGCTTCAGCCAATCCTCTAAGAGCAAACTTGGACGATGAGTATGCAGTATAGCCAAATAAGCCTAACTGTCCTGCTTGAGAGGACACAAAGACAATCCTGCCCATCCTTCTTTCTTTCATGGTTGTTATCACTGCGCGACTGGGGTACACGCTGCCCAAATAATTTATATTCATTAATTTCTATGGGGGAAAAAGGTCACAAGTATTATTTGAAAATTTTCAAATGTCAAGGCACTTAACATAGTCAATTCAATTAGTTTTCATTAGTCTACCACATGCAAGGGGATCTAATAACAAAAATGAAGGGACACCTGCCTATAAAGAGCTTATATTCTAGTGGAAGATACAATGCAACTTCAGGACAGTGGCTTTACTTTAGAAATGAGAAATCTTCCACTCAGAAGTTAAGCAACTTGCTCAGTCATCCAACTAATAAATGTCATAGAGCAGATTTGAATCTTCTTCCTGACTCCAGACCCCATATTCTAATCCCTGACTATCCAGCTGCTCCAGTAAATGAGAGGTTCAGGGAAGACTTTGCACAAAAGCTTGTTTCATCAGAGCTGAGACAAAAGTCTCAGATTCAAAGCAACAAATATAAGCAAGGAGAACATTCCACCATTGGGGGGTTATGTCATTTATGCAAAGGCATGGTGATGGAAGATAAAAAATTCAAGGCCAAGTGGGTAGAGTACTTGAGAGAAAGTAATACAGAATCAATCTAGAAAATCAATCCAAAAAAGAGAGATTAAAGCCAGATTGTAGAAGGCTTTGAAAGTCAAAGAGGGAATTTACACTTTATCCTAGAATTGGGAGTCACTGAAGCTTTTTGAGCAGGAAGAAGGCATATAGTCACACTTATGCTTTAGGAAAATCAATTTGACCACTACTAGAATGATTAGGGTGGAAAGGGGAGAAATTTGAAGAAGAAAGAACAATTAGAAGACTACTGCAAGTATAAACATTATCTGCCTTTCAATAAGAAACTTAACTGTGGGGAAAAAAAGAGCAGAGAAATTAAACATCATGTCATATTCTACCATCTAATTACAGTATTGCAATCTATGTTTATGTCCTCAGTAAAAACTGATCAAATAAACTTTTTTCTGATAAACTTGGGTATGTCAGAAACAAAAGTAGGTGGTAATTCTCTTTTAAAAAAGAGAAGTATTTTGACAAGAAAACTATATTCATTGAAAATCCCAACAATACTAGATCTTGTTCAAATAATGATGATAGCAGGGCAGTTAGGTGGTGCAGTGGATAGAGCACCAGCCCTGGAGTCAGGAGTACCTGAGTTCAAATGCAGCCTCAGACACTTCATAATTACCTAGCTGTGTGGCCTTGGGCAAGCCACTTAACTCCATTTGCCTTGCAAAAAAAAAAAGCCAATGATGATAGCTAAGATTCTACATGTGAATTTAAAACACGGTTTACTTCTGGATAAATCCCATCAACTTGAGAAAACTTAAAAAATAATCTTTAGTTTGAATTTGAAAATCAATCAAAGAATATTACCCCACATATGCAATTTACTACGTACAAACATTTAGAATAGAATTCCTTAAACTAAAATAGAAATAAACCATTTAATTTAAAGAATGAATTTAATATGATATTTACACCTTCCACATTCATAATAAATTCACAGAGAATGGCATATTCTCCTCCAGGGAATGCCTGGAGGGGAGAGGAAAAAGTACCAGCTAATCAAATAACAGAAGCCCTGGAATATTGGCCTCTTTTCCACATTATGGGCAGAATCTTCAGGGGAAAAAGCTTCTCTGTAGGAAGATTCAGGAGCTAATGGACTACAGTCCTCAGAATCAGAAATCAAGCACTCAAATGGGCTTTCTAACTGGACTTGGAAACCAGTAAAGAAGTGCTATTTGTCCAGGCCTATCTTTCCTCTCAACCAACAAAAAAGCAAAAAGGGGGCGGATGAAAATTAATTTTTTGTTTGTTTATTTGTTTTAGCCAGGCAAATGGGGTTAAGTGGCTTGCCCAAGGCCACACAACAAGGTAATTATTAAGTGTCTGAGGCTGTATTTGAACTCAGGTACTCCTGACTCCAGGGCTGGTGCTCTATTCACTGCGCCACCTAGCCACCCCCAAAATTAATTTTCAATGGGAAATTATTTAACAAGAATTCAATTATTTCAATGGAAATTATTGCAGATACTTCCACTAGACACACGGATATATATATTTTTCTAGCTAGCATGTAGATATATACATGTTTTCCATGGGAATATAGAATTATAGTCATGGAATCATTTTTAAAGTTGCTTTTTTTTTTTTCCTTTGTCCCAACCTATACAAGAACTTAGTTAATCTCATCTATATTGTTTCTTAAACATATTTCCAGTCAGTTTATCTATATTGTTTCTTAAACATATTTCCAGTCATTTTATCTCCCTTCCTTTATCATCTCATGCTTTGACTTACTATAGTTTTTTCTAGATATTTCCTTCCAATCCATTCTAATCTCATAACCATTGGAAAAAAATTATTTTATCAATTGTTTTTCATAGGCTAAAAGGAAGATGGACCTTGTCATCTCAGATTAAGGAAATTGAACTCTAGGTGTCTGTTTTCTTAGTTGAAACAAGAGAATGTAACTAATAAATCTCAAAGGAGGAAGAAGTCACTGTTTAGACTGTGATAGAGACCTCAAAAATACATTAAGAAAAGAATCCGTTGTCAAGTTAAAAATTATACTTTAGAGAATATAAAACTAGTATTATTTTCTTTTGGGGGTGGAAGTGAAACTCTAAAGTGCTTCTGTGGTGATAAGTCCTATGTTGAGATAAGACAGCTAGGTGACATAGTGGATAGAATACTAGTTCTAGAGTCAGGAGGCTCTAAGTTCAAAAATCTGGCCTCAGACTCTTTCTAGCTGTGTAACCCTGGGCAAGTTACAACCCCAATTGCCTCAAAAAAATAAAAATTTTTTAAAAAGTTGAGATGGTTCTAAGAGTACATTTACCCTTAATGGATCTATTTCCTCTAATTTTTAAAGAATTCAGGATACAGTCTACTGTTTTCAACTAGCCTTATTCCCTCTTTGGCAGCATTAAAGTGCATTCCACATATTTAATTATTAAAGGAAAAGCATTCATACTCACTTCAAATTGATTTATTTCAGTATCTTCAAATTTTCCTGAAATTGATGTCCCAGCACAGTTTATGAGCATGTCAACAGGGCCCAGCTTCTCTTGTGCCTAGAAAAAAATGTCATTGCTGCAGTTGTCTTGATTAATGAAAGATGTGAAATTCTTTAAATGCAATTAGATTAGTTACACATGCTAACATTCTTTTATTTAGCCCAGGTAATGAAATAATCTATGTAAAAAGAATGTTGATGACCTAGGACCAGTTGGCCAAAACTCTTACTTGTTTAATGACATTCTCCACTTGTCCATAGTCTTGAGATACATCAACTGATATACAAAGCACAACCTAGTAAAAAGGAAAGTTGTAAAACATGTTTAATTGGAAAAAATAAAATACTATTACAAAAAAAGAAGCAAGTCTTTTTTCAACATTCAAGTCCAGCTCTTTCCCCTTCTCTCAAGATGGCGGACAAAAACCCCCCAAAGCCTCCAAAGGAAAAGAAGGTCAGAAAGGAAAAAAAAGGAAAGGAAGGCCAAAAAGGAAGATGGGGCTGAAAAGGTGGTGAAAAAACCTCAAAAGCATTGCAGTCAAAACCCAGTCTTGGCCCGAGGGATCGGCAGATATTCCAGGTCTGCAATGTATTCCCGCAGAGCCATGTACAAGCGGAAGTATGCTGCACCAAAAACCCGGATTGAAAGGAAAAAGAAAGACAGGGTTCCTGCTACTATCTCAAAGCCAGTTGGTGGTGATAAAAATGGAGGAAACCAAGTGGTAAAGATTTGCAAAATGCCCAGGTATTACCCTACTGAAGATGTGCCGATAAAACTCCTAAGTCATGGCAAAAAACCCTTCAGCCAGCATGTGAGGAAACTTCACTCTAGCATCACCCCCGGCACAGTTCTGATTATGCTCACTGGCCGCCACAGGGGCAAGCACATGGTTTTCCTGAAGCATCTGGCTAGAGGTTTGCTACTGGTGACTGGACCTCTGACCATCAATCGGGTTCCTCTATGAAGGACCCATCAGAAATTTGTCATTGCCACCTCTACTAGGGTTAACCTTTCTGGTGTAAAAATTCCAAATCATCTTACTGATGCTTACTTTAAGAAGAAGAGGCTCTGTAAACCCAGACACCAAGAAGGAGAGATTTTTGACACAGAGAAAGAGAAATATGAAATTACAGAGCAGCGCAAGGCTGATCAGAAAGCAGTGGACTCTCAGCTCCTGCCCAAAATCAAGAAAATTCCTCAGCTCTGCGGTTACCTGTGTTCTGTATTCTCTCTCTCCAATGGAGTTTATCCTCACAAATTGGTGTTCTAAATGCCTTGCAGAGAACTCTTATTAAAATATTTGGAATAGCAAAAAAAGAAAAAAACCATTCAAGTCCAATGAGATTTCCAAATATAAGGTATGGTATTTGAAACAAGCTAAGAGAGCATTCATTTAGCTTCCAGGAAAAACAATCAGAAAACAATATGTTTAAAATAGTAAAATCTTAGCAATATTGTGTCTGTCAATGACTACTCTATCTGTGGTCAAGCAGTTAGGTTCCAAATAAGAAGGCAAACATGAAACTCAGAGGAACTAAGAACTAGTCAGATAGCATCTGACCCCACTCCACAGGCAGGTTATTTCCAAACCAATTTGAGTTAGGAAAGGAGGGAACCTGGTCAAGGGCGAAGAACTTGGAGCTCTCCTATAAAAGAGTTTCATGATCCTAGACAAGACTCCCATGTCATTTTCATATCTTAGAACCAAATGAAATTCTCATTTTATGATTTAGCTATTCTGATCAATACAATGACCAAAGACAACTTGAAAGGATTTAGGATGAAAAATACTATTGACCTCCATAGAAAGTACTGATGAAGTCTGAATGTAGATCAAAGCATACTACTAATACTTTGTTTTTCTTAATCTATGTTTTCTTCTATAACATGGATAACATGGAAATGTTTTATATGACTTTACCTGTATAGTCTATATCAAATTGCTTGCCTTCTCAAGGAGAGAGAATGGGAGAGAGGGAGGGAAACAATCTGGAATTCAAAAATTTTTTTAAATGAATGTCAAACTTTTTTAAATCTATCATTGAGAAATAGTTAATGAAATAAAAATATATTGAGGGGAAAAAAGTTCTCATTCTGTATGTCAGAATCCCTGGTAGGAGTTCCACCTTCGACCTAATGATTCAATAAGAAACATTTATTAAAGTTCACTATGTACAAAACAAAAAGTAATGTTGAAAATTGAATAGAAGAGTAGCTTTAAAAGTCAGGAAGACCTTTCTAGCTTTTATGAATAGGAACTAGTCATTTAAATTCCCAGTATGCCCAAGCTACCACCTGATAAGTTATAGATAAATTACTGATCTGCATAAATAGGGGCAGTTTTCACCCTAAAAGTGCCCACCTTTTCCTCCCCAAAATGTACAAAGCACTATGCTAGGTTCTAGGGATACAAAAATGAAAAATAATACAATTTCCATCTTCAAAGAACTTATAATCTAATGTGGGAAAGAGTAAGAATATATGTAAATAAGCATACTACAAGAAATTTGAAATCTGCAAAGGAAAAGGTTCAACAGATGATATAAGCTGAGGAGGGAGGGAGCAGTTAGAGAGAAAGTTTTATAGAGAGGTCTACAGAAAGAGACCTAAATTTACAGAAGATTCCAAGCAAGGTGGGGGGGCGGGGGAACAAGGGAATAATGATACTCTGGGAGGATTACTTTTTAGTTGAATAAAGAATAGACTAAAAAAGAACAAAGATCGAAGGCAGAGAGAGACTTCTTAGGAAACTATTTCAAATAGTCCAGGAGAAAAAGGTAATGAGGACCTGAATAAACATGGTGGCAATGGGAACAAAGAATAGACGGTGGTTGAGACAGACAGACAGTTGCAGTCTCACTGGACTTGCAATCTAGAGTGGTCTCAAAACCCAACCAGTTTATACTAAAGTTCTCTGTACCAGAGGTGGCATAAAATGGGCCACTGAGGGTGACAGGAATCCAATCATACCATGGAGCAATGCAAAGAAAAACCCTTTGTGGGAGGAGAGAGGTCAATAATTGATATTTACTTACTTCACAGAGAAGCTTTGGTAGGGAAAGAACTTTGCTAATGGTAGTGTTTACATATATATGTATATATGAAATTGAGGCATATAATTGTACACTACTATCATTAAGCATTAAAATCTGCTGCCACAGATGGAAGGAGATGAAGGAGGATGACTCTAAGTTGTTGTTTCAGTAAAAGGTGGGTCAGGTATAGGCAATATAGCTGGGGGAGAAAGCTGAACTGGGAAATGTGGGGCCTGGGTTCTAGTCTGTCCTGGACATCAAATTAGTTGTGTGACCTTGGGAAAGTCACTTACTTTCTTTGAATCTCAATTCCTTTATCTAGAGAATTTATGGGATTGATCTTTTTTAAGATTTCTTAGCACAGAGCTGACATACACTTTATTAATATTTCTTATGACTTCTTTTATTTACAATAAAATTTTTATTTATTTTTAGCATTCATTAAAATTATTTTGCGAGTTCTAAGTTCTCTCTGTCCCTCTGCACTCTTCCCCGCCTATTGAGAAGATAAGAAATGTGATATCAATTTTACATGTGAAATGATGTAAAATATATTTTTATATTGGCCATGTTGTAAAAAAAAAAAAGGCAAGAAAAATAAAGAGAGAAAAAAACGCTTCGATCTGCACTGACTCCAGAGTTCTCTCTCTGGAGGTGGACAGCATTTTTCATAAGTTCTCTGGAGTTATCTTGAATCATTGTACTGATCAGAATAGACAAGTCTTACAGTTGATCATCATATAATATTATGGATACTGTATACAATGTTCTCATTCTGCTCACTTCCGCATCAGCTCATGTAAGTCTTTGTAGGTTTTTTGAAACCATCCTAGTCATTATTTCTAATAGCAAATAATATTCCATTGCAATTATGTACTATAACTTATTCGAGCCATTCCCCAAATAATGGACATCTCCTCAATTTCCAATTCTTTGCCACTGCATAAAGAATTATATACACTATAAGTTATAAATATTTTTGTATAAATAGGTCCTTTCCTTTATTTTTTTTTAATCTCTTTGGGATACAGACCTAATGGTGGTATTGCTAGGTCAAAGATTATACATAGTTTTATCACCCTTTGGGCATAGTTCCAAATTGTTCTTCAGAATGGTTGAACCTGATAGATAACATCTCAGATCTGTTTCTTAATATTCTGTGGTGAAATTGAGAGAAATTTTTTCAGGTAGAGGACAAAAAAAGAAAATACAGTTGCTGAGTATACCAGGTAGGATGCTTTCCCTAGATAAATCAACTACACAAAATTGTTCTCAGTTCCTAAGAAATTAAGATAAAAACAATTTATTTCCATAAAATAAACAAGGATATTTCTAACTTCAAAGATCAATCTCAGTTCAATATACATAGTTCTATTCTTCTTTTTTGAATCACCTAGCACAAAATATAAGACATCAAAAGGAAAAGGGCTCTCTAAATTATATGATCAATTTTCAAAAATCATTCTTTTTGCTGTTATTGACTCTAAATTGGATTATTTTAAATTGGCTCTAAATCACTTATGACCCAAGGAAAGCCTTTAGATAAAGTTTGCTCAATTATATTAGCAAAGAAGTTATATGATTATAAGACAGTGATGCAATAAATGGGCTTTTCTTTCCAGCAGTTGAACTAGGTACTGTTTTCTCAACTCTTCATCCCTCAGGGTCTACCCAAGTCATCCATTAGTTGACAATCTTTGTGGTATCATTAAGTGTTCTTATTAAACACCCATCTGCTAGGCACAATGCATGAAATGTCCCCATCCTCAATGAGCTTATACTCATAAATAGATATACTCTTGTTTCTCACTTGGGGGGAGTGTGTAAGGATGCTTAATAATCTCTAACAAAGAAGAAGAGGAAAGATCTGTTGGAGCAGAAGGCATGCCTATACATACATACACACACACACACACACACACACACACACACATATCTTCTCCAAAGTAACTTCGATTCCAAATCATCCCCATCTCACTGTATGTATGACATGGCAGGAGGGATGGCAAAGACAGGAAGTCTTCTGGCCATTTTCATGTCAAAAGAGGCATGTTCTACTCAAAGTTCCTAATTGTTCAAGTGAAAAAACAAAGCCAAAATAGAGTTTAAATAAACCAGACAGTGACCTATGAGGCAGAATATCTGTCTTAAGTACTTCACTACATTATACTCAGAAACTTGTGTGGAGGCAAACATATATGAGAGGGACACTAGAAATAACATAAATAGAATGATTAAGTTTAAGGAAAGAAAGAAAAGGAAAAAAAGGAAGATTCCTGGATGGGGACAAGACAGATGTATGTAGGATGGTACCTAGCAAAGTATCAAAAAACTTCTATCTTAACTTGTCTTTTTTAGTGATTAGATATTATGCAAATATTTTATATTTTTTCATTTGAGTTTCTTTCAAAACATGACTGAATATTCTTAATCTTAACCCTCCTAACACTAAAAAGAAAAAAAGTCACATCATTAAGAAAAAGCATATACTCTCCAGTAAAAAAAAGATACTTTATATTTTAGAGAATCCAGATTGTACTAAGAGCATCTGAAATGTTAAAAATTTAATCCCACTCTGGGGGAGAAAAAAATTATGCTTTTATACAATTTTTAGAAGCCAACTCCTAGAGTTCTAGACCACACTGACAAACACCCAAATTTCTAAATTTCCTGCTAAACAAGCAAAGATATGAGCAAGATCTACAGTAATATAAGGCATTTTTTGCCACCTGCTAATGGGCGTTTGTGTGGTCATTCATTCAAAAAATAATTGAGTTCAGGCCTTGCCTGGGAAAACATCTCTCCTGTCTGAAATTCTATCATCTGAACATCTATGTTTCTATGTGTTTTCTGTTAATAATTTCAGATCCAAAGCAACTAAAAAGAATTTCAGCTACGTTAAAATAAGACTAACAGGTACTTTAATCAGGAAATTCTATAAACTTTCAAGTTAGTGTTGGTAGTTGAAGCCATACTTTTACTTTAGACCAGCCACAGGATAATTAGTATATAAAATGGGTATAGGGAAGTAATTTACCTGTTTATCATTAATAGAGTGTTTTTCAATTTCTTTCTTTGCCTGGAGCAACTTGTTCTGAAAACAGTGGAAAACAATTAGTTTGGTTGATTTCTTTCATTTTTTAGAGGGAGGGGAAATAACTCATAACACAAACACTTATTAAAAAGTAGGGAAAAAAATCCTTAGAAAAGTACCATATGACCCCTCACCAAACTTCTTTATAATACCACATTAAAACAAAACTGTTTACAATTTCTGAACTCACAATAGAATGTCATTTAACTTATTTCCCCATATGATTGTAACTCTAGAACTATCACTTCCAACCCACCCCCACCAATTTTTTTTGTTATACTTTCAATCATTAATGCTGAACCAATTAATGATATTCTGCAGGCAATACCTAGAAAAAGAACCATTTCTTTTGTCTAAAGGCACCAATGTATTAATGCCTTACTCCTGAAAGAGTAGAAATATTAAAAAAAATTTTTTTCAAAGTCTGAATTACAGTATTAATGGATGAGTGAACATGTTGCATATTAATTTTTAAATCAGTTCTATTTCATTATGCAAAGACAAAAGCAAGCATATTGTGACAGCATTGGCCAAATTATTATGGATGTGAATTTATTATTCCATATCCAGGACTTTAATTTGTATCTTTTAACCTTCTCTGAATATATACCCTGAAGAAAAATCTCTAGGCCATATGGCATGTATATTTAAGTAATTTGGGGGGTATTATTTGAAACTGTTTTCCAGAATGCTTGGACCAATCTTATAATTTCCTATTAAATAAGAAATGTGTGCTTGCAATACAAAGAAACCATATATTTTATCCCTATGCACCTTAAAGGTAAATATAGTGAAATTTACCTATATCTCTTCTCAAATTAACTTTGTAGATTATTAATTTCATATATGACTACAGATAAATTGATGAAAAAGCCATGGCTAGAGAATAAGACTACTTTCAAACTCAAATGTATCTGGATCTAAATTCCCTTCTATGATGCAGATCACAATTTATATTTGCCTGGAAATCTTGTGTGATCTTTACCTCGGTCCTCCAGTAAGTTTACACCCCAGGGTATCCACCCAAAGTGCTGGAGGCTTTCCTTGCAGTTTCCTAATGTAGTTAAGATAATAGTAGAGCACTCTGTACATTGGATAACCCTTGATCTCTCCCATGATCAGTCCATTTTCTACCATAACATTCCTTAATGATATCTTTTACTTCTGTTCTTCAAGGTTCTTCTGTTCTTCACTGGTTGTGTGGTACAACCTGCCTGTGTCCACTATGGGCCTCTTCACTGCCCCCCTGTGTAAGATTCATTCATGCATTACTTACTAACATGTAATGTTAGATTCCATGCCTAACTACCATACAGCAACACAGTATTAAAAAGGATAGCCCTTTGCTTTCATGGGAAAATGGGAAGTTTTGAGGTCAACAAAAAAAACTTTGGAAAAAAAACTTTGTAATTCCCTGAAACCCAATCCAAACAATCCTCCCTGTTGTTCAACTGTACTATACTGTCTATCCCACTGCATCCAGGGCCATCTCCAGTCATCCTATTCCATATCCAGCCACTGGACCCAGATGGCTGTCTCTGGAAGAGAAAGTGAGGCTGGTGACTTTATATAGCCCTCTCTCACTTAAATCCAATTCACTTGCAAGTCATAGCATCAGCTCCCTGATCTCAGGTCTTCTTGACCCAAGGTCCAGCCCTCTATCTACTGTGCCACCAAGTTGCCTAGGTGCCAATGGGAGCATTAATAGTTAGAAAGGCTTCATGAAAAAGATGGCACTTGCAAAATAGCTTAAAGAAAGACAGAGGTAAGGAAGAAGTGCATTCCAGCTATGTGGGTCGGTAAGAGAAAAGTTGTAGGGATGGAGAATTCTAGGAGAAGAAGAGAGAGAGAAGGCCAGTTTCCAATGAGGTTAGACAAATGAATAGAGGCCAGGTTATAAATGGAGCATTTAAATTTTATAATTAGAGGCAATAGGAAGCCACTGATGTTTAGCCAATAGGTGAATCACATAGTCAGAATATATTTAAAGGAAATTATTTTGGCAACTGTGTGTAAGATGGACTTGAGCAAGGAAAGGTGATGCAAGAAGTCTTATTTCCACTTAGGAAGCTGATGCAATAATCTTATTGAAAGGTAATGAAGACCTGACCTAGAGCAGTAGCTGTGTGAGTGAAAAGAAGGCATCAGATATGAAAGACATTGTGACTGGAGAAACTGCAATATTTGGCCACTGATTAAATATGGGGAGTGAGGAAACCCAGGCCAATACCAGTGAGAGCAAAAGCATGGTAGTGCCTTTAGTCAAAGGAGGTTCAACAAAGGGAAAGGTTTATAGTAGAAATCAAGTATGTGTTAAGTACAGACTATGAGCCAGGCATTATTCTAAGTAGTGGGGATACAAAAATAAAGACAGCTTTTGTGAATGGAGAAAGATAACACAAAGGGCAATAGGAGGGAGAAGATGTATCTGTGCAGAGGGAATAAAGGCAAAGTTGCGAGAATGCAGAACCCTGTGCCCTTCTTCTAAATGAAGGTTCTGGAAAGAACTCACCAATGGGTAAAAGGGGATTACAAGGGTGAAGGAAGAAGGTAGCCAAGCCAAGGGGGCAAAGTCAGGAGAATGACAATGAGTTCCATTTCCCACATGTTGAGTTTTAGATTTCTTTGGGAGATTCCATTGGAAACATCCAATAGGCAATTGGTGATGTGAATTTGAAGCTTTGAGGAAAAACTGAGTTAGTTAGGTGGCACAGGATACTAAGCCTGGAGTCAAGAAGACCTGGGATCAAATCTGGCTTCTGATATTTACTAGTTATGAGGCCCTGGGCAAGTCACTTTACTTCTGCCTTATTTTCCCCAACTATAAAATGAAGATAATAATAGTACCTACTTTAGAGGGTTGTTGTGAATGAGATAATATTTGGAAAGTGCTTAATATATAACCTGATCCACAAGAGGTATTATATAATTTCCTTCCCTTAAATATATATTCATTTATAAAATATGTACATATAGCATATTATATTGTATTATTATATACATATGAATCCACACTCACAAGGTATATATGCATGCATAATTATAAAATATATATATTTATACTACATTTATATATTCTATATTGTGTGTGTGTGTGTGAGAGAGAGAGACACAGAGAGAGAGAGAGAGAGAGAGAGAGAGAGAGAGAGAGAGAGACAGTGAAAAAAGTTATCTATATTAGAGATAATAGTTAAGCCCAAGATAATTAAAGAGGTTACCAAAAGAGAAAGTATAGATGGAGAAAAGAAGAAAACACAGGACAGAATTTTGGAGTATACCTACAATTTGGGAAAATGCTACGGATAATACATTGAGATCTTATAATCTCTAGAACAGATCTTTTAATTAACTGTAACATAAGCAAAAATGTGGTCCACTACTGAATAGCATTTGTACAAAATCATTTTATTCCATATTGATACCTCCTCAAAGATGCTCTCAGTTCCTACATATGTGACTCAAAGATTTCCATATTGATAGGTAAATGCATATATAGGTTAAAAAGTTTATCAATGTTCACTGTCTTCCTTTCCGGTAATGACAAGGTACTTATTACTTATTATTAAAAAAAAATAAGATTTTCTCCCCTATACTTATTCAGCTACTTTGTATTACTCTTCGAACACACTCATCAACTGTATCATCTCCAGCATGGATCTCCCTTTGTATATACTTGGTCTAATCTGGTTATTTTCTCCATCTTGGTTATTTTTAATACATTTCTAACTCCCCCCAAATGCACAGCAGGATTGTGACATTAGGGTCCTAGTACAGAAGATCCACTGTCCTTGACTGAGAAAACATTATGTCATCATTGATTTTTACAGATTTTAATTTTCTTTGTATATTCCTTCATTTTTAACCTCAAAAACACTTCAGATGACTTGCTTGATTGGATATCTGGCCAAGGTAGTCATAGTGGTAGTGTTTTTAACTTGTTTTATTCTCTATCGGTTCTCTCTGCTTTGGAATTTTGCTCATAACTGTCTATTATCCTTCTTCACAAGATTTTACAAATGAGTTTGTAAATGAGATATCTCTCTCTGATGGAGAAGTAACTCAGATACTTACTACGATGCCTCAGAGGTACTTTTGGTTAAGATGCATTGGTTAAATTTCTGAATAAAAACATTATAGTTAGTGTCAGTGTCATTTTTCACTGTCCAGTTCACATGATTGTCAAGTCCTTGCTTAAATAGTTCAGGGTTAAGTTGTCTCAATTGTACACTATTATCTTTTTCTTACTATTACATTTTATTCTTGTTTATAATAAAGCTCAGACCAGTGTATGGTTTGACTATACACAACTAATCTGAAGATGATAGACAGAGGTTCAATGTATTCTATGCCTCTGGATGTAAATATATATCTATGGAAATACAAGTAGCATGGTGGATGCCAAAATAGAGTAAGCAAAAGATAGACTTGAACTATTCTAGTCCTGGCTCTGCCAATTAACAAGCCATGGGACTCTATTAAAATTATTAATTCACATCATATCAAAATGTACTGACTCTTATCCTATAAACATTCAAAGTATAAACAAGTCCACCAACAATATTAAGGGCCCTCTTACATCATTGGTAGTATGAGAACAGACCACACTCATGGAGAGAAGTCATTTTAAGCAGAAGTACATCAAGGCTCACCTGTAAAACTTGTGAGTGAATTGTTAAGATTAAAATAATAAATGAAGAATTTTACCTCATCTCTTGCAACCAAGGTTATGAATGCCCCTTGTTTATAACACTCAATTGCAATACATTTTCCAATGCCACTGGATCCTCCAGTAACCTAAAACCAAACAAACAGAAAAAAAAATAAATACAATAAAATCTCAAATTTTTTTCATTTTCTTTGAGGGAAAGTTTACTTAAGATAAATATTTGCCAAAAGATAAACAACAAAAATACAATGGAAACCAGGAATTGATTCACCTGGAGCTATAAAAATTTGCATAATAATCCCTGTAGATGTCATAAGAGGTGATTTATAGATTTTATCACCCTAAATAGATGTAAGGAAGTGATACTGTAAGGGATAAACACTGAGCTATTCTTGTAGTTTCTAGAAATTCCAAAAGTAAAGAAGTATCTGATCCTAAATAAAAACATGATTTTGAGACACATCCCATCAGAAGGATACTTTTTAGTCCATGGCAATCCTACAACTATTTATCTCTGCGACCTTTTCAGGGAAGATGCTTTGGAAAATTTGATGATGTCTGCCCTTCATTTTTTTTTTCATTTTTGAAGAAGACCATGACATCAAGGAGGTGATACCACAACAGGCAAGTGAATTAGATTGGGGGGGTGGGGCTGTGCTAAATCACCAGCCTCACTTTCTCTTCCAGAGTCATCAGGATGACTGGAGATGGCTCTGGATGTGAAGCAACCAGGGTTAAGTGACTTGTCCAAGTTAACACAGCTAGTAAGTATCAAGTTCTGAGGCCAGATTTGAACTTAGGTCCTTCTGACTCCAGAGCCAAAAATCACAAAATTTTAAGATTAGAGGGTACAGACCCAAGGCTAGTCAATCCAAATTACTCCCGAACAGAAATTCCACAAAATACCCCTATCTTATTCTACCTGGAGACCTACAGTGATGAGGTCTTTCCTCTACCTCTATCTTGCAAGGCAGCTCCTGTCCCCTTTTGGATGATCTTATTCAGAAAAACTTCTTTAAGGGGAGTCAAGTTCTATTTCTCTGTAAACCACTGTTCCTAGGTCTGCCTTCCTGGATCAAACAAAAGACACCCTCTTTCACTTGACTACCTTTCAAGTACTTGAAGACACAGGTCTTATTGACAGTAAGCCTCCAGAATACACATCCCCACTTTTGTCAACAGTTAGGCAGCACAGTGAGATGTGCCTTCAAGGAGTTTCAATCTGGCCTCTTCTACAGTTTCTTCATTTATAAAATGGGGATTATAACAACCCCTACATCATAGGGTTGGTGAGAGGATCAGATGGGATATATTTGTAAAGCATTTTGTAAACTTTAAAGAGCTATGTGTCAGGGTTGTTGAGAGGATCAGATGGATTATATTTTTAAAGCATTTTGCAAACCTTAAATAACTATAAAAATAATAGCTATAATTATATTATAAATATTGGATATCATTATTATTATTGAACAGCCAACTATGCTTGAATGTATTCTGTAAATAATTCTCCTTCCAATTGACAGATGAGGAGATCAAAGTAATTCACAGTCATGTGAAAAATTGCTCTAAATCATTACTTATTAGAGAAAAGCAAATTAAAGCTTCTCTGAAGTACCACCTCACACCTCTCAGACTGGCCAATATGACCAGAAAGGACAATGATCATTGTTGGAAGGGTTGTGGGAAATCTGGGACACTAATACATTGTTGGAGTTGTGAACTATCCAACCTGGTCTATATGATGAAAAAGGGTAAAAACATCACTTGTACAAAAATATTCATAGCAGCCCTGTTTGTGGTGGCAAAGAATTAGAAATCAAGTAAATGTTCTTCAATTGGGAGATGGCTTAGCAAACTGTGGTATATATATGTATGTATGTATGTATGGAACACTATTGTTCTTTTAGAAACCAGGAGGGACTGGAATTCAAAGAAGTCTGGAGGGATTTGCATGAACTGATTAGCAAATTGAGCAGAACCAGAAAAACACTATTACACCCTAACAACAACATGGGAGTGATGATGAACCTTGATGGACTTGCTCATTCCATCAGGGCAACAATCAGGGACAATTTAGGGCTGTCTGCAATGGAAACTATCTGTATCCAGAGAAAGAACTGTGGAGTTTGAACAAAGAACAAGGCCTATTACCTTTAATTTGGGAAAAAAAACCTGATAATCTTATTGTCTGATCTTGCTCTTATACTTTATGTTTCTTCCTTAAGGATATGATTTCTCTCTCATCACACTCAATTTGGATCAGTGTATACCATGGAAACAATGTAAAGACTGACAAATTGCCTTCTGTGGGGAGGTGGGGGGAGGGAAGTAAGATGGGGGGGAAATTGTAAAACTCAAAATAAAATCTTTAAAAAAAAAGATAAAAGAATTCTTACCTTTGATCCTTTTTTTTTGGCAAGGCAAATGGGGTTAAGTGGCTTGCTCAAGGCCACACAGCTAGGTAATGATCTTTTCTTTAATTAAAGATTTTATTTATTTTGAATTTTACAATTTTCCCCCCAATCTTACTTCCCCCCACCACCCCCCACAGAAAGCAATTTGTCAGTCTTTACTTTGTTTCCATGGTATACACTGATCCAAGTTGAGTCTGATGAGAGAGAAATCATATCCTTAAGGAAGAAACAAAAAAAGTGTAAGAGATAACAAGATCAGACAATAAGATATGTTTTTTTTTCCTTCCCTTCGATCTTGCATAAAATTTCTACAACATAGTTTTCTATTTGACTAAATTAGAAACATCAGGCACTTCTACCTGTTAGAATCAAATTAGTTCAATTTGATTCTATTAACAAAATTAAGTATCAGTGTCCAGAACACAGTGCTAAGACACTAGGGAGAAATAAAATTTATAGAAGGTACCTTTCCCATTCTTGAAGAATTTTAGAAGACATACACAAACTTATACATGAAAAGTACATTGGAGAGGTTAAAACATAGTTTAATTTGATATCTAAAAGGGGAAAAAGTCATTACTGACTTGGTTACTATGTGTCAATCTCTATCCTGAGAGCCGAAGAAACAAGGGCTAAAAACAAACAATAAGCAGCAGAATATACAGATAAACATGAGGCAATTCCAGGAAAAGTAAAGAGGGGACCAGGAAAGGCTTTTGGACATAGATCCTGAGCTTCTTGCTCTAGATGACATAATGTGGAAATGCAGAGAGACTACATCTCACCTTGGAGACAAAGCCCTTGAAAAAAGGCATACTGATTTGAAGAAATAGAGGACAATTTGTCAAGGAGTATAGAGTATATGAAGGAGCAGAATTATAAAATAATTAATCTGTAGGGGAAAGAGATCTTAGATACCATCTATTCCAACCCCTCCATTTCACAAGAAGAGGAACTGAACTGCTGAAGGATGAAGTGATTTGCCTAAAGGAAGAAGGGACCAAGCATTTAAAAAGAAACTGTTGATTTTCAGTTGTTTTCAGTTGTATCTAATGCTCCATGATCCCATTTGCAGTTTTCTTGACAAAGATATTGGAGTGGTTTGTCATTTTCTTCTCTAACTCACTTTACAGGAAACTGAGGAAAACACAAATAGTAAGTGTCTAAGGTCGGATTTGAACTTGGGTCCATTTGACTCCAGGGCTGGAATTCTGTTCATTGCATCACCAGGCTGCCCATGAAGCAGTTAAGCACTTTATAAACAACCCTGGGGGATGGATGCCATTATTATCCGAATTTACCAGTTGAGGAAACTGAGGCAGACAGAAGTTAAGTGATTTGCTCAGGGTCATACAGCTAGAAAGGTCTGAGGTAGAATTTGAACACAGATCTTGCTGACTTCAGGCCCAAAGCTCTATCCACAGCACAAACTCTGACTCCAAATAAAGGAAGTGTTATTGTATCAGGTATTATTAATATTTTCTTTTGAACCTTTTTGACAAACTGGTGAAGCCTATGGAACTCTTCTAAGAATAATGCTTTGAATGTATAAGATAATATACTTAGAATTACAAAGGAAACCAATTATGTTGACATGCATTCATCCAAAACATTTTTTAAAAATATGTAGATCCCAGATTAATAACCTTAGCAGGGGTGGCTAGGTGGCACAATGGATAGAGCACTGGCCTTGGAGTCAGGAGTACCTGAGTTCAAATCTGACCTTAGACACTTAATAATTACCTAGCTGTGTGGCCTTGGGCAAGCCACTTAACCCCGTTGCCTTGCAAAAACTAATAAATAAATAAATAAATAACCTTAGCACTATTTCATGCTTGTTTCAATATAAAATAAATTTGAAAATGTAGGTGGGATTCATGTTATTGATAAATTTTAATCAAGATTTGGGTCATTGGGCAGGTAGGTAGAGCAGCTGGTAGAATGGTGGGCCTGGTATTCACTTTGGGAGGAGGGCGGGTCAGAAGGGCCAGAAGCCAGACCAGAAGTGTTGAGAGATGCACGCAGAAAAGAAGTTTGAGTATGGAAAAGAAGAGTCAAAAGCAGTGGTCAACAATGTGAGATACTGACAGGATTTCCTGCCTCTATTTTCTCTTCCCTCTAATTATACCAGATATTTTTAACATATAGATTTATTCATTCACATTCCAAACAAACTATATACACTAAACTAGGTCCTGGGAATACAAAGATAGACATGAAAACAGTCTTACTCCCCCCCACCCCCCCCCCACCCCCGGCCCCACACACACACCCAGAGCTTGTACTCTGCTTCTCTGCCCTAAAACAATGAGTAAGTGCTTTGTATGCTAAGGAAAATGTAAATTTTTGTGTCAGGCATTCAAGGTACACTATAATCTGGCACCATTCTACTTTTGCGGCCTTTTCTCATCTTATTTAACCTATTCCTGTTAGGAGCATCACCATCCATCTAACCACAGAAACTCACACCTTCCATGTCATCCTTGATGCCTCACTCTTACTCCCAGTCATTTGACAAATCATGTGGTTTCTATATCCACAACCTATAATAATAAAAGCAATAACAATAATGATAGTAACATCTATATAGCCCTTACTTTTTGCCAGGCATTTTATTGTTATTATCTTATTTGATACTCACAAACTTGGGTGGGTCAGTGGCGGGGAGGGATCGAGTTAGGATAAATGTGATTCATGGGTCTTTTGCATTTGCCTCAGTCTCTGTAATTGATTGGGGTCCGTTCCTCGAGAATATACATGTATATTATATATATATGTATTGACTGATATGACAGAAGAGGAAAAATAACAAATGTTGGAGGGGATGGAAAAATGCTACGGTTGGTGGAAACATGAACTGATTCAACCATGCTGGAGAAAAATTTGGAACTATAACCAAAGGGTTATCAAACAGGGGATACCCTTTGTCCCAGGTATAGCACTATTAGAGCTTTTATGTCAAAGAAATTTTAAAAGGGGAGGGGGGAAAGGTCCTATTTATATAAAAATATTTATAGCAGCTCTTTTTTGAGTTGGCAAAGAATTGGAAATTGAAAGAATGTCCATTACTAGGGGAATGGCTGAACAAGTTGTAGTACATAATTATAATGGACTATTACTGTGCTTTGAGAAATGATGGGCAGGAGGATTTCAGAAAAAAACAGGAAAAACTTGTATGAACAAATGCAAAGTGAAATGGGAAGATTCATGGCTTATATGGTATTGGCCTGATTGAATAGTATAACTTGTAACAAATTGCTTACTGTTCCTGGGAGAAGGAAATAAAAATGTTGACTGATCCATGAACTCTCTACTCCAATCAAACTGGGCTCTTTAACATACTTCTTCTGTAATGATATACATATACATATATACATAAACATATGATATCCAGCTGGGGATAGACTGTGAATTATCTGTACTTTTTAGCTCTTTGAAAGATATTTGTGTAGTAGTTGGTAAAGCATTGAACTTGGAGTTGAGAAATTTGGCTTAAATTCCACTCTGCCATTTATCAATGAACCTGAGCAAGTTACTCAATGTCTCTCAGTTTCAGTTTCAGTTTCTTCATCTATGAAAAGACCACAATAACTCATGGGAAAAGAACTTTGCAAACCTGAATAACAACTCACATTTATATCACTCATTTTTTATTATTATTATTATCACCATCTCTCTGAGTGACAAATATAATGTCCTCCCTATATACATAAATTATGCTTCAGAAATGTGGCAAACTGAAATGTGATGAAATCATGAAGAGAAGAGGTACAGAACAGGTAAACATCTAGAGTTTAATAAGAACAGAGAGGATAGACTAGAGAAATGATGACAGTACTAGTAAGGGGAGTGGCTGCAGAACTATTTCATCCCTTTTAGAGATGGTTTCTAACTTACACCCAATTTATAGCAGTAAATGCTTTTTGAAAAGGTAAAAGAATCCTTAACTACAAATACTAGATACTCATTAGACTGAAGTCCATCCTTTTGAATATCAAATAGTTTCCATTAGATGACATGTTAGAAATCAAAAAGTTGGGTAAAGTCATTTCTGAATGGCATATCAACAGCAAAATTTGTCAATACCATTTTCTCCTACTTTGATTCATGAGATTAGAATTGGAAGAGACTCAAGAGACACCTTATCTAATCCTCCTTTTTATAACTGAAGATACTGAGATTCAAAGAAGCAGCATCTTTGTTGCTTATTCATGTCCTACTCTTCATAACTCTATATGGAGTTCTCTTGGCAAAGATATTGGAATGGTTGCCATTTCCTTCTCCAGATCATTCTAAAGATGAGGAGCTCAAACAGGGTTAAGTGACTTGCCCATGGTCAGATTTAAACTCAGGTTCTCCTGATTCCAGGCCTGGCATTCCATTCACTGCCCCATCCGGTTGCCCCCAATAGCAACTTATCTCACCAAAACTCACATAACTGATTAGTGAAGAAGAAGCAACTGAAATATAGGGATCCTAACAAGTGCAGTGGACTCTTTCAACTATGCTATGAGATTCAATAAATCAGTAGTTCTCAAACCCTGAGACCCTTTCAGGGAGTCCATGAGGTCAAAACTATTTTTAAAATAATACTAAAAGGTAAATATTAAATGACAAAACATATAAACAAAAGTTCTTTGGAAGATACTGGATAATTTTTTGGAATGTTAAGTGGTTACTAGACATTTATCTCAAAGAGATCATAAAAAAGGGGAAAAGCTCACACATGTATAAAAACATTTATAGCAGTTCTTTTCATAGTGGCAAAGAGGTGAAAATTGAGGGGATGCCATGAATTGGGAAATGGCTGAACAAATTATGCTATAGGAATGTGAAGTACTAGCATTCTTTTTTTTTTTTAGGTTTTTTTCAAGGCAAATGGGGTTAAGTGGCTTGGCCAAGGCCACACAGCTAGGTAATTATTAAGTGTCTGAGACCGGATTTGAACTCAGGTACTCCTGACTCCAGGGCCGGTGCTTTATCCACTACGCCACCTAGCCGCCCCTGAAGTACTATTATTCTATATGATTTACCTCCTCTTAGCAGTTTAGTGACAAGGACAATTCTAAAAGACTTGTGATGGAAAATACCATCCATATCCAGAGGAAAAAATTATGGAGTCTGTATACAGACTGAAACTTACTATTTTCACTTTTTAAAACTTTTTTTTTCTTATCATTTTTTTTCTTTTAGTTCATTCTTCTTTTACCATATGACTAACATGGAAATAGGTCAAACATGATTGTACAAGTATAACCCATATCAAATTATTCAATCATGGGGAAGGGAGAGGGAAAGGAAGAAGGTAGAAAAATGTGGAACTCAAAAGATGAATGTGAAAAACTATCTTTGCATGTAACTGAAAAAATAAAATAAAGTAACATTTAAAAAAAAATGTAAAGTGGTCCTGAGATACAAAAGTTTGTGAATAGCTACAATCAATCACAGCACTTCATTGGCTAAGAGCCAAAGGGTTCAAGTCCTCATCCCTTTCCCTAACAATTACTAACTCTGTAACTTTAGATGAGATACTAAAGTTACTTTCTGAGGTTCAATTCTTCACCTGTTAAAAGTGATCAGAGAATCAATACTAAGAGACACCTAAAAACATAGCTAGAACAGTTCAGATTGAACTTAGTCAGGAGGATCTGAGTTCAGATCTTGCCTTGAACACTTAGTATGTCATCTTAGAAAATCACTTCAGCTTCAATATCCTTACTTGTAAAAAAGGAAGATAATGACAACATCTGCCTCAGAGTTGTGGGAAATCAAAAAAGTATACAACATTTTGCATGTGTTATAATACTATATTAATTTAAGCTATTATTGTTATCATCATAATCTACTTCAACCATGTCATTTTATTTATGGCAAAGGGATTAAATGACTTGCCCAAGGTCACACAGCTAGGCAATTTAAGTATCTGAGGACACATTTGAACTCAGGTGATCTATCCACTATGCCACCTAGCTGCCGCCATGTCATTTTATAAATGAAGAGAAAAGGTGGAGAGAATTGCCCATCATTATACAGGTAATACAGTGGAGGAAGAATTCGAACCAACCCCTATAAAAGCCTTTGTAAAAGCCACCTTCTTTTTCCACTAAACTAGGACAACAACTACAGTGACTACCTCCCGAAGGTACAGGAAAGAACTTTGCCAACTGTAAAGCATCATACAAATGCAAAATTTTATCTTTCAGCATTTATTATGGTCTTCTTAAATAGGATAAAAATTCATCACTAAAGTGAACTGGTTCCAAAACAGAGAGCTAAGGTGAAAGCTTCTAAGGCAACAAGATAACAATTTCTAGTAATCTTGTAAATAGCCAGGCAAACTTTTTCTTAATAGAGATCTAATTCAAAGTCTTAAGAGTTAAAGATGAATAGAGAAACACTGCAGAACCCAGAAAAGTAATATTGTGGGGCGGCTAGGTGGTGTAGTGGATAAAGCACCAGCCCTGGAGTCAGGATTACCCGAGTTCAAATCCGGTCTCAGACACTTAATAATTACTGTCTCAGACACTTAATAATTACCTAGCTGTGTGGCCTTGGGCAAGCTACTTAACCCCATTTGCCTTGCAAAAAGCTAAAAAAAAAAAAAAGAAGTAATATTGTGTGTGGTTGTTATCATTGTTCAGAACTTCTGTGTGTTGCTCCCTCTTGCTGACCCCATTTGGGGTTTTCTTGGCAAAGACACTGGAGTGGTTTGCCATTTTCAATTCAAAGATGAGAAAAATGAAGTAAACAGGGTTAAAGGACTTGCCCAGAGGCATGAAGCTTTTAAGTGAGTGAGGCCAAATTTGAACTCAGGAAGATGAGTCATACTGACTCCAGGCCTGGCACTTTACCTAGCACCACAAAGGAAAAATGAAGAACCAAAAAAAGAAATCTAAATACTTTATAATTATCATAACCAATATGACCCATGGAAAAAAATGAGAAAATACACTTCCCTCCCATCTTTTCAGAGGTGAAAGGGAAGTACAGATGCCTGTATCTAACTGCATGTTAGATACAGTTGATGTGTTGGTTAGTATTCCTGAACTGCTTTTTTTCCCTTTGAAAATAATAAAGGGGCAGCTAGGTGGCTTAGTGGATAGAGCACCAGCCTTGGTGTACTTGGGTTCAAATTCCGCCTCAGGCACTTAATAATTACCTAGCTGTGTGGCCTTGGGCAAGCCACTTAACCCCATTTGCCTTGCAAAAAAAAAAAAGAAAATGAATAAAGAATTTAAAATTAATAATAATGATGATGTAAATTCAAATTCACTTGACATTCCTATAAATTTAGTGCTTACTGAAAAGGGAATGGAAAGGGCTACATTCAAGAAGGCAAGGTTATATACAAAGATATCTAAAAACATCATTTTAAAAATCAGTCTTCACTATATTGTTTTAAATTTATAGGTCAGAAATGGAACTTTTTACACTGAATTAAAAAATAGCAATTGTACTATTTATTGCTTGAGATGAAAGAAAAAAGATGATGTCAGGTTTAGTTGCACTGAGCACAGGTGACAGAGAGTTAAAGGCAACATTTTAACCTACTTTTTTTTAAATCTCTGTCACCATTATTCTCAACTGTAAGATTATTTTTTAAGGGTTACTCATTCTCTTATGCAAAGCTTCAGCTTTTTATTAAGGGCAATTAGAAAGACTGGTTGGCCAAATGGATTCTGAAAAATGATCAACACAGAAGTACCTATGAGTTCTGACATTTGATGTCTACAGAAAAAAAAATTCTGATGAAAAATATGATTGTCTTTCAAAGATTGGCATCACAGAGTTTATTTTCTCTTTCCTAAGAGCCAGCAGTAGAGGTTTCCTAACATTTGCAGACTCTGATTAAGGGAGTGTCCTTAAACAAATCCTAGAGTCTTTCCTGTGCTTCATTTTTACCATTTATAAACTGAGAAAAAAAAATAAACAGTAATAAGAACTATTCTAGGAATGGATAAATAAATATGATGACACTCCATGGATATAAGAACCTATATTAACACCAATCATCTTTGTCCTTTCCCTGTAAATCTCAAAGGGGGCAATTTTGCTTTCAGTTTCTTCCTTAATATTCTTATAACTTGATGGTAATATCAGGTGAATTAGCATGTGCATTGTTTCTGACATTCTTGTATTATTTTCAGGGGACTCTCCAACTCTAGATTTGTTCATAAAGAATGGTTAAAAATAAAGCATTTCTTTCACAGCAAATATCCAGAGAGTATATTGCCTAATGTATGGGCTACAGTCCAGATAATTTTAAAGAAAATAATTGTTTATATGTGAAGTCCTTTGAAAAACTTAAATCAAGAAACAAAGTGTTGATTTTCCTAACTTAGGATAAACTGCTCCACTGACATCTTCTAGTTCATTTCGGGATTTGGAATGGAATGAATCCTGAATTTGTTAAAGTGATATGGGTAAAGCATAAACTCTAGAAGGCCCTTGTTCTGTGATTTTGGTTGTATCCAGTTCTTCATGACCCCACTTGAGGTTTTCTTGGCAAAAATATTTTAGTGGTTGTCATTTCCTTCTCCAGCTCATTTTATAGCTAAGAACTGAAGTGATTTGCCTAAGGTCACACAACTTGGAAGCATCTAAAGCTGAATTTGAATCTCCTCACTTCATGCTTGGCAATCTATCTACTGTTACCTATTTCTAGGTCCCCCTAGAATAAGGGGGAAAAGTGTTGAGAATATTACCAGTGGCATACTATACCTGTTTTCTAAAGACAGACCTAGTTGAGTTTTTTTGAAGAACTGATCAGTCACAGCAACTCTCCAATGATCATCAACAGATATATATAAATGTCTTTCAGCTTTGGAGAGTTGATTGGGGCCCAGAGAGGTTAAGGGTAAGTAAGTAAAAGACCTACATCTTTTCTGACTCCCAAGACCAGTGCTCTTTGCCTTATATAATAACATTGACTCAAGAGGATTTATGGAAGGAATCAAATAAAAGCTCATTAAAATGAAAAGGCAAGGATGGGTTTCAATCTGGAGGAAATATCACCAATGAGCTGATAGATCTATCAAAGTATGGTTAAAAGTGGAAAAATAGGCATTAATAGAATACTTGCCTTTGAGACATGTCTTCTTAAAAACCTGAATGTCAGAGTTTTGAATTTTTTAAACATTATTTTTAATCATTAATATATTTAACTATATCCTTTTTTTGAAGGATTTATAACGTTTTTATAAAGAAATGTAAAGAAATGAATTTTGCTTCTCTCCAGCTCTTGCCCTAATTTACAAATATAAATATAGATAAAAGTAGAAGAGCTATTTTATAACAAATCTGCCAGTTCAGAGACTCAGGTTTCAAAGGGCCAGGGGAAGTCACTCATCTGTGCAGTTCAAAGATATCACTATATCCAGTCTCCCTCCTAAATCCTGCTCCATGGCAATCTTTATAATTCAGTTTTTCCTCTCTTTATTCTCACTCCTCCAAACTGTCACAGGGCTGTTGTACAAGTTTAATGAAAAAATAAGAAGTTATGGTCCTATAAAATGCCCAAATAAAGTAAAAGGCAAAAACAAAAACCATCCTCCCCTTCATTTCTTTCTTCTTTCTTTTTTAGGTTTTTGCAAGGCAATGGGGTTAAGTGGCTTGCCCAAGGCCACAAAGCTAGGTCATTATTAAGTGACTGAGGCTGGATTTGAACTCAGGTACTCCTGACTCCAGGGACTGTGCTCTATCCACTGGTGCGACCTGGCTGACCCCTTCTCCTTCATTTCTAAAGGGCCATTAGGAAGAAGGCACTTTTATGCCTTTCAGCGAAAGTCAAAATTATAATCATATTCCAAACCTCCGACACTGTGGCAGGTACAACAGAAAGACTTTAGGGATTATATTGTGTGGGAGAAGGGAGTGAGAAACAAGCACCAGCAGCCAGCAGGTAACCTCAAAGGAGTCTGGGAAAGATTCTTCCCCAGGCAAAACCCCAGGAGTCCCTTCCAAGGCTCCCGATGCTAAGGTCCATGGATCCCGCAACCTCCCTGGCTGGCTCTTGCCTCCTTCTGTGGTCAGGGTTCAGATCCTCCTCCATTCAAGAGCTATTGGCTAAGTGCGCTCTTAGCGGGCCCCTTCTCGGGGGCAGGCCTGGAGGCGTGTGCCGGGCAAGGCCCCGGCCCCAACATCAGAAGAGGAGGCTCCGGGCTCGGGAGTCTGGGGGGAAATTGCTCGTGTCTTTGCGCCTCAGCTGACTCATCAGTCAGCCTGAGGATCAAAACATCCACCTCCCCGGGCCGCTTGCAGGCTGAGGCTCATCCACGAAGCTCTCGGGGTGGGTGCGCTAGAGGACCGGGCTGGTGGCTGGGTCTGCGCGGCCCCTGCGGGCGGGGGGTCGCAGGTGAGGGAGGGTGCACCCCCAACCCCCCGGGCCTCCCCTCCATCCCGCCCGGCCCGGCTGTGCCCCCGCAGGGATGAGGCGCGAGCCCTCCCCCGTCCCCGCGCCTCTCTCGCTTCTCCGAAGCCGCCCGGGCATGCAACAGATGGGGGCCGGGGAGGCTGCCCGGGCCGGGCGCGGAATGGAGAGGGCAGCGCCGGCCCTCGCCAGGTCCCCCCTGGAGGGCAGGAGGGAGGGGAAGCGGCAGCAGGAGGCGGGCTCGGCCGGCGGGTCCCGGGCCACTCACCACCACATGGGCCCCGGGCAGGGCCAGGGGCTTGGGGCTGATGAGCGGGGAGACCATGTAGAGCAGCAGCACGAACGCCACGACGAAGGCGGCCGCCAGCAGCAGCATCGCTCAGGCAGCAGCCGGGGCTCGGGGGGCGGCGGCCGCGCCAGGGGGCGCCGGAGGGGCCGGGCCGGGACCGGGGCCGGGGCCGGGGCCGGGCCGGGGCCGGGCCGGGGCGGCGCGGAGCGGAGCGGGCAGGAACCGGGAGCGCCGGGCTGAGCCTCCGAGGCCGGCGGGGACGGGGGGGTAGGACGGGAAGAGGAGGAGCCCGGGGAGGAGGCGCGGCCAGGCCCGGGCGGGGGCTTCCCGGCCTGGAGCCGAGCCGAGCCGGGCCGAGCGGGAGAGCGGCCCCTGGAGGACGTCGCCGGCCCGAGGCCCCGCGGCCCCCGAGGCCCCGCGGCCCCGGGCACGGCCTGGGCCCCGGGGGCAGCGGCTCTGGAGGCGTCGCCTTTGCTGCGCGAGGACTAAAGAATAATTTAGTTATTCAGAATAATGCTTATCCCAATACTGAGAAGGGTCGGACTTTCGCTGCCCGGTCCATCCTTGCGGGGGGTGGGGTGGGCGGTCTGAGCCTCTGCGGAGCCGGGCCGGGCCCTGCCCCGCGCCCCGGCCCGGCCCCGCGCCCCGGCCGTCTCCTGTCATGGGGATCCATGACTGGACACTGACCCGAGGGCTCTGGAGGACCCCAGGCCGGAGGCCAAGCCCAGAGCCCCTCCCTCAAGGGCAAAGCGCGTGCTCCGCTGGAGCTTCACTTGTTGGATCGGAATCACGCATAGCTAAATCGCCGGCACCCGGAATAAAGCGAATTGCACTCAAAGTTCACTTCCATTAAATGTTTATTTTATACAGAAAAACTAATAAAATGAATGGAATTAGTCATTTTTTAAACTTTTTGGGGGGATCAATGGATAATCCAATAAACCAAGGTTCAAGTGCCAATCACTTAATCTCTTTATCGCTCTGCAGGCAATTCTCCTCATTCCGGAGTCCAGGGTTTCAATGAGATCCCAGATCCCCACTCTAATCCACATAGAAATAAATTATTAATCCTATTTGCTTGAATATACATAACTTGTCAGCAAAGGAAACCTGAAATTTCCACCAGAATAATTTAGAAGAATTGAAGAAATGAATCTCTGGAAGAAAGAATTGAACAGAGATGAAAGAACTTAAAAAAAGAAACCAACCCCCTAAAAACTAGACTGGCCAAGCAAAAATCAGTGACTGCAAGAGATAAGAATTATTAAAACAAAATCAGAAGAGGGGAAAAAAATAGAAGAAAAAGCAAAATCTGATATCAGAAACAATTGACCTAGAGACCTAGTCAAGGAGAGATCATTCAAAAACATTGTACTACCTGAAAACCATGATTTAAAAAAAAAAGCTTGGGTACTATATTTCAAGAAATAATAAGTGTGGGGCAACTAGGTAGCACAGTGGATAGAGCACTGGCCCTGGAGTCAGGAGTACCTGGGTTCAAATCCAGCCTCAGACACTTAATAATTACTTAGCTGTGTGGCCTTGGGCAGGCCACTTAACCCCATTGCCTTGGAAAAAACCTAAAAAAATAAAAAAAATAATAAGTGAAACTTTTCAGAGATATTAGAACCAGAGGGTCAAAGTAAAAATGGAAAGGACTCATTCATCATTTCCTGAAAAGATTTCCAAAAGGATTCCAGGAATGTCAGTCAAACTCTGAAGATCCCACATCAAAGAAAAAATATTTGTAAGCACCCATTTAAAAAAGTAATAAAAATATCAAAGAATTACACAAGACTTGGCAGCTTCCACTAAAAAAAGAAGTGATCTTAGAATACAATATTCCAAAAGACAAAATACATAAGTTACATCCTGCAAAGCTCTGTATAATTCTACAAGGAAATGAAATTAAAAACTGAATTTTAATTCTATTCTAATTCAAGACTTATCAAACTAATTTAACATTTCCTCATTGTTCCTTACCCTTGAAAGTTTATTCAGGGGGACTAAATAGAGCACTGATTGAAGTCAGGAGGATTTAAATCCAAATCCAACTTCAGACCCTTAATATTTACTAGCTGTGTAATCCTGGGCAAGTCACTTAACCCCAATCCCCCCCCAACACACATACATACACACACATAAACACACATACAGACACAGAAAGTTTATTCAGGTAACCTCAGTTCATTGGGTCACTTTTCTTGCAACTTGTAACTACACTCTTACATTGTGGTTTATATTCTCATACTTGACTGAAAAAGAAATGATTGAAGAATAGCAACTCCCATTACAGAATAATCACATAAAGATTAGTCTTGCTTTGGGGCAGCTAGGTGGCATAGTGGATAGAGCACTGGCCCTGGAGTCAGGAGTACCTGGGTTAAAATCCGGTCTCAAACACTTAATAATTACCTAGCTGTGTGGCCTTGGACAAGCCACTTAACCCCTTTTGCCTTACAAAAAAAAAATAAGATTGCTCTTGGGAACTGATCTCATCTTTCAATGATATAATGGGGAGGAGCTGAGATGACATATTTCTTCTTACTAAAATGTCCTGCCAATCAGAAAACACACTTATGTTGCTGAAGATTTTATTTTCTCACTTTGTTAATGACTATAAAAAAATCCTATCATCTCAAACTGGGGGTCTTTGGTTACTGAAAGAGACCACCATCCCCATTTATTAGCATTAACTATCATTACTATTTGTACTCAAAACTTTGTCTTTCAGAATTTCATCCTGACAAAGAGAAAATAGATCTTTAATGATAAAGACGACTTTTAAGCATTTCTGAAGAATAGATTAGATCTTAATAGTTATTGGGAAACACAAACACAGGACAACAAACAACCTAGGAAAGTAAATTTATTTGAGTAATTGGAAGGAGCTGAATGATGAAGTAGTAAAACTAATAGAGAGAAAAGATAAGTGTTCCTTTAGAACAATAGCCAGGAACACCAGACTGTATAAGGTCAGAGAAATCATTTAATCTGATGTTCCCCCAAAGTGGGGGAAGGGCTTAAAATCCAATAAATCTAGGAACTTCTTAGGGGTGAATTAATTAAATGTTTGACCAAATATAGCTGTCTAATTTTTAATTTTATATGACCCTCAAATGAGGTTATAAATATCCAAATAGCCATTGACCAAAAAAAAAAAACGGTTCCCTGCTCCTGCTTTAGAGCTTAATGCTGTCAAAGAGTAATGAAGGAGTTAAAAGAAAAATAGATTCTGAAAAGAGGAGGGTGATTGATTCTGTTTGGTGGATTTAAAAGAAGAGCAAGAGAAAGAAAGATATGAAAAATGTATTATTATGGAAAGGAGGAAGGAAGGATGAGAATTTGCTATTTCTCATAACTGGGGTGTCCTGAGGAGAATAAGCAAATGTGGAGGAAAGTATTGGATGAGTAGACATCAGATGAGCCTCATTCTTACATGAAATGGACAAAAAGGGGTCAAACACACATGCACATGCACACACACATATACACAATTTGATGTGGATATCCACCAACTCAAAGGAAAACAAGTGAGAGGCACTGGTAAAAGAGAGGATAAATACTTGAGAGGGAATAGTCATGAACGAAACAAATTTCTAGATTATTACTATTCCCTGGGTGGACAATTATAACTTATTTCAACACTTTCCCATATGATTAAACATTGTATTCACTTCATCATATTCACCCCAACCCAGCAATTTTGAACCTTTGAGGGTTGCCATTGTTCATGATCTCCACCTCCCATTGACTATTCCCTTATTTCTATCTTCCTCAACACAATTGCTCCCCATCTCCAACTTGAAAACTTCCCAACCTTTCCACTGTACCCTCTGGAATACCAGCTTCATAGATACCACCCTTTTCTTGCTCCTTTTGCCTTTTTGAATTCACTGAGATCTGACTCCATCTTGATGACACAGCTTCCTCTTATTTCATATCATTTCATTCATCCTTGATATTCAGTCATTGTGGGAGAGTTGAATTGCTCCATGCTCCCCACTGCTTCTTTCAGATTCCTCCTTTTACCACCTTCACTCAGTAATCTCTCTTCCTTTGAAATTCAATCCATATTTATCATCCAATAGAGATCTTGACTATTAGACCTCAAGGACATTCTTCTTTCTTCCTCAAATATTTCTGTTCCCAGTTCAGTCTTTCCTTCCTGCCCAATTCTTGCCTTCATACTAGGAGATTTCTTTCTTTCTTTCTTTCTTTTTTTTTTTTGCAAGACAAATGGGTTAAGTAACTTGCCCAAGGCCACACACCTAGGTAATTATTGTCTGAAGTTGGATTTGAACTCAGCTACTCCTGACTCCAGAGCCCATGCTCTATGCACTGCACAACCTAGCAGCCCCCATACTAGGAGATTTCAGCAAATAGATACTACCTAAAATATTCTTCAGGCAGCTAGGTGACTTAGTGGATAGAGAACTGGGCCTAGAGTCAGGAAGACCTGAGTTCAAATTTGATTTTAGACACTAGTTGTGTGATCCTGGGCAAGTCATTTTAGCTGTGTTTGCTTTCATCCACTGGAGAAGGAAATGATAGACTACTTCAGTCCCTTTGCAAAGAAAACCCCATGGACAATATTATTGTGCTATGATCCACAAAGTCACTAAGTCCAATATCTAGTTTGCTTCTGCTGTTCCCTCACTATCTGTCATTGCCTGCTCATCTCTGGCATTGCAAAATCTGCTGGTCTAACCATATGATTTGCCCCTAGTCTGGTCAGTTCTAGAGGTCTAGAACAAAGCCAGCATCATACCAAGTCTGAGACTTACATAAGTATCATAAACTTTAGACAAAATATGTAACTACTTCCATGTCCAATTAAGGACTGCGCATCCATCCTTGATTATAAAACCATAATCTCCAAATATGGACCTTTCCAAACTGGACTATTGTGATTAAAGGAAATTCATATTCCAATTCCAGCCAAATGATTTACCCTACAATTGCAAAGAGATGGACACAACTGAACAAGGTACTTAACCCAATTCTTTAATTTACTCATTTCCCATGAACTACTTTTCTATCCTACTTCAGCTAACTCAGAGATGGTCATTCCTTTGAGCTTGTCTTCATTCACAGGTGTTCTACATCTGTTCATGAACTCTGGAATTCCTTCATCTGATTACAGATAATTCCTTTATCTGATTATCTATCTCTGTCTTGACACTTAACCCTTACTTTTGATCCTAACTGGAACCTTAATCCCTCAACCCTTTGGTTCTTTGCTAGGCCATCACTTCTGAACTGGCAACATTCTCTTCCTTTTCCCATCTTGATCCCACAGTAAACCAGTTCAATTCTATGCAGTTCTCATCTCTCAAGTTTCTTGCTTTTTTATCCTGTTGAAGATCTCAGCTGGACCCTCACTGCATCAAGACAATTCTTCAATATCCCCCATCAATTTAATATCCCACTCACTTCAGCTGCTTTTCTTTTCTTTCCTTTTTTTAGTTTTTTTCTTTGCAAGGCAGTGGGGTTAAGTGGCTTGCCCAAGGCCACACAGCTAAGTAATTATTAAGTGTCTGAGACCCGATTTGAACCTAGGTACTCCTGACTCCAAGGCCGGTGCTTTATCCACTATGCCACCTAGCCGCCCCTTCCAGCTGCTTTTCTAAACCTTTTCATCCTCCTCAAAAACTCCCATAGCTCCCCTTTTCTCTACCCTTTCAGTGGAATACTTTACTTCATAATTCACTAAAAAGAAATTGAGGCCATTGGTAGAGAACTTGACTTTTTAACTTACTGTTCCTCTCATATCACAGGGCCTTCTGCCACTATCCTTCTTTCACCCATTTTATATGAAGAGGTGGCCCTTCTCCATGACAAGGTAAACCTTTCTATATGCACAAGTGACTTGATTTCACACCATCTTTTTAAACAAATTGCCCCTTCTATCATTGTTATTCTCTCATTATTCTTTAGTTGCTCCCTATCTACTGATTGCTTCCTTTTGCCTACAATTTGCTGCCTTCTCCATCCTCAAAGACTCACTTAATCCATCTATCCCCACTAGCTATCATCCTTTATCTCTCCTCTCTGTTATGGCTAAACTCCCTGAGAAAGCCCCATCATTTCAAATCTTACAGTTACTCACCCTTTGTACTCTGTTTCATTGACTATCCCCAATATCTGAATTGCTCTTTCCCTTCATCTCACCTTCAGGTTTCCTTTGATTCTTTCAATTTTCAGCTGAAGCCATACATTCTAAAAGAAGCTTTTCTCATTTCTCTTTAATCTTAGTATCTTCTTCCTCTGAGATTATCCCAGATTTATCCTGTGTAATCTTATTTGTCCATAGTTGTTTATTTCCATTTTCTCTTCCATTAGACTTTGAGCTTCTTGAAGGAAGGGACTTTGCCTTTCTTGGTATCTTCAGTACTTAGTAGAGTTCCTGACTCATAGGTGTTACTTAATAAATGGTAGTTTACTAACTGACAATGTCAAATGTGATATATGAATTTTAATGACTATAATCACACTGTAAGAAATGCAAAAGAGACAATTCCAAAGAGTTCTGGGTAGAAAGAACTGATAAGAACCAAGTGAGCAGAATCCGGAGAATAGTTTATAGGGAATTTGTATCTGACTCTTTATGACCCATTTGGGGTTTTCTTGGCAAATATACCAGAGTGCTTTGCCATTTCCTTCTCCAGTTCATCTACATATGAGGAAACTGAAGCACAGGAAATCTAAGGCCAGATTTGAACTCAGGAAGATGAGATTTTGGAGTATGCATGAATATTCTGTTACTGGTCAGACCTACTGTTGTTTGTCCTTCATTTTTGAAGAGGACCAATGGCTTCACAGGGTGATGTCCTAACTCATGCAAGAATTGGATTTAAGTGAGACAGTTACACAAAGTCATCACCTCACTCTCTTCCAGAGTCATGAAAGTCCAGTTGCAGGACAAAAATTGAGATGACTGGTGATGGCTCAGGAAGCGGAAGATGACTTTGACATTTTCGATACCTTACCAAGTTCCACAATGCCTGCTTCACTTGCCTTCAGGACTGTTCGAACAGATTGTTCTTATCCACTCATTCTGCTCAGGGAAGTCTTCACATGCCTGGGTAGATCCTAATTCCCCAACTCAGGTTTAAGACCTTTTGGTTACTTTCAGTCTGGTTTAGCCCATCAGCCAAGATAGTTTACTCTAGTGTGGTCAGTTTTGCATGATTCTTGGAGCCACAGATGAGAGTTATGGAACAGGTAGACACCAAGGGTCGATGAGCAGGCCTTGGAAAGGACTCAGCAGTGCCAGAGGTACTAGTCCTTCCTGAACACCCTATATACCCCTAGCCATATGATAGAGAGGGGCTTTTCTGATCTGCTTCTGGAAGAACTTTCAAAAGTCACCAGTCAACCAGAACCTGTCCTTCTTTTAGGCATATTTCTTTCTGCTAGATCAATCCTATGAAAGAAAAGAAGTGATGCTATAAGGAAAAAGGCCTCAGGCCTTGCCCACCCAAGGATGACATGTTGCCTCATTTGATTCCTTGCTTCATTTTAGGTTAAAGAGACTGGAGGACAGCAATAGAAATCACCAGGAAGTCCAGAAATGAAGTCCACACCAGAGTTTGCAGCCAATTTTGAGTTACTGATGGTCCCATGGTCCCTTACATATATTCTGGTCTCGCTCTACCCCTTCCCATCAATTCTAGAGTTCTAGGGGTATCCCTTAGGGGTATCTCTTTTCTCTTGCTATCAGCTAAAGCTTCCATTCTGTGGTATTCTCCCTACTGTCCATTTCTACTGATTTGTACCCCAGTTCCATTTAACTAGATAGCAACAATTAAATTTTACAAAGGGATATTTTCTTTGAAGATCTAGGGAGACTATTTTTATGTATCATGGTTCCCAACATCCAAATGCAGCACTGATGTTAGATAAGTCCTTGTCTCAACTATAGCTGAACAGGTTTCCAAAGCTTTCTCATCAGGGTCTTAAAGTTGGACTGACTGGCTATAAACCCCAGCATAAACTACTCTCTTATACCTCCTGGTGAATTGGAATTAGAGTTAATACATTGCTTGCATTGATTTCCTGAATTTTATGCAGTAGTCTTCAAGAGATGTTTCAGACTTAGGGTTGGCTGAGATGAGAGAGATGGCATCCCCATCCTGAAGGTCATATCCTGACTTGCAAAAGTGGGGTCTATAAAACAAATAAGAGAAGTGAAGCTATAAGTTAGATGATTTAAGGGGGGTAAGGATTTTTACTCAAAAGAGCAAGACAAGTAAATAAGAAAATATTTTACAACCTTCATTATTTAGCTAATAACTCAAATTTTTAGTTTACATGGTATATGGAGGTAAAGCATTGGAATTTTAAATCTGAGTCAGGACAAGATTAACCACTTATATGTAACTTTTTTTTTCATTAATGAAACTACCATGGAGTGAACCCAAATTTGTCTACCTACCTAGTTTACTGGTAGGGGTTTAGAAATGAAAAGAAAACAGGAGTCAGGTTTGATAGTCTGGAGACATTGATTTGCATTGAAGTTCTGTCATTTACTACCTAAGTGACCTTGAACAAATCACTTTAGCTCTTTGTGCCTCTGTTTAATGTTCAATATTGTACTTGGGATCTGTGTTCAAAATCATCTCTGCTTCTACCTCTGTAACTCTGGGCAAATCACTTCCTCTAAAGAATAAGATGATAGATAATAGTTTGTATGAAAAAGATCTGGAGATTTTTGTAAATTCAATATTAATCTTAGATTGCCATTAGGAAACTTTGGGATCCAGGACAAAGGTGGTGATAATTCTTTTGCACTCTGACCTAGGTTGTCCACCACTGGAGTATTAGGTACATTCCTTAATGTCACATTTTAGAAAAGATATTGACAAGCTACAGAAGGGCCAGAGCAGAGAGATAATAATAGTCTAGAACCTCTAGACCAGTCATATCAAATTCAAGTGGAAGTGGGGGTGTCCACTCTGTACATAACAATCCCAATAAACTTCATATTGATTTAGAAAATCGCATATTGGTCTTTTCCATGATTTATTGTATTTTTATTTATTTTGTTTTATATATATATATGTATGTATATATGTATTTCTCAACTACATTTTAATCTAGTTTGAGCCAAACTGGAGAATATTGTAGACCTAGGACCATATATTTAACAACTCTGTTTTTTGGTTTAGTTGTTTCAGTCATGTCTGATTATTTGTGATTCCATTTGGGGTTTTCTTGGCAAAGATACTAGAGTGGTTTTCCATTTCCTTCTCCAGCTCAGATTACTGGTGAGGAACCTGAGATAAACAGGGTTAAAGTGACTTATCCAGTGTTACATAGATAGAAAGTGTCTGAGGTTGAATTTGAACTCACATCTTCTTGACTCCAGGTCTGGCACTCTATCCACTATATCGCCTAATTGCTTTATACCATAGCTTACATGGAATGATTAAAGAAACTTGTTATGATCAATTTGGATAAAGGAAGACCAGGGACCACAGAATGGTAGCTGTCTGCTCCTGTTTCCAATTCAGTGTCTCCTGCCATAATTATCAGTGTTACAGTTGCCTTGCTTGTGAATTTTGTAACTTGGCCATGGACAACTAGGTGGCCCAGTGGATAAAATACCAGTTAGAGTCAGAAAATCTCATCCTGGGAACTATAGAATTTAAATGCAGACCAAAGTTTACTATCTTCAAATTTTAAAAGTTGTTTTATGGGGCGGCTAGGTCTCGTAGTGGATAAAGCACCAGCCTTGCACTCAGGAGTACCTGGGTTCAAATCTGATCTCAGACACTTAATTACCTAGCTGTGTGGCCTTGGGCAAGCCATTTAACCCCATTTGCCTTGCAAAAACCTAAAAAAAAAAAGAACTCTTCCTGAGTTCAAATCCAGTCTCTAAAACTTGATACTTATTAGCTGTGTGACCTTGGGCAAGTCACTTAATCTTATTGCCCACAACGACCCCTCCCCCAAAGAATGCTGAGATGCTTTGGAGAATTAATTGGATTGAGCTTTCTCTTTACCAATTCAGGCAATAACTCCTCTGTACCTAAATAGACCATTCTTTGTGGGTAGCAGTTCCCCTCCCCTCAGCCAATAAACATTTATTAAGCGCTCTCCCAAGTGCTGAGGCTTCAAAGAAAGACAAAAGAAAATCCCTGTTCTCATTGAATTCATACAGTCTTATTGATGAGATAATAAGTAAACAATTGCACTCAAACAAGCTGTAGGTAGGATAAATAGGAAACAATCAACCAAAACAAAGGCATTAGAATTAAGAGGAGTTTGGAATGGCTTCCTGTAGAGGAGGGGATTATAGTGGGGGTCTTATTGGAAGCTTGGAAAACCACTAAGTAGAGATGAGGAAGGAGAGTATTACAGGCACAGGAAACAACTAGTGAAAATGCTCTAGAGATGGAATATCTTATCACCAGGTGGTTGATTTTTTTTGATGATGAGTCTGACATATTAGAAGTCTTTCTTACTGACTGGACTGTTTTCTAGCGGCATGACCTTTAAGAACCCAAGGTTTCCTGCAGGCCATGTTGAGACCTGCATTAAAAAAACTAAATAGTAAAGACTTTGGGACAGGGTATGTCAGTGATTAAGATGATCTCTTCCACGTCTTTCCTCAGCTGTAACTAAAATCAGAAGTGAACTGAACTTAGAAAAGGCAATTCTAAGCTGTCATGAGAGAAGAAAGGTACAATAACATTGGTCAAATCTCCCTCTGCTTAATGGGACACTCTTCCTTCTCATCTGATTCTGTTTTTGTTTTGTTTTCTTTTTGTTTTTCTCAAACTTTTACAACCAGGAAAGTTCCTACTGCTAAGTTTATTTCCTCATATGAGAGGAAAGCTAATATGTTAATTGAGAGAGTCAAGATGTAAAAAAAAAAATCTTAATTATAAGATGGGAGAGGCTAAGAATCCATTGGAAAGGCAATCAATTAAATATGAATCTGTATGAGGTACAAATTGTACTGAGATCATATGCTGCAATGGGAAATATTAAGCAGCTGGGTGGTGTGGTGGATAGAGTCTTGACACATCATGCCAATTTCTTTGCCAAGAAAATCCCAAATGGAGTCATGAAGGATCCAATACAACAGAACTACATCAACTGAAAAATGTGATGTTCAATGTCAACAACATCTATGTTCTAGAAAATACACTAGAAAGTAGAATTATGTGAAGAAGATGCTAAAAACTGAAGAGTACAGAGACTGCACCCAAGTCACACGTAGATAAGGAATAAGTAGCTAAAGAATGGTAGATGAGAATGTTTAGCCTGAGAAAGAGCTTTCCTTTATGTCCTTTATTCCTTTATAGCACAGAGTCAAACATGGGCATTGTAGCCTTCAAACCTTTTGAGTGGAGCCAAAATCGGATATTGTTCAGTTGTTTCAGTCAGGTCCAACTTTCATGACCCATTTAGGGTTTCTTTGATAAAGATACTGGAATGATTTGCTATTTCTTTCTCCAGTTCATTTTATAGATGAGGAAACTGAGGCAAGCAAGATTAAGTAACTTGTTCAAGGGTCACACAATTAGTAAGTATTTGAAGCTAGATTTGAGCTCATGAAGTGAGTCTTTTTACTCCAGTCCCAGCACGCTTCATATCCATTGTACCACCTTGCTGCCTTATAGAACATAGCTAACTGATAATGTAGTTTCTAAGTTACAATAATTTAAGTAAACCCACAAAAATCCTGTTTCAGTTAGTGGCACCTGTTTCAATTTTTTTTATGATATGATATGATAAAATTTTATATGATAAAATATTTTTATTATTCCATCTTTCTGTTTCAATTTGAGTTAGACAGTGTTTTATATGATAAAATTTTTTTGTCATCCCATCTTTCATTATGCCTCATGACTCTTGACTGTATATTTCATCTCAATCACAACCTCCAATCTTTCCACATGCCCTTCATTCTTTCCCAGGTTTCATTCACCCTTACACAGCTATATCCCACTAACTTCCCTGTTTTGAACTCTTTGTAAATAAGTTTCACTCTGCACTATTCTTTATGCCAACTTGCTAATCTCTGATACTTTACCAAGTGCAAACCTTGAATTTCTCCCACTATCCTTTTTCACTCCTATTCAAGAATTACTCATCAGAGCTAGAGATAAATTTATGAAACCGTTCTGACTGGGTCCACCACAAATTTATGTTTCTTAATCTCAGCTGGGGCTTCAATGAAATGAAGCAATCTTTTTACACTTTCCTAAATGATTTACTATCTAAATCACCAAGTGGTTCTTCCAAAACTTTTCATCATCTCTCAAAACTCCTCCAGCATTCTTTTCTTGTGGCAAAGAAATGGGAATTGAGGGGATACCTGTCAATTGAGGAATGGTAGAACAAACTGATTATGATGTGATTATGATGGAATATTATTCTGCTATAAAAATTGATGAACAGGATGCTCTCAGAAAAACCTGGAAAAGATTTATACAAGCTGATGCAAAGTGAAATTACTGTGTGTAGAATAAGAGCAATATGGTATGCTGTGTATGACTTCACTGTGCTCAGAAATACAGTGACTCAAGACAACTCTGTAGGACTAATGATGAAAAATGCTATCTATCCCAGAGAAAGAACTGATGGTGTCTGAATATGGATTGGCACATACTTTTTTTTACTTTATTTTTCTTGAGGGTTTTTTGTGGGGAGGGGTCTATATTTTCTTTCACAACAAGATTATTATGGAAATTTTTGCAAGACTACACATGTTTAAGCTATATCAAATAACTTGTCTTTTCAATTAAGATAGAGATGAGGAATGAATAATGGAGAGAATTTGGAAATCAAGGTGCTGAAGAATGTTAAAAATTGTTTTTATGTATAACTGAAAAAATACCAAATTAAAAAATTATAATTAAGAAACCTTCAAAACCCTGCAGCATTCTCCTAAACCCCTTAGCTAAGAACCTAACTTTATACTCCACTGAGAAAAAAAAAATGAGGGCCGTTTGCTGATAGCTTTTCTTCCTAGTTCCTTGGCTCACATGACTTAGACATCTCTTCACCTGTCCCAACCAAAGAGATGGTCCTTCTCCTTGCCAAGGCAACCATCTCCACAAGCACCGTTGATTTTATGCCCTTTCGTCTTCAGCAGATTGTGTCTACCATCATTCCCATTCTCTTTATAATATTTATTTTCTCCCTACATTTTGATGCCTTCCCTGCTGCTTACAAATACATCTGTATTTTCCTGCTATCATCAGATATCTTTTCTTCCCCTCTCAGCTAAAACCTTTGAGAGTTGTCCACACCAAGTGCCTCTATTTCCTGTCCTCTTGTTCAGTTCTAAACTGTACAATCTGTACAGTCTCATTATTCAACTGAAGCTACTCTACTCTATAGACACCAACAATTTCTTCATTGTCAAATCTAGAGAGCTTTTCTTAATCTTCATCCTTCTTGATTTCTCTGCATCACTGTCACTTTTGATCACCTACTTCTGAATAAATCTTTCCTCTCTGAAAAGGACACTGTTTTCTCCTGACTCTTCTCCCACTTGGCTGAATGTTCCTTCTCAGTCCTTCTTCCTTCTCCTTCCTTCCCTCCTTCCTTCCCTCCCTCCTTCCTTCCTTCCTCCTTCCTTCCTCCTTTCTTCCTTCTTTCCTTTCTTCTTTCCATCTCTTGTATTTATTTTTTGTGTGTGTATATTTATTTATTAAAGCAAATTATTTTCCTTCAGAGTATTGTGAGCTACTCATAAGAGTTATTTCTTTTTTATCTTTTTAACCCATTGCCTAGCACACAGCTTTCTTCTTTTTTTGATTTATTTTTGCTTATAACTTCTATTTCTTTCATCATCATAGCATAATTATCTTAATTGTCTTAACCCAAATAACTTCTAGAGTCATCCCATGTAATAAATATAATTTCTGGAAAGGAAACAAAATAAGCTAAACTTTTTGATTCATTGGAAAGATATTTTTCATATTTCCTCATTTGAATTCTGCTTGATCTCTATAATTTTTTTGCATTCACTCTTTGAAAAATGTATTTATTACATTTTTTTTAGGTTTTTGCAAGGCAATGGGGTTAAGTGGCTTGCCCAAGGCCACACAGCTAGGTAATTATTAAATGTCTGAGACCGGATTTGAACCCAGGTACTTCTGACTCCAGGGCCGGTGCTTTATCCACTGTGCCACCTAGCTGCCCCTATTTGTTACATTTTGATTTCCAAACTATTTCCCATCTCTTTCCCAACCCTATATGAGAGAAGGCTAACATTTAAAACTGACATAAATATGTATATGTATACACATAAATATATATATATACATATATATATGAAAAACCATATAATACATATTTCCACATATCAGTTCTTTCTCTAAAGGTGAATAGCATTATCCTAGGTCCTTTGTAGTTTATTTGAATAGTCATATTACTTAGAATAGCTTCATCATTCCCAATTATTCTTTTTTTTTTAGGGTTTTTTTTTTTTTACAAGGCAATGGGGTTAAGTGGCTTACCCAAAGCCACATAGCTAGGTCATTATTAAGTGTCTGAGGCCGGATCCAATTATTCTTTGAACAATATTGTAATTTCTGTATTCAATGTTCTTGTGGTTTTGCTTATTTCATCTGCATTATTTCATGCGTCTCCATATTTTTCTAAAATCAATCTACTCAGAATTTATTATAGCACATATTCCATCACAATCATATACAACTTATTTAACCATCCCTTAATTAATAGGCATCCCTTAATTTCAAGTTTTTGCTACCACAAGAAATGTAAATATAAAATATAAATTATTAATAAATTAATATTTTATAACTTATAGGTTCTTTTTCTTTTTTTCTTTTTTCTGATCACCTTGAAAACATACCTAATAGTAGTATTGTTGGGTTAAATGGTATACACAGTTTGTGTATATATGTATACATATATAACTCTTTGGGCATAATTTTAGATTGCTCTCCAAAATGGTTGGATCAATTTATAGTTACATCAGCAATGTATTAGTGTCCCATTTTCGCCACATTCCTTCCAGTTTTGTCATTTCCTTCTGAAAGGTATTGTTTCCTTCTTCTATCATTTTAGGCAATCTGATATTTGTGAGACAGTATCTCAAAACTGTTTTAATCTGCATTTCTCTAATCAGCAATAATTTAGAGCACTTTTTTCCATATAATTCTATATAACTTGACTTCTTCCAAAAACTGCCTCTTCGTATCCTTTCACCATTTGTCAATTGGGGAATGACGTATTTTTAAAAATTTGAAAAAAATTTGACATATAAGATTCTTCTCCAAGAAACTATAAAATCCCCCCCCCCGAATTTTCTACTTACCTTATAACCTAGGATACATTGGGTTTTATTTGTACAAAACTTTTAAATTTAGTCAAGAATTATCCATTTTACACCACACCTTATTACATCACTCTATTACATCTCTCTATTTTATCACTCTATTACATCACTCTCTACAATGCTCTCTATCTTTTCTATTCATTAATTCTTCTGCTATGCATAAATAAATCTGATAAGTAATATATCCCATGTTCTTTTAATTTTCTTATTATATCTTCATTTATGTTTAGGTCATGCATCCATTTTGACCTTATCTTGGTAAAGGGTGTAAAATATTGGTTTATACCTAGTTTCTGCCACACTGCTTTCCAATTTTCCAAAAATTTTTACCAAATAGTTAATTCTTATCCCCAAAGCTTAAATCTTTACATCAATCAAAAACAAGGTTACTATAGTCACTTACTTTGTAGATATCTGTTCTTTCCCATTGATCCACCATTTTATTTTTTAGCCAATACCACATAGTTTTGATAATGATTGTCTTAAAATGCAGTTTAAAATCTGGTACTGTAAAACCGTCTTCCTTTACATTTTCCCCATTAGTTCCTTTTTTGATATTTTTGATTTTTTGTTGTTCCAAGTTAATTTTATAACTAGTTTTTAAGCTCATCAAAATTTTGAGGAGTAATTTAATTGGAATGGCATTGATTAAATCAATTAATTTAGGAAAAATTATTTTTATTACGTTGACTCAACACATCCATAAACAATTTATATTTTTCTAATTATTTAAATTTGACTTTATTTGTATAAAAAGTATTTTATAATTATGTTCATATAGGTCCTGTATTTATCTTTGCAGGTATATTTCCAGATGGTTCGTAATTTCTGTGGTTATTTTATTATTATTTTTTTTTTGGTAAGGCAGTGGAGTTAAGTGACTTGCCCCAAAGTCACACAGCTAGCTAATTATTAGGTGTCTGAGGTCGAATTTTAACTCAGGTCTTCCTGACTCCTGGGTAGGTGCTCTACCCACTGCACCACCTAACTGCCCTCCATGGTTATTTTATTTTATTTCATATATTTATTTTTTTAGGGTTTTTTTGCAAGGCAAATGGGTTAAGTGGCTTGCCCAAGGCCACACATCTAGGTAATTATCAAGTGTCTGAGGCCAGATTTGAACTCAGGTACTCCTGACTCCAGGGCCGGGGCTGTATCCACTGTGCTACCTAGCTGCCCCTCCCCATGGTTATTTAAAATAAAATATCTCTTACTATCTCTCTTCCTATGCCTCTTCTTTGTTGAAAAAATACTGATTAGTTAAATGCTTTTATCATTTTAAGAAAAATTTCATTTATATATGCTTTCAAGTGTATTTAATAGGAATGAATATTATATTTTGTAAAAAGTTTTGATTTTGTTTTTACTTTTATTGATATAATCGTTACTAGTTTTTCCATATATACCAACTTTGCATTCTTGGTATAAATCCCCTTTGGTCACAATATATAATCTTTGCAATATATTTTTGTAGTTTCTTAGGTAGATTTAATTAGGATTTTTGTATCAATATTCATTAGTGAAAGTGATCGATATTTTTTCCTCTGTTTTTTCTCTTCTTGGTTTAGGTCTTATAAAAGGAGTTTGGTAGTCCTACCAAACTTTGGTAGTCCTACCAACCTTTGACTACTATTACAAATAATTTATTCAATATGAGAATTAGTTCACTATAAATGTTTGGTAGAAATCACTTGTAAATTCATTTGGTCTCGATGCTTTTTTTTTAGGATGTTTATTTCTGACCTGTTCAATTTCTTTTTCTAAAATAGGTTTATTTAGATATTCTACTTTCTCTTCTGTTAAACTGATCAGTTTATATTTTTGTAATTATTTTATTTCACTTAAATCGTTAAATTTATTGGCATATAATTGGGCAAAATAATTCCTAATAATTAATTTCATCTGCATCAGTGATATAGTCACCTTTTGATTTTTTATACTAGTGATTTAGTATTCTCTTTTCTTAATAAAATCATATTAACCAAGGATTTATCTAGTTCATTGTTTTTTATATAACCAAGTTCTACTTTTATTAATTTGATGCTTTTTCTTAAAGTCAGTTTTTATTAATGATATCACTTTTCATTTTCCAAGATTTCAAATTTGGTATTAAATTATGAATTATAGTTTATTTTTCTAGTGTTTTTAATTGCATACCCCATTCATTAATCTTCTCTTTCTCTATTTTATTAATGTAAAGATTTAAAGACATAAATTTTCCTCTGCTTACTGCTTCTGTCTCATTCCAGCAATTTTGATATGTTATCTCATAATTATCACTCTCTTAAGTAAAATTATTCATTGTTTCTATGATATTCTTTCACCCATGTATTCTTTAAAATTAGGTTATTTAGTTTCCAATTACATTTTAATCTATGTTTCCATGATCCTTTATTAAATATAATATTTATTATATTATTATATGAAAAGGATACATTTAATATTTTTGCTTTTCTGCATTTAACTATAAAGTGTTTATGCTCTAATATGTAATCAGTTCTTGTAAACATGTAACATTGAGTAAAAGGCATATATCTCTTTTATTCCCATTCAGTTCTTTCTGAATGTCTACCATATTGAAGATTCTATTCATCTTCTTGACTTTTTTTTGTTATATTTATATATTTCTGAGAGAAGAAGGTTGAAAACCTCCACTATTATAGTTTTTAAAATCTATTTCTACCTGTAATTCATTAACCTTTTCCTTAAAAAATTTGGATGCTATAGCATGTTGTTTTAATTTGCATTTCTCTCATCAATAGTGATTTAGAGCATTTTTTTAATGTTATTATAGATAGTTTTGATTATTTTATCTGAAAAAATTACCTTTTCATCTCCTTTCACCATTTATCAGTTGAGATATGGCTCTTATTCCTATAAATTTGACTTAGTTTTCTATGTTTGAGAAAGTAAGTCTATAAAATCACTGTGAATTTTTTTCCTGGTATAATCAACTATGCATTTCCCTCTGTTGTACCTGTTTATCTCTCTCTCTCTCTCTCTCTCTCTCTCTCTCTCTCTCTCTCTCTCTCTCTCTCTCTCTCTCTCCTCTTTTACCCTATCCTTTCTCAAAGGTGTTTTGTTTCTGACTTTTACCTACTCCAAATTTCCCTGTTATCAACTCCCCCCCCCCCCCAACCTCTTATCCCCTTTCCTTCCACTTTCCTGGATGGTAAGATAGATTTTCACAAACAACTGAGCATGTATATTATTCCCTCTTTGAGTCAAGCCTGATGAGAGTAAGGTTCATGTGTTTGTTCCCTTACTCCTTCTCCCATTTTTTTCTCTTCTGTAAAATCTCTTTCAGGCCTCTTTTATGTCAGATAATTGATCCTGTTCTAATTCTTCCTTTTCCATTCTCCCACTGTATTCTTCTTTCTCACCCCTTAATTTTATTTTTTTTGATAATCATACCATCACATTCAACTTACACTGCTTCTTTCTATGTATATACTCCTTCTAACTGCCCTAATAATTAGAAAGCTTTAAGAAGTTATAAATATCACTTCCCCATAATATAAACATGTAGTCTTATCAATTCCCTTATGATTTCTCTTTCCTGTTTACCTTTTTGATGTTCCTTTTGTTTCTTGTATTTGAAAGTCAAACTTTGTATTCAGTTCTGGTCTTTTCATCAGAAATGTTTGATAGTTCTCTATTTCATCGAGTTTCCATTTTTTCCCTGGAGGTTTATATTCAGTTTTATTGGGGTGGTGATTCACAGTTGTAATCCTAACTCTTTTATCCTCTGGAATATCATATTCAAAGGCCTCTGTTCCTTTAATTAGAAGCTGCTAAATCTTGTGTTATGCTCACTGTGGCTGCATGATAGTTGAATTATTTCTTTATGACTGCTTACAATATTTTCTCCTTGATCTGGGAGGTCTGGAATTTGGCTAAAACATTCTTGAATGTTTAAATTTGGGGATCCCTTTCAGGAGGGATTGGTAGATACTTTCCATTTCTCCTGGTTCTAGGATATTCCAGCAGTTTTCCTTGGTAATTTCTTGAAAGATTAGGTTTAGACTCTTTTTTAAAAAAATATTGCTCTCCTGGAACGATTTTCCAGGTCAGTTTTTTTTACAATGAGATATTTCAAATTTTCTTCTATTTTTTTCATTCTTTTGATTTTTCTTTTTGACTGTTTCTTGATGTCTCATAAAATCATTAACTTCCATTTGCCTAATTCTGACTTTTAAGGAATTATTTTCTTCTGTACATCGTAGCTTTTGTACCTCCTCTTCGAATTGCCCAATTCTAATTTTTTAAGAAGTTCTTCTTTGTCATTGAATTTTTGTGTATCTTTTTTCCATTTGAACAATTTTGCTTTTGAAGGTGTGATTCTTTTTAGTTGATTTTTGTGCTTCTTTTTCCATTTGGTCTATTCTGATAAGTGTTTTTTCAATTTTTAAGGTATTTTAAAAAAAGATATTTTCTTCAGTATTTTTTGTGCCTCCTTTCTGGAGCTGTTGACTCTTTTTCTGTGATTTTCTTGCAGCATTCTCATTTTTCTTCCCAATTTTTCCTCCAAATCCCTTACTTGTCTTTTTAAAATTCTTTTGAACTCTTCCATGGCCTGAGACCAACTCATATTTTAATTTGAGGAGCTGGATGCAAAAATTTTGATTTTGTTGTCTTCTGAGTGTTTTTTTGAGCTTGTCACCATTTTTCTGGTTTTTGCTCATTTTCTAGTCTATTTCTTGACTTTGAACCCTTTGCTAAAGTGGGGCTCTTCTTCCTAAGTGAAGGGGGCACTGACGTTTTGCAGAGGTAATTCTGGGGACCTGAAATTTTTTTACTCTTCCAAGGGATAGGATCAAGGGAGAGGTATATTACTCATCTACACTGTGCACTGCTTTATGAGTGCAAGCAGTCTTTACAACTATAGAATTGTGACCAGGTACTATCCTCCCCTCCCAGCAACCTCTACTGTGCTAGTGCTCCTCCTCACAATAGGTCTAAGATCCAGGACTCCAACTTAGATTCACATATAGGCAGTGTAAGAGTCCTGCCCTTGCTGTTGGCAAAAGAACCCTTGTAATTTCTTTCTAACCCATTGTCTGATCCCCTTCTCTCTGTGGACTAAGAGGTCTAGAAATCACTACTCACTACTACTACCACTGATTCAGTTACCTTGAGACCTACTTCTGTTTTGTTGAGATTCAAATTGCACTGGACTTTGTTCCTTTCTCACCCTGGTGTAACAACTTTCCTGCCAAGTTGTTTTGGGCTGGAAAATTGCTTCATTCCATTCCATCTTATTGTGGGTTCTGCCATTTTAGACTTTGTTTAGAGTCATTGTTCAAAGTTATTTGAAGGGTTTTGGGGGGAGAACTGAAGTGAGTCCCTGCCTTTACCATCTTGGCTCTGCCTTTCTCTTAATTTTACTTTTTAGGATCATCTTATCATAATCAACTCAAATTCAGGCCTTCTATAATCTTTTACCCTATTAAAGAGAACAATCTTAAGAGAAACAAATATCATTTTCTCATATAAAAAGCTAAACTTTAACTTTATTGAGTAACTTATGTCATATTTACTTTTGTAATAAAGAAATACTAATGCTTTTTGCAGATTTATTTTTTAGCCTTCAACTTTGCTAAAGCTATTAACTGTCTCAGTATATTTGCTGATTCTCTAGTTTTTCCAAATATATCATCAATATCATCAGCAAATAGGGATGTCTCTTCTTTTTACCTATTTTGAAACCTTTGATTTATTTCTCTTGTTTTGCTGTTGCTAGCATTTCCAGCTCTATATGAAATAATAGTGGGGAGTGGGCATCCTTGTCTCATGCCCATATTTATTGGGAAATAATTCAGTGTATTCATACTGAATGATTTTTGGTTTTAGATTAATGCTTTTTATGATATTAAAAAATATTCATGGGCATCTAGGTGGCACAGTGGATAGAGCACCAGCACTGGAGTCAGGAATACCTGAGTTCAAATCCGGTCTCAGACACTCAATAATTTTTTTTTTTAGGTTTTTGTAAGGTAGATGGGGTTAAGTGGCTTGCCCAAGGCCACACAGTTAGGTAATTATTAAGTGTCTGAAACTGGATTGGAACTCAGGTCCTCCTGACTCCAGGGCCAGTACCCTATCCACTGTGTCACCTAGTTGCCCCTGAGATTGGCTTTTTAAAAATTTCTATCTAGTCTTCTGATTGGGTATTTTATGTTTTAAATATATTCCCCTTTTTCAGCTTTTGGAAGCTTACATCACTATGAAAAATGATTCTTCTTTTATTTCTTACATTTTTGTTATGATTTCATCTTGCTCATTTGCTATTATATTGATTTGATTTTCTACTTTTTTCCTTTTAATCAGATTAGATAAGAGTTTATCAATTTAATTAACAGGATTAAAATCAGCTTTTAGTGTTTTATTGTTTTCATAGTTTTCCTTCCATTTATCTATTCCCCTTCTTGATTTTATTATCTTCTCTTTTGTACATGTTTTAGGGTTATTTGTTGGCTTTCTCATTTTAAAGAATGAATATTCAATTTGTTAATTCTAAAGAACATTTACAGGACTGAGAACTGCTTTAGTTGCATCCCAGAAATTCTGGTTTATTCTTTATCATTATAATTTTCTTTTACATAGTTATTGTTTCAATTTGATCTTTGATTCACTCATTATTTGAGATTTAATAGTTAAATCTCCATTGAGGCTTTTTTTTTTGTGATTCCAGAACCAGTTACTGTTTTTGTTGCATTATGGTCTTTTAGAGTGTATTAAATCTTTCTGCCTTTTAATATTTATTTGCTTTATCTATGCCCTAGCATAGTCAATTTTTACAAAAGTTCCATATGGCCCTGAGAAAAAGATTGTATATCTACATCTATCTATTTCTATGTGTATGTCTGTTCTTTTGCCATTCCATTTAGAGAATGCTATGTCTTTCTACTTGTTTCCAGTAATTTGTTCAGTTCCAAGGTTTCCTTTTTATCTTTCTCTTAGATTTATCCAATACTGAGAGATATTGAAGTTTCCTGTCTCTATTGTGTTACTGTCAATGTCTTTGTGTAGCTCGGTTATTCCCTTTATGAATTTAAATGCTACTTGGAGCATATTACATTAATTTGTTGCCCATGGTTCCTTCTAGTACAATTTCCTTGTTTGTTTGTCCCACTTTATTTTTTGAATGCCTGTTTTATTTTGTTATATAGCATAATTGCAGCTCCTGCTTTTTTTTTTGGTTCACAGGAAATTTTTTCCATCTTCCTATCATTTTTGTTTGTTTTTTTGTATATCTTTGTTATTTATATTTCTTCAAAGCATTGTAGGATTGTTTTCTTATCCAATCTGTCACTTTTTCATTTTGATGACTTAATCCATTCACTTTTAAAATTGTGAATTAGATTTTTATTTTCCTTCATCTGTCTCTCATAGTTTTAAAATTATTTTCACCTTCTGCTTATAAACATGGTACAATGTTTTTTTACTTTACCATAATTTTTTTTTGAGGATTTGTTTCTTTTTCTCTCCATTTATTTGACTATATAGCTCTTCCCCATCTTTTTTTCTCTCTTAAGCAAGTGGTTTCCTTCTTTCTGCTCCTCCCATTCAACTAGTCCTATTAATTAAATTTCATTTTTTGGACACCCCTTTCCAAAATGTTTTCTGTCTACTCTAGACCCTCATTCTCCAGATTCACGACTCTACAATTATCTAGTCTTTCTCCTCTGAATTCCTCATGCAACCAAAACCTCTAAAGTATTCATTCTAGGCTCTCCTTTCTAAGCAGTTTCTGCCCTTTCCTTGTAGAATCTGGGCAGTGGATTCCTCCTTTCCATTGCTCCTTATTCCCAGAACAATGTCAATTATAGAACCACCTCATGATTGCTCCTCACCTACTCATATTCCTAATTATGCAGCCTACCACTAATAATACTCTCTCCAGCTTACTTTTCCCCCCTCTTTACCCATTTGTTTCAAAATCACTTTGTGGGTCCATGCCCTTTCACTCTGGGGAGCCCATCCCCCCCATCCCCCCACCTCTACCCTGAATTCCAACTCCTCCTACTTAAGGGAAGACAAGTGGACTTTTCAAACATATCAGACTATACCTAGTGCAAGGTTCTCTTTTCCCTTCATAATACATCTCTTTACCCATAGTAGCTTTCATCAGTGAAACTCCCTCCCGCAACCAAAGAAGGATCTCCCTTCTCACCTTTTCAGGTCTTCTCCACTTTGTCACTCACAACCTTGAAAGCTCTTCTCTTACTGAGACCAGTGTTCTCTTGTTACTAGCCTTGTTTTTTTATCCTTGTACATCACATCATACATTCTTCTCTATGACCCTGATCCCTTTCACCCTTTTTATGTAACCTCCCATTTTGAATTATAACCCCATAAAAAATTTTGATTGGCTGTAAGCAGGGTATCTCCAGGTTCTGTTCCCTAATGCTTAAGATCCATTGCTTCACTGTGATCTCCACTGCTCTTTGGCCTTCACTCTAGTCTCCCTGTATAATTTCAAATCTTTAAATATAAATGTCTTTTACTGGTCTTTCTACTGTTCTGTTGCTGCTGCTGCTCTGTTAACTATCCTGTTCATGGCTGCTGCACTTATTCACTTATCCTACACTTGGTTATCTTGAGGTATTCAAGAAAAACAAATAATCTCTTCAGTTCTGGCTTTTAAAAATAACTTTTTTTAAAAAATCGAATGTCCATCTTTTTTCATTCATGATTAAGATCATATTTGCAGGGTGTCACTTTGGGTAGTATCTTGAGCTCCAGGACTCTTTGAAACACATTGTTTCATTCGCTTCTGGTGGAAGAAGTCATGCCATTCCAATTTCCTTTCCTTTGTATTTGAAAGGTTTTTTTTTGAAGGCTTAAATTAACTTTTTGAAATGAATTATCAAATTTCACCACTGTGTCCTGAAGTTTGAAGCATTTATGAATTCTTACAATTAGTATTTAATTTTCTGCATTCAGAATTTGAGTTGTCATTTTCTTTGCACTATTGTACTGTTTTTTTTTTTTAGTTTTTTTTTTTTTGCAAGGCAAATGGGGTTAAGTGGCTTGCCCAAGGCCACACAGCTAGGTAATTATTAAGTGTCTGAGACCAGATTTGAACCCAGGTACTCCTGACTCCAGGGCCGGTGCTTTATCCACTCCGCCACCTAGCCGCCCTTATTGTGCTTTTCTTGCATATTTTTCATTTTGCCATGTTCTTTGCCAGACCAATAATCCTTAGCTTGTTCTAGTCATCCTGTCATTAAGATTACTATCTTTTGCTTGCATAGTAATTTTGTTTCAATGTCAGATTTTTACTTTTCTTCTAGATTGTCCTTCACTTCTGTATCGCATGTATTCTCAATCTATTGTTCTTTCTTTGGTGAGACTTGCTATTGCAGATTCAATTTTCTATTCTGTTCATTGTTTTTGCTGTGCAGGTCATAAATTCTGCTCTCATAATTCCCTTATCTATTTTTTTAGGTTTTTGCAAGGCAGTGGGGTTAAGTGGCTTGCCCAAGACCACACAGCTATCTAATTTTTAAGTGTTTGAGGTCACATTTGAACCCAGGTCCTCCTGACTCCAGGCTGGTGCTCTATCCACTGCACCACCTAGCTGCTCCTCCCTTATCTCTTCTGAACTACTGAGGTGCAACATGCTATTGTTCCATAGTCTCCTCAAATTCTATGGGATCCTTTGATTATTTGGGATATTTATTCAGAGATGCCTGAAATTGATCTAAAGATCACATTTCCTTCTGTTAGTCTTTCCCTGTTATGTTTATGTTCAAGGATTTTTTGAATAAAAACTCAACAATGGGGCAGCTAGGTGGCATAGTGGATAAAGCACCGGCCCCTGGAGTCAGGAGTACCTGGGTTCAAATCTGGTCTCAGACACTTAATAATTACCTAGCTGTGTGGCCTTGGGCAAGCCACTTAACCCCATTTGCCTTGCAAAAACCTAAAAAAACTCAACAAAATTTCTTCCTGAAATCTTAATTTCAGACTTTTTTGGCCCCCCTCTCCCCTTTTTAAAACTATCCTTAGCTTTATTTCCTCTGATAGGAAATTCTTTGGGTTTGGGGTCTCAATTCTTCCCAGACTGGGCAATTCAGATTCAGCCGTCTGGCTGGACAATGCTGGACTGAATTGCATCAGCTGGTTGCTGCTTCAGAGTCAGTGTGGTGTTGCATAGCACAGTCCCTGCTCCTCTCTCCTTTCCTCTGCCTATCTTAGCAAGCTGGAACCAAACTTTGGAGTGTCCCTGTTGCCTCCAGATGGTCAGTTGAAGCTCTAGCTGTCATGCTCCTTGAGGATCTTCTGCTCCTGAAGGGTTCTTGTATTACATTGTGGACACTGGCTGTCACAGAGCATACTTCTGTGGCCTTGGAAGAATGGAATGGAACCTGGAGTGTCACATCTTTGTTCTGTTAATATATCCTTGCTGCCAGTAGTATAGGAGATAGAAAAGAGCTACTGAGTGGGCTCAGGGTCTGTGAGCACCAGTTCATGGTTGGTTTCCTTTTTTTTTTTTTTAAGGTTTTTGCAAGGCAAATGGGATTAAGTGGCTTGCCCAAGGCCACACAGCTAGGTAATTATTAAGTGTCTGAGGTCGGATTTGAACCCAGGTACTCCTAACTCCAAGGCCGGTGCTTTTTGACACCTAGCTGTCCCATTGGTTTGCTTTTAAAAAATTTTTTTAACCCTTTTGTATTTTGAGTGTTCTCTAGAACATGGAGACAGCTGAAGTTTCTTTATCTTTGGTGAATAATTTCTGTTTTGAAGAGGTTTGAGAGGTCATGGGGAATTAAAAAATTATTGCACTTATCGGTCCTTAGGGAGTACTTATTGATCCCTGTGAAACTATCGTACTTTCTTCTTGCTTCTGTATTCCTTTTCCACTTGCCCCAAGTAGGAATTTTTAAACCTATTGCAAACAACACAAATCACGCGGCAAACCAGAATGTAAGGCACCCTAAGATTTATGTGGAATAAGGCAGACACAACCAAATGGTGAGTGGGGAGACAAAGAATCCAAGCCACTGATGTGAAACTTGAAACTTGGTAGTTTCCCATCTTTAATCATTCTTAACTTGTTTCAGTTGTGTCTGATGCCTTGCGATCCTTTTTGGGGTTTTGTTGACAAAGATACTAAATTGGTTTGGTTTGCCATTTCCTTCTCCAATTCATTTTAGATAGGAAACTGAGGCAAACAAAATTAAGTGACTTGCCCAGGGTCACCCACCTAGTGTTTGAAGTCAGATGTGAATTCAGGGAGCTGTCTTCTGGATTTCAAGCCTAACCCTCTATCCATTCTTACTAAGTGATAAAATCAGTTCTGTTTCTTCACATTTGCCATTTGAGAAGTCTCATTACTAAGGTATAGGGTAAAGTGACATCCTTAAAGAGCAAATGATTCTGAAAACACCATTAAAGAAGGAATAAAAAACCTAGTTCTCCTTTATTTTGTGGGGAAAGTGAGACCCGCCCCCCAACTTGACCAAATCACAAAGTATCACTGAAGATAATTAAATGACAACCAGATCTCAGATTTAAACACTTTGAGCTGGAAGGGACTTTAGCAATCTCTTAATCTACCCCCTCCATTTTTTAGAAGTGGAAAAAGGCTCAGATTTGTGTCAGCAGAGATTATAACCCAAGTCCATCTGACTCTTAGGCCAGCATGGTTTATTACTGAAATATGGCCTTTCTCTGTGGTTTCTCCACAGCAAGTCGGGACTGAATTCCAACTTGTCAGCATTCATTCAGGCTGTTCATGAAATCATATCCCTTTAAAAACTGTTATAGAGAGGGGTAGTGAATAGAGCACCAGCCCTGGAGTCAGGAGTACCTGAGTTCAAATCCAGCCTCAGCCACTTAATAATTACCTAGCTGTGTGGCCTTGGGGAAGCCACTTAACGCCATTACCTTGCAAAAAAAAAAAACCCAAAAAAAGTAATAAAAAAACTTATGGAAGCGTTGCTGTCTAGGAAAAATTTTAGGCTCATAAATCTTTGTAATGAATTAGGATCAGACTTGGAGGTAAGAATATTAGAAGTCCAATACTTATTTAAGCCAGTACACTTACATGATATGTAGCTTTATCACAAATTCTAACACTGAACAGTACCGTATAAATTTGTAAATTTTCTGTTAATTATGTAACTGCAGTAATATGCCATAATTTGAGACCATGAACATTAAAAGTATATAATATCTTATGCACAATTCCCACCCCCCCAGTTTTTGATTATGTGCTAAAGCAAATCCCAATCACAGTACGAAAGCAAAATTTTGAAAAATAAAAAGAACGCTTACATGTACATCATTTTAATGAACATTTTACAGATTTCCTTATATAAAGGATTTGGGTTCATTTTCTTGGAAGTTCTCAGAGACCAATGATAGTGTATTATCATTTGACTTTATGTTAAAGAATGTTATTTCATCAATGCATGTCTCATCAAACCTATGATTTCTAAAAAGTACACAAAAACCTGTACATAAAAGAAAAACCCCAAAGACAACCATAATGCATAATATATGAAATGTGCAAATATTTAAAAGTTGTTCCAAAGCATTTCTAAGGTAGAACTTTGTAATAATTATGGAATGTACTGCATACTACATAATTCAATGATCTTTTTAAAAGCCAAAGAAACTTACAAGGCACACAATGCTGATGGTAGTATTATATCTTATAGTCTTTAAAATTCATACTTAGATGGTTATGGGAAATATCCAAATGTTACTTTTATGTTTAATAATTTGGTAACATCAGCCCACTTTTAAGGTTTTGATAAAATATCACACTGATATGTATAAAATGGGAGTATGGCTAGGGTAAATTATTTATAAGCCTAAGTGACCAGCGAGCTACCACACAAATATCACTGGAAGGAAAATTATACATACATGTATGTATAATTTTTATGTGTGTATACATAAACACAACACACATGTATATATGTATTTAGTGTATGTATATTTAATGATGTTATCACTCACAAAGAAAGTCTTATTACTTTATTACTTTAACTCTTCCTATAACATGACATAGTACTTCAAAATTACAAATATATTTAAAATCTGTTTTGGTCAATTCTTGCGATAAAAAAGGATACTGGGACGGAGAAGTTTCTTCTCCAGGATAAAGATGATGACAGGTCTCTAAGTGCTCCAAGATTGCACAGTGAAAGGTTCCTATCAACTAGTAAAGTTAAAAACAAAAGCTTACTGCTTTTTTAAGGCAATATTTAAATACACAGAGAAAAAAAAAACCAGTACAAAACCCGTCAGTGTTCAATATGAGTACTGGCCATCATATAATTAAAAAATCTTCTAAACCCAATCACAGTGTTCCTTGTATTTTACAGTGACCTCTCCACCAAATTTTAATTTTTTAAAGTAATTTTTGTAGGAAAATCAATTGACTTAGACAACAAAAATGATGTTTAAGATCTCTTCTCCAAAGAGCATACCACAGTTCATTTTACTTTAAATCTACATGACAGTATTTTATGCCAGGTAAAGAAAAAAAGTAATATTCATCATTGCTTTTCATATAAAAGCTCTAATATTTACCACTCAACATATCACTTATTTCTCCCATACACCATATCATTTTTTATCCTGTTAAACTGCAAGTATTTAATACAAATTGGAAGAAAAATAACAAAGCTAAAGGAACTTTCGAAAGAGATCTTCAATCCTCTGTGGAGAAGGAAAAAAATTTTTTTTTAAAAGTCTGCAAACATTTGAATGCCATCCCCAAAGAGACAGGAGTGCCTAAGAAAGGAAGAGTTTGGCCAATTGTTTCCTGGTTGTCTTTGGTTTAACCTTCTTGACCAAAATCTTCTGTAAACTTCTTCAATTTCAGCAAGTCATGTTCATTAACAGTTGGTTTTGTGCTAGCTAATGACCATAACATATCAGACTGTTGAGAGAAAAAAGAGAAAAAAGAAAAAAAAAGCATCATTGAGCTGTACATAATGAACCATGATTTTTTTTACTGACTAAATAATTAACTAAAAATTTAAGAGTCAAAATTATAGCTCACCTACCAATGTAGGTGAATGAAAAAACTGATATACTGAAAAGGTCAATACATTTTTCAATGTACTTCCCTTTGATAAGAAAATATTAAATAGTAAAATAACATCACAAATTTTAATTAAAAAACTCTCCTAGAGCATTATCTGCAGTTGTTATTAACCTTATATTTGAGACAAATCTACACTAAGAAATAAAGTTCATAATGACAACCTAAATTACTGTCACTCAAAGAGATTTCCTAATTTCCTTGAGGTCAAGAACCATGTGTAATTCATCTTTTTATCTCCCACAGCACCCCGTATAACATAGCAGGCACTTTAAACAAAGTAATTCTTTCCCCTGAACAAAAGTATCACAAATGTAGTTATACCCACATGTGTGGATAACTCCATAGATGTAATTTTATCAGAATATGATACTCTTAGTGATAAAAGTTTTGTTGTCACAGCAGAGCAATACTTGCTCTCAACTTAAAGGGCACAATGCCTCTTTTCTATGAATATATAATAAGTAACTAATGTCAAATTAGCTAATATCCATAACTAGGACAGAGGTCCTTGAAAGTTTCTTCTCTCTTTTAAAAAAGGAAGAAAAAAAAAATCCACCACATTTTCAAATACACAATATATCCACCAATGGATAATTTATTAACTATTAAACAAGGAGCAGTTATAATAAAGTTCATTTACTAAAGCCCTGATAATATGTCAATTCTTAAGGGTTATCCATTATAATGAATTAAAATAAAATCCCGAGAGACAGCATGATGATATACTGGACAGAAGAAGGCTGCTGTTGAAGCCAGGAAGGCTCTGCTGCATTCTGGTTTTGGCCCTAGACAAGTAATTGCACCTCTCAGTATCTCAAATAATACTCAAAGACTAAAACTTTAGAAATGGTGCTCATTTGTACTGATAGAGGAAGAATCTCACCATGAACTGCCTGTACCAATAAAAATAATGGGTATGGTTAAGAAAAATCCCCCCCCCCCAAAAAAGGTTTATTGAGAAATATGAAGTAGATATTATTTAACTTCTTTTTTTGGGGGGGGGAGGGTTCAGATCTGTGATTTCATCCCTGTCTATAGTCACCCTAATTTCTGCTGATCTGAAATCCAACTCATTTGTTAACTTGCAGTAACCTGTCCATGGTCAATTAATTATGACTTAAACGCAGGGCTTAATCCCAAGGCAAGCTCTATTTCCACTCTGGTGGGCTGTAAAAGTGGGGGCAGAAAGGGACCACTATAAGTGTGTAGCTAAGAACTGGCCAATACCCTGTTGGTGCTTACAATCTAGTAGAGCAAGCAATATGGATTAAAAGATATTAGGGGCAGTAATATGTTCAAAAACAAAAATTCCTCTTAGCACATTAAAGGCATCAAGCATATGATCCATAGGCCATATGTAGCCCAGAACACTTCCAAGTGAGCCAAACCATGTTAAAATGTAACTAAGGATTACTGAACAAAATAAATAAAAATAGAATAAAACATGGATAATATTAATATGTGGATTTATAAGTCAATATGTGGCCCATAGGAATATATATATATGTGTATATATATATATGTGTATATGTATTTTATACATGGTTTATCAGTTTCTATTTGAGTTTGACATCATTACCTGACAGTTAACTGACATTGAACATGAACTTTGGCTCAAAAAGTGACTCAAAATAAATGTGTTATATTTTAAAAACTATATTTAATTATACAAAAATTTAGCCATAGTCAACCTAACAAAATTCCATTCTATCACTCACAAAGAAAGTCTTATTACTCTATTACTTTTTTGCCACAGATTCAATTAGACTTTAAAGTAAGTCTTTTCTTAGTGCATTTTCTCATATGTTGTAATGAAACCAGCATCATAGTAACTTTTACCCATGCTATAGCCTCCACAGTCCTGTTGGTCAGAACATTCTTAGTTTTATCTAAAATTGTGTCTTAATTTCAAGAAAGTTATCAATTCATTTCATGAAGATTGTTCTCTGACTTCTAACTATAGTTGGGTGGGTACAGAATTTGCAATTTTTGCAAATTTGGCCTTGGCTCAAAAAGAGTCACCTCATTTCTATGTGTTCATGTATCAGTCATTTTTAAGAAGTCTTATAAAATTAAACTATGGAATTTAATCTCATTTTTTCCTTAAGAAAAAATTGCTTTATGATTGTTATAAATTATGAAAATCTAAGTTTGAACATACGAAGTAAAATAATAAAAGCATAAGGTTTATTTCATTCTAATTAATAGTTACTTCTCATAACAACAAAATTCATTTAGAAGAACAAAAGGACAAGAATATCAAGGGGATCCATGAAAAAAAAAGTGGAGGAAGGTAGCTTAGCAGTACCAGATCTCAAACTATTACAAAGTGATCATCATCAAAAACAATTTGGTATTGGCTAAGAAGTAGTGATGGATCAGTGGAACAGATCAGTCACACCATACACAATAGTGAATGACCATGTTTGACAAACCCAAAGACCCAAGATTTTGGTACAAAAGCTCACCATCTGAACAAATTGTGATATAGGTTTGTGATGGAATGAAATGATGAGAGGATGGTTCAAAAAAAAAAAACCTGGGAAAATAAATGAAGTGAGTAGAACCAGGAGAACAATATACACAGAAATAGCAATACTGTCCAATGACCAACTGTGAATGACTTAGGAGTTCTGAGCAATATAATGATATGAGACAATTCCAAAGTACTCAAGAAGAAAAATACCATCCATATCCAGAGAAAACACTGATAAAGTATGAATGCATATCAAAGCATATTATTAAAACTTTATTCTTGGATTATTAGGTCTGTGTTTTCTTTTGCAACTTGGTTAATGGGAAAATGTTTTGCATGATTACATATGTAAAATCTATTATCAAATCACTGGGGGGGGGGAGAAGATAGGGAGCAGGAGAATTTAGAACTCAAAATCAAAAAAAAAAATAACTTTTCCCCCCAATACAAGTGCCCTTTAATGCTTTATCTAATCATATGCAGATAGAAACAGATGTATCTCTCCATAAACACAAGAATGATCATGTGTAGTTTATATTTGGAATATTACTTTTTTTTTAGTTTTTTTTTTTGCAAGGCAAACGGGGTTAAGTGGCTTGCTCAAGGCCACACAGCTAGGTAATTATTAAGTGTCTGAGACCGGATTTGAACCCAGGTACTCCTGATTCCAAGGCCAGTGCTTTATCTACTACACCACCTAGCTGCCCCTGGAATATTACTTCTCAATAAATATTAGTACTTAAGCAAATTAAGAAATACAATTTCCAACAACTACATAAAGGACTTTGTTAATTTCATAGAGATTCCTTTATCAATCACAAGGTTATGACAAAATTGTATATTTAGAGCTAGAGGACACTTTGGATGTCACTGATTCTAACTCTAACCTTCCTTTATTAAAAGATGAGCAAAAGTTGAGAAGCATAAAATGCCTTGGTCAACACAGGGAAGAAGTAGTAGAGTTTTGTTCCAAATCCAGGTTCCAGGATTCCAAATAGAGGACTCTCAATCAGTATAATTAGAAGTGGGAGGTGAACTCAGCTATCTTTCTGACTCCCAATTCATGACACCATGTTACAGTCCCCAAATTTATGAACATGTGACAGCTAAAAGTTTTTAAAATACAAAAAAATTCAAACCATGGAAACAGCTGGCTCCAAAAGTTTATCCCCAGAGACCTCCATCCATGTCATTTCAATGGCACCAGGATCACCCGGAGAACATGGAGTAAGTAAATCTTCTACTATGATATTTGGATTAGTGGGTGAAGGACCTTTAACCTTGAAAAGATAACAATATGGATTCTTTTAGTTAAAGGAAAAATAAAAAAAAATTCAGATTATAGTTATAAAAACTAAGAATGAATAAAATCCTTTTTTGTTTGTAAAAAAAGTAAAATCCATCATTATTAATCATTAAGTCATTTGCCTCCTAGATTGTTTATTAATGCTATGATTTTTGCATCAATAGTGCAGATGACAACACATCGATATCTTCTCATCCTCAGTGATTCTTGTCCAAGTTATCCCAACAAATCTTCCAAGGAAGCCCTATCCAATGTATGTCAATTCTTCCTCTGGCCCTAGGAGTACTGAGAGGGTCAGGGCAACACTCAAAATGTTCACCTGTTACTCTTGCTGATTTCCTTGTGCAGAGGATGACCTTGATAACCAAGAAAGTTTTCTGAGTCCCAGAATTTGTCTATAGTGCCAGTGAAAGCAAGATTAAATCCTAGCTTAGCCCAGTGCCCAAAGAGGCCTTGAGTTTGGTCTTGTTATTGTTTTAACTAGAGACTAAACAAAAAACTAGCAACAGTTTTAATCCTATGTTGTTGTCTAAAAGAAATTATTAGCCCCCAAAATACCTGATAATTCAAATTAGAAACATTAATATTTTCTGTACTTCATTTACGCAGATAAGATTTTACTAAGTTTACTAAGGTCTTCACCTTAGAACAAATGTTATCAGTGTTAATTATAAACAACACTATAGTTATTTAAAAATAAATTTCTTGGAGAATTAAAATAATTTTTAGAAATATTTTGCCATTTAAAAAATATTTCTAAATAAAACTCCTATCAAGAATGGTTTTAAGGGGTGGCTAGGTGGTGCAGTGAATAGAGCACTGGCCTTGGAGTTAGGAGTACCTGGATTCAGATCCGACCTCAGACACTTAATAATTACCTAGCTGTGTGGCCTTGGGCAAGCCACTTAACCCCATTGCCTTGAAAAAAAAATCTTAACAACAACAGCAAAAAAGAATGGTCTTAAATAAAATACAAGTCTGACCATGCCATGTCCCCTACTCAGTAAACTCCAGTGGTTCTCTATATCTCTATGTTTGGTATCCAAAGTCCTTCATAACCTGGCTCCTGCTACCCCCATGCCTTTCCATTCTTTCTTATATTTACAACCTTCCACAAACTCTACTATTCAATAACATTGGCCTCTTTGGCTTTTCTTTAAACAAGGCCTTCCATCTTCTGACTCTGGAGATTTTCACTAGTAGTTTCCAATGCTTCTTCATTTCTGTTTCCTAACTTCCCTTCTACAGGAAGTTTTCCTAATTCCCGTTACTTATAGTGCCTGTTATTTCCAGTTTACACTTTATATAACTTGTTTGTATATATTCTTTTGCATATTGTCTCCCTAAGCTCCATGAGAGCAGACTGGCTGTTACCTTTCTTTGTATCCCTAAGCCTGAAGCAATAGTGCCTGGCACATGGTAGGTATGCTAGTAACAAATGCACAAATAAAACCAATGTAGCCAAACTTAGAAGGAAAGTAAAAACTAGGAAAAAATGTTAGACAGTTTCTCAGAAATAGGTTTCATATCTCAAATACAGAGAGAACTTTGTCAAATTTATAAGAATGAGTCATTCCCCAATTGAACAGACAAAAAAAATGAACAGGCAGTTTCTGGATGAAGGAATCAAAAACTATAGTCATAAAAAAATGCTCTAAACCATTATTGATTAGAGAAATGCAAATTAAAACAACTCTGAGGTATGCTCAATCCTATCAGATAAACTAAAACAATAGAAAGGGAAAATGGCTAATGGGGGGTTGGAGAATGTGGAAAAACTTGGACACTAATACACTGCTAATGGAACTATGAACCAATCCAGTCATTTTGGAGAAAAATCTGAAATTATGCTGAGAGAATTATAAAACTGAACACCCTTTGACCCAAGGTGTCAGGAAAAAAGAAGTTTAAAGGTTCCAATGTAATTATAGCAGCTCTCTTTGTGGTGATAAAGAACTAGAAAATGAGGGGATACCCACCAACTGGAGAATGGCTGAATAAGCTGTGGTATGAGATTGTGATGAAATATTACTGTGCTGTAAAAAATGATAAGCATGTTGATTTTAGAAAAACATGGAAATACTGCTATGAAATAATGAGTAGAACCAAAAGAATGCTATATAAAGAAACAGAAATAATTTTTGAAGAGTAACTGTGAATGAACAAACTATCCTCAGTATTACAAAAATTTAAATCAACTACAAAGGAAGATTCTTTCGCTTTTAGAGAAAGAACATCTGTGTGTGTGTGTGTGTGTGTGTGTGTGTGTGTGTTTGTGTGTTTTAGAGAGAGAGAGAGAGAGAAATAGTGGTCTTCTCTAGTATGAGGTATAGAGGAAGACAGTTTGGAATTTAAAACATAACATTAAAAAAAAAAAGAAACCATATTGTCACAACTACAGTACTCTAATTGACTTACTCTTTTGAAATGAGTAGCTGACTGAACTTTCCGCACAGGCTGCATCAATGCATCTCTTACAATGATACTGATGTCAGCCCCTGAATAACCATCTGTTTTCTTCCCTAGTTCTCGGAAGTCGGCCTCTGATAGGCTGTTGTGTGTTGTCCCCATATGTAATTTAAACATTGCTGTTCTAGCATGATCTTCAGGTAAAGGAATATAAATACGTTTCTCAAATCTGAAAAATATGAGAAAGAATATAAAATATACTTATTAAAAAACTGGAAAATAAAGAACTAGATAGTGGTAATCTTAATTACATATTCAAAGTTTGATTAAATAAAGTTTTGAATATGCTAAATCTGGCAGTTAGGTCTTACATTTGAATGTTTCGTTTTTCTTTGCAGAAAGTGTCCGTGAAACAACTTTTTAAAAGGATATCAAGTTAATCATCTGATGTTTGAAAAGTCCCCAGTTTTCACCATGAAATGTCATAAAACAGCTCACCTTTTCTCCTTTGAATAATATTATAATTAGGAATTGCCTTCTTGGTCATGTACATATCAACAAATAAATCACACTTTATGTCACAAAAATAAAGTCAAACTACCATTCAAAATAGTAAAAATACATTTCCAAACATTAACAGATGGATATGGAGATACTATACAGATCTATTATAGATAGAATCACACAAGCAGCATGTAAGAGAGTGGAAATTTGCAGGGATACAGCACAAATAAAAGTCACTATATGTTTATGAAATTAATCTAGCATTAATGCCAGCTGCAAAAAAATTGGTAAACTTTTAAGTACCATGTAAATAAAGCTATGCCTTAATTGCGATTTTTAATTTTTTGGTGGGTAGAAGGGGAGGTGGGGGGAGGCAATTGGGGTTAAGTGACTTGCCCAGGGTCACAAAGCTAGTAAATGTCAAATATCTGAGGTTGGATTTGAACTCAGGTCCTCCTGACTCCAGCACTCCTATTCATTGCTGCTTCTTGACTATTTATAATTGAGAAGAGTTTGGGGGATGATTTGGTGGTTCAGGATTATTTTTTCAAAGTTGTGAAATTCAAATCATTCACTTATCTTAAATGTTCATTCAAAATTAAGATTGTGGGACAGTGAATAGAGCACCGGCCCTGGAGTCAGGGGGACCTGAGTTTAAATCCAACCTCAGACACTTAATAATGGCCTAGCTGTCTTGGGCAAGTCACTTAACCCCAATGCCTTAAAATAAAAATAAAAAAGAATTAAGATTGTGCTTTTCAAGTTCAGTCTATATTTACCCACTCTTGCCAGGCTTGCTGATGAATGAATTAGATGAATGCAAAGAAATTATAGGTTTATATTAGCCAATGTAGAATGAACAGTCAGGAATATTACTGAGTGAACAAGGTGACAAATTATATTAATTTCTCCCACAACTGAAGATTCATAATTCAATGTAAAAGTTAGAGAAATAACCTTTTTTCCCCCTTTTGGAAACTAACACAGGTCATCTTCTACTGACCTTGGTTAAAAAAAAAAAAGAAATACATACACACATATATATACATATATGTATGAATGTGTATGAAAAGACAATTCTAGAACAGGACCCAACAGAAACAAAATACCAATTAAGGAACATTTGTAAAACTCTATGGAATGTGTGCCTGGGCAGTCAGTCAACAGCTTTATAAAGCACTTACTCCATTTCAGACACAGTGTTAAGAACTAGAGAGTCAAAGAAAAGCAAAAACACATTTATAAACTAATTAATATTATTACCTGGTGAACATTAAGCAATGAAAACTTCTAAGACATGAAAACTCAAAAGAGCACACAAGAACTATAGTCCTTTCAAATAGATTAATTTAATATTTTGTCTCTCCTTACAAAGAAAGGGTTATTATTATTTAGTGACTGCATCTTAGGTGAAAAATAGGATGATTACAGTACCTTCGTCTGATAGCTGAATCCAGAACCCAGGGTATATTTGTTGCTCCCAGCACCAAAATTCCATCATTGTCCACACCAACCCCTGCACCAAAATAAAGATTATTAAATTATTTATCTTGGTGCTCCTCTAAATTATATATCTGCAAATGATACACTTAAAAACAGTACTTTGTAAAATTTATGTAGCTCTTATGTCAACTTTCTTTTTTTTAATTTTTTTTAAGTTTTTGCAAGGCAAACAGGGTTAAGTGGCTTGCCCAAGACCACACAGCTAGGTGATTATTAAGTGTCTGAGACTGGATTTGAACTCAGGTACTCCTGACTCCAGGGCTGGTGCTCTATCCACTGTGCCACTTAGCCTCCCCAACTATTACCTTTAATTAAAAAAAAAAGACTTATCTTATTATGTAATTTTGCTTATCTCTTATACTTTATTTTTCTTCCTTAAGGATATGATTTCTCTCTCATAACATTCAACAATGCATACCATGGAAACAATGTAAAGACTAACAGACTGCCTTCTGTGGGGGGGAAGCAAAATTAGAGGAAAAATTGTAAAATTCAAAATAAATAAAATCTTTGTTTTATTAAAAAAAAGAAAAGAAACTATTCCCTGATTAGTTGAATTGCTGAAGATGAAGTTATTTAACATTTATAAAATATTCTTTACAACAAAATACAAACACATTGTGAAAGATTTCATCTCTTACCACGTTCACAGTATGTCACAAATCTTTTAATCATTTTACTACTGAGCTATTTTTTTCCTTACTTGATATTTTATTTTATTTTTCCAATTATATGTGATGAAAGTTTTTCAACATTCATCCACAAGCAGTTATAAGTTACAGAATTTTCTTCCACCCACTTCCTCTTAGCGGCAAACAGACTGGTGAACATTTTATATGTAACATTTGTGTTTAACACGCTTATATATTGGTCATTTTCTGCATGAGGAATTAGGACTAAGGGAAAAGAAAGACATGGGATAGAAAGAAAAAGCATAAAATAATTTTTAAAAAAGTGAATATCTACTGTGTTATTTAAGTAATCCTACCTTGCATTTGAACTAGGAATTCTGTTTTAATTCGGCGAGCAGCTTCACTTTCATTTTCACTTCTAGAGCCACACAGAGAATCAATTTCATCAATAAAGATAATGGAAGGTTTGTTCTCTCTTGCGAGCTGAAATAAATTCTTAACTAGCCTGAAAATTTAAAAAAGAAATTCAATTCAATTTTATTTCAAAAGTATTAATAGAAAAAAATTAAAATAATGTGGGAAACAATTCCTTATTTTAAAGAGAAATTATTTTTAGTTTATAACAATATGCTACAAAGAGTTTTTGTTTGCAACTTGTCTTTAAAAGGAAAAAAGTACTGACATTCTCACAATGTTCACAGCATTATGAATTTTTGGAAGGAATGTACTCTAGTTCAATCTCTTCTCTTTACAAACGAAGAAACAAATCCAGAAGTAAAATGATATGCCCTATGTCGTTGAAGGTGGTAGAGCTGGCATTTTAAATCAGGTCATGTATTCCAAATCAAGTATTCCTTTTTGATGTAGATGTGTCACTTAATAAAAACAAATCTTAGAGACAAAAACAATCTTAGAAAAATCCAAATCTCTATAATTCTTCTCCCTAAGCCCTGCCAACATCTCTGGAATAAAAGTTAAAAATCTTCATGATTTTGAAGAATATTTTTCTTTAAAAAATCTGCTAATCTTTAGGAGACTTAGTCAGATAACTCCACTAAAAAAGAAAAAGTTTTTTTCATCAAATTTGTTTAAATTGTTTTTCTTACAATTACACTTCGCATACAAATACTTTAGTTTCTCTTATTCTGTCATTCTCTAGGAAGAACTATGCTATAATGTATGTTATGACTATTATAATACTACTTTTAAAACGAATATTTTATTTGAAAAAATGCAATATAAATGAGTGAACATCTATGTCAAAATAGTTAGATATACTGTCATTTTTCCAGCTATTTTGGGAGTTATTTTCAGAATCAGTCGTAAATTAATAGGAAAAATCAGTCTAATCCTTACTTTAAATGGGGCTTTGATTTTGCCTTCCCAAACTTCATTATCAGTCTGATTACCTATCTTTATGCTCCATACTTGGATATGACAGACTTCTCCTTTTCAGGAATCAAAGACAGTCTTTGCTACCTCTGAGTTCATTCAAAAGAAATTCAAAAATTCTGAAGAAAATTACAAAAGGATTTTCAAAAATATTCACAGTAGGATGTTTAGATTAAGCCCATATTCTCAAATATTGTGATGAAGACAATACTCTTATATTTGTATGTGTAAGTTTTGGCATATCTGTTAAACGATTGGATTCACTTACAATTTGCATTTTAAAACCTAAAATAAGTCAGAGTAATTTGCTAGTCAATGTTGATATCATCTGATTTTATATAACTTTATTTTCTGAATATATCACCAGCAAACCATCTTTTAAATATAGAAAGAATAATAGAGTTCAGGAAAATTAACACATCAGGTATCAGCCAAGTATGATAGTATATACAATGTTTCCTGACCTCTGTAAAGAAGGAACTACTTTCATCTATATTTCTGACAACTGCTTACCATGGAGATGATGGCTGAACTTTACCTAAGCTTCAGGAAGATCCCTTAAGAGAAAAAAATTAAGCTAATTTTCTACAAACAAAAGTTATTGAGTTTTTATGGTAGGCTAAAGGGTAACTCATTTACTACAAGATGTTTTTAAAACATAAGACTGTATTGTTTGTAAAAGTTATGAAAATTATCTCGGGCAAGACCTCTATGCTGAAAGTCTTGTTTTTTTAATTGAGGGGAGTTAGGACCTAGGGATAAAAGGGAAGGAGATGAATAGCTCTTTTCTTATACCACCTCATTAATCTTATTAGACATAATAAAGAAAAGATTTGGATTGTGGTATTTGAGTATACTGATATGCATATAATCTACCTTACTTTTCACAATATTTTCTCGGAAAATTTTGTGTAAACCAAATCACAATTTTCCAATATTTATATAGGAATAACAAAGAAACTTCACTGTCCACTGAATTTTGAGTTGAAAAATACTTAAGTGTTTAATTTAGTGTTGTTTTTCTACCCTACTGCCTCTAATAAACAGCATATGATTCATAAGAAATCCTGAATTATTCCCAATTTTACAAATTAGTTTCTGTTTTACAATTTCAGATTTTTTTTTGAATGCAGTATTTTATGAGAGATACCTGCATTGCTTATGCTTAATAGTCTAAGGTCTTCTCTCACCGTGACCTCTTAGAATCTATGGAAGTCAATAGATTTGGCTCACATTCGAGCATTAAATGTCTGATATTTGGGTTTGTGTGTCTGACCAGAAAATTTGTCTAAGGATTTTTAAAGGACTGTGGCACTGCAAGTACTTTTTGTCTTCATTTCTCTCCATGTTATGCTGAAGACTTACCTCTATAGGACTTTCTCTACCAAGCCCATATCCCCATTTTCCATATATGTATGTATTTTCCAGTGCTTAGAACAGTGCCTGGCATATTGTCAACATTTAATAAATACTTGCTGACTTGACTAAGCAAATCTAATGTCATTTTCATACTGGATATTCTTAATTTAGTACCAAATGGAAAGATAGAGAGTAATTTTTTTTTAAGTCTATCCCAAACTAAGGCTATGCACAAATACAAAAATGTCATGGGTTTTATTTGTTTTTGTTTTGGGGAAACTAGATCCCTATTTTCTTTCAAAGTTCCAAGAGCAGCTGGCACTCACAGATCAGATCTCACTGCAAAGAGCCCCTGAAGAAAGACTACTTTATTAGAAGCAGATTTAGTGGGATGCTTCTCACCTCTCTTAGTATGAATTCTAGACAACTTTCTAAAGTCCCCTCTGTGGGATTCTGTGATATATGCTGCATACATAAACTGATAATTAAAAAAATAGTATTTTTAATATTAAAAATAATTTAATTTTAGATTATTCAGAAAACACTTGAAGATATACAGTGCCTCAACAATATCATTATAAATACTGATAAGAGAACACTGTATTTGGAATAATTTGCTATTATATTAATAGATCTGTCTTGAGGTTTGGATTCATGACATTACCCTTTTAATAGCTGTTAATGAATCAATTTTAGCCTAGAAAGAGTACTCTAGTGGATCTGTCCCTGGTACTATACTATTTAATATTTTTTATCAATGACTTGGACAAAGGTATAGATGACAAACTTATCAAGTCAGCAGATGACACCAAGCTAGATACAACTGATAACATGACAGATTATGGAATCTAAAAATATTTTCGGACTAGAACCTTGGGTTGGATTTAGTAGGATGAACTTCAAAAGGATTAATGTAAAGTTTTATATATGGAAACTAAAGTTCAATATGACAAGGATAAGAACAGGAAGGTGGGCTAGAGAACATACAGAATATACATCTATTTTCTAGGGGTTTAATGAACTAAGTTCAATTATTAGTGTGACATGGCAGCCAAGTGAACCACTGCAATTTGAGCTTCGTTAACAGGGGCAAAAGGTTCAGAACTGTATTTTGCTTTGATTAGATTATATCTAGAACATGTGTTTGGCTCTGGGCATTACATTTTATTTAGCTCAATAGATCAGAAAAGTGCCCAGAGCAGAGCAATAAATATGGAGAAGACTAAACATGGGTAGAAGACTGAAAATTGAAGCTAGAAGATTAAAAAGCTAGCGAAAGAACTTTGCCTGCAGCAAAGACTTAAAGAGCATGTGATAACTAACAAGTATTTGAAGGATGATTTATCATATGGAAGAAAGGGTCTCTTTGGTCCTAGGTCTGCTATCTAGGACTTTCTCTTATTACAGTATCTGTTTCAGGGGTAGTGATGGGATGAGGTACTCCTTTGCACAGGTCTGAAAGTACATTTAGAGTCTACTTCACTGTTTTATGGAATTCTCAGGTAAGAAAGAGGATATTTTATTTAGGATAAAAATAAATAGTATCAAAGAAAAAAGATCAGGATCACACTGGTATCAGGGAACTAACTTCCTCTTTTCCTTCTTGTAGTTCTTTGGCTCTTTTTGCTTTGTGAGTTTTCACTGTTTTTTCCTGAAATTTGTTTTGGTTCTGTTTCAATTCCTGTTCTGCTTTTTTCCCTCTTGTTTCTATTTCAATATGGATGGTTCAACATGTGACTCAGTAGCTATTTCACTTTAGGGGTCTTCTTTTGAAGGGCTGTCATGTGGAAGAAGCAGCAAGGTAGAGTACAGATATGGAGTATGATATAAAGAGCACTGGCTTTGGACATAGGATAAAATGAATTCATTTCATTAACTTTCCAAGAAGAATCTATGAACCATGTAGCTGCAACTTCCTTTTGTCTTTTGCCTTCATTCTGGTTTCACTCCTGACCTCTACACCCCAAATCTTCTTTTCCTTCTCGTTGCTAGCCCTTTTGCCACCTTGGGAAAAAAAAAATCTGTATCTTGAGGTTCTACTTTGCAGCGACCATTTCTCTGGACTACTATCTCAGGTAGGCCCCAGCAATACTCTCCTGCAATCCTGATTCCACTCTCCTGACTTCTTTTCTTCCTCCTTAACATCAGCCTGCTCCTTCAGGGCAGAGACTATCTTGCTTGCTTGTAGTACCTAGCATCAAGCTTGGCATAATACTGTAAGCACTTAATAAATGCTTGTTCTATCTATCCATACCATGTTAAGATCTCATTCAGTTTCTCTAGTAATATATCCACTTAATATCACATAATCTTAGTCTTGGAACGGACAGTTGTGAACACCTAGTTCAACCCACACAGAAAACAAACCCATGTGTTTGTCTGGCTCACTTATCTAGTCTACTTTGCAATCCTAGACATTTCCATCCATTGGTCCTGATTCTTCCTGCTAGGGAGCATGATTGTTCATTGAATACTTGGAGACCACCACCATATTAAGTAAATAAGCACTTATTGGCTATCATGGCAAGTATGTGCCAGGCCCTGTAGGAACACTGTCTTCCTCAAGCCATTTGGGCTAAACATGCCCAGCTCTTTCAACTAATTCTCATTTGATATCAACTCCAGGCTCTTCAAAACTGTGATCAGGTAGTGCTCCTGATGCTAGTGGAGAAAGGTTAACAGGTTGGATAGCCTTCACAAAGAGGTCACTTTTCACTCCACAGTCTGGAAAAGACTGAAAAGTTGCTCAAGCCATGTCCATCTAAAGCCTAGCTGATATTGTTAACTGGTTTCACTAAAACATGATGTTGGTGGAAGCATTATAGAAGGCATGTTTATAAGAACAAAGTTATCAATAGCTGAACAAATGAATCATTTGGTAGTGGATTTTGTACCATTCCAATGGCATCGTACCTCTAGTGGATTAACAGAATTATTGGAAAATTACGTTAATCAAGGTAAAATAATATAAGAGATGCCTGTATGCGTCTTTCTCCAAACACTATTATTTCCAAGTGCTTTCACTGATAAATAAGAATAATTATCATAGAACCAAACAATATTCTCCTAGCTTGTTTTCTGCCAGGAAGTTAGAGTTTTGAAGAACCACCTGACACTGAGTCCTACCGTAAAAGTTTTACTTTTTCTGCAGATAAATCCTTATTAGTGAGAGCATGGAACTTAAACAAAAGAAATAAACTTATAATCTAAATGGTCTCCCCTTTAAAGGTGGTGCGTTTCAACAACACCTCAGTACTAATTATCTAACAATAAACATAATACAAATGAATATTCCAAAAAGCAATTTGCAAAAACATGACTAATTTTTGAACTCTTGTAGGAATGGTATTTTATAACAGTAATTGCTACCAAATAAATTTTGAGAATTGTGAAAGAATATGCCTTAATAAACTCCAATTGATGACTTACTTTTCACTTTCACCTAGCCACTTAGAGACAAGGTCAGAGGAAGATATTGAAAAGAATGTTGAATTGTTGGCTTCTGTAGCAACTGCTTTGGCCAAGTAGGATTTCCCTGTTCCAGGAGGCCCAAAAAGAAGGATGCCCCTCCACGGGGTTCTTTTACCTAAAGTTTAGAGTTAAAAAAAAAAAAGTTTAAAATAGGAATTTCAAGACTACTAATTTTGATAAAGGATTACAGTCAGATGATTACTCAAAACATAAACTCTGGCAGTAAACAATGCTCTGGGATGCATTTTCCATACCAAAAAAAAAAATCCCAAACAAACCAAAAACTATTTTTGATCAGGGGGACATAGAGACCCTGAAGTGCCACAGAGTAAAAACACTGAGTCAAACTAAGTCTAATATGGATTCAACTTTGAACTATTTTACTTTTTTTATTTTTCTTTACAGGAGATCTTTTGGTGGATACTTTTTTATTCCTTTCATCACTATTTTACAGATAGATATTCTTACTTTAGATTGTTTAGTGACTCACTCTCTGACAAATATCAAGTGCAATGCATTTTACCAAGGAGTCAAGAGATATCCTTTCAAGATATTCTATCAAGAAGCAAAATTTTTTTTTAAATGATAAAATTAATTTTTGGCAAGGAAGGACAAATATTTTTATACTGTTGTTGGGATTGGCAAACTTTTAGAAAACAATCTGGAAATATGCAGTGAATTATAACACTGATCATACCTTTTGACAAAGTGATTTCTGGAACTATAAGCTAAATTTGTTAAAAAAAGGAAAAAAGAATAATCTGCACAAAAAATTTTATTATTGTTTGATCTTCAGTACTTTAAAAAACTGGAAAACATTCTCAATGACCAAAGAATGGTTAAATTATAACATATTGAAGGCATAATATCATGCTGTAAAAAATGACAACTACAAAGACATGGAAAGCCTTGTATAAGCTGATGCACGGCAATTATGAATAACTTTTTCTAAATCAACCAACAAAAGAGAACTTAATAAATTTCCAGAAAAGAATGAAGAACAGTAGAAAGAATGTTAAATTGGAAGTCAGAAGACCTAAGTTTTTCTTTAGCTATAAAAAGAGAAGGCTGGAAAAGATGACCTTTTACAATCTCTTCCACTTCTAAATCCTATGATTTCAAAGTAAACATATATTGATATTCTTTTATTTTGTTAAAATGATTAATTGTTTTTCTCATCTAGGTATAGAACTGAATAATTATTGAATTTTAGGGTTGCAACTGGAAATCTCCACATTTTATTAGAATTTCTTTAAAGTTTTCTAAGTTTTTAATTTAAAAAGAAAAAAGCAAAAGAATTTGCTAAGCAAAATAAAATAATAAAAGGAAGGGCCTACCTATTTGATAGACCTGTCTATATTTAATATAGACATATTACTAAGTATTATCTCTTCCAAAAATTCAAAGCATAAATCTGAAAATTTTTAATTATTTCTATTTACTAAAATAGACTTGGTGGAGCTCCTTAACAACATTTTTTTAGCCATTAGTTTGCATAGCATCTGAAAGTATTAACACTATTCTAACACAAGGCTCATGTAACCTTAATTTTTTCCCACAACAAATATTTTTGTCTAGCATTTCTATGAGAAGAGTTTCCTGATACTTTATAAAACATTAAATATTCTTACAAGCAGCAATGAAAGAAGAAAATCAATGTCATGCTGGCACATGGTCTTCCCATTAATAACAGCATCAAATGAATGCTCATTTTCTACATGGTAAAGCACCATCTAAGCCTTTTTTAAAGTTCAGTCAGTTATAATGTTGCCAGAGTCATGGATTTGATCCATATTCAAAATAATTAGCTCAGCACACAGGAAAACTCAGTTTCACAGCTAGACTTGCAAATTTATGTTTTTGATCATTAATGGAATGGAGCAAGGATCAATATATAGTTCTTCACAAACCCATCATTATGACTAGGAAAAAAGTCAATTACTAAGAGTTTTATTAATTAGAAACTACTAAAATATCCTTCAGTTCCTCATCCTAGAAAGATTATATCACTATTACTGATGAAATGTTCTCCTCCTAAGAAGCTGAAGCTAAAGTGAATTTCTTAAGCCAAACCAGACATTCTCAGATATAGTTTTGTAGCACAAAGATTCATTAGGTTTTTCCTCAATGGATAACTCTCTACCATTTATTTGACTCACACAAATTGAGTCAGTGAGCTCACCTGTAAAGAGATGTGGAAACTTAATGGGCAATATCACAGCTTCTTTAAGAGCTTCTTTGGCTCCCTCAAGACCAGCAACATCACTCCATTTTACATTTGGTCGTTCTATAACAATGGCACCTAAAATAGGAATTATGTTATAAACCAAATTAAGAAAGACTATGATCTTGTTTAATTGAAAAGTTGATGAACCTGAGACCCTTCACTAAAGTACTATTCTGAAGTCCCATTGTTAGTGTAGAGGTAAACAGGCTCTCGAAATACAAACTAAGTATAAACTCTAATATATTTACCAAGGGAGGGAAGGCTTGGCATATGAATTATTTGATGGAATGCCAGATGAGAAGTAGCCAATTTAAGTCCAGAGAGGCATACCATCAGTTTATCTTCAGGGTGATTTTTGGCCACAAAAATATCTTTAAAACTATTTAAGTTACAGGAATTGCAACCTGCATCAACGAAGAGAAATATCCACAAAGCAAAATCACAGATCTCTAAGATAATAAAGTGTGAAATGGAAATACTGAAGATTGTATTATTAAACTATCTAGAAAGCTTAGAAATAGTATTTGAAAAATAACATGATGTAGTAGAAAGACTGGACTTATGAGTCAAAAGACTTGAGTTTTTCTTGACTTGATAACCACTGGCTGTGAAAATGGGAAAGTCAGTTAATCTCCCTATGTCTCAGGTTCTTCAAAAGTTTGACAGTATAATAATATAATAATAACTTGTAATTGTACAGTGCTTTAAAGATTACAAAGTATTTGGCAGAGAAGCCGTATAACCTACAATTTTTATTTGATTTTGTTTAGTTTTTTTTGGTCCAGGACAGGCATTGGTATAAAGCAGAGGTGTCCCAGTGCTGCCCAGTAAAATATAAATGGACAATATCTAAGCAAATAAAAAAAATACAATAAAAGGCAGATAATCTTAATTTGTGGTTTTCTAAATCACATGATGCCTAAGGAGATACTTTCTATCTATTTGACCATTCTTCTAAGAACTTCTCTGTATGAGCAAACTAGCAACTGTACTCAAATCAATTTATAATCTTAGACAAGTTGTCTAGAACACAAAGGATATCCTTAAACACAGAAAATTACCATATCATCTCTAGGACAAAGTTATTTAAAGTATTGCTTTGTTTAAGGAACAGAGATAAAGAGAAAAATTCTTTTTAAAGAGAGGCATTGTTATAAAAGTTAAATATATAGACTGAATAAAAGATGGAAAACAGAATTTATCAGTGAAATTTTTAATCTATTTTTCAAATTTTTCACTTACATGCCAATGTTTTTTATTTATTAAATCAGGTTAAAATTATATAACACACACACACACAAATTGGTTAAGGCATGAAAAAAAAGAAAATGTAGTTTCCATTTCTTCCAGAAGAAAAGACATCAGTTTATGTAACAGTCTACTTCATGAGAAATAATATCATAAGGCAAAGAAATGGAAATTTTTTTTTTAATCACTGAAATAAAGGCACAGGAGAGCATTAGAGAATCAAGTTTGAGCCCTGGTTTTTCACTACCTAGTTGTGTTACTCTCCATGAACCACTTAATTTTTCTGAGAAGATTCACCAAATGTAAAATAAAGGGGTTTGAAATAGATGAGTTTTCAGAGCCTTTCAATCTCTAACATTATAGGATAATTAAATTCTAAGTCACAAATTACTGACTGTTCATATTTAGGAAAATGCATTATCACTACAAGAGTGACTTGCTTCCAAGTACCATTTTGTTGTTGAGTCATTTTCAGTCATATCCAATTGTTTGTGACCCCCCAATTGTGGGGTTTTTTTGGCAAAGACAAGTGGAGTGGGTTGCCATTTCCTTTTCCAGCTCATTTCAAAATGAGGAATCAGAGGCAAATAGGGTTAAGTGATTCTTGTCCAGAGTTACAAAGATAGCAATTGTCTAAGGCTAAATTTGAACTCAGCAAGTAAAGTCTTCTTGACTTCTGGTCTGGCATTCTAACCACTGAGCTATCTAGTCCAATTCTCATTTATATTACTCAAAACATCATTGGGATATAGAAAACAGTCTTCACTTTAAAAAGATAAGCCATAAAGGTTTCTAAGTCTTGCAGATCCTACAGATAGTGACAGTCAAGACTAAATCACGTATTTAAGAAGACAAAAGATTTTTCTAATAGAAGGTAAGATGAAAAGGAGTTCAGGCAAAAAATATTTGTGGGTACTTTACTATTAGTAAATTAATTGTGAAAGCAAGCAAATATGGATTAAGAGGAGTAAGGCTACAACAAAAGAAGCTATGGCAATAATCAAAATAAAGTTTTTTCTAATTTGTTCTGCTACTTCACACCTAACTTAAGGCTGAAACCGTGATGACTTCTATTAGAATGAAAGTCCCTGAGTCTTTCCCATTTTGCTTTGTTATCTGTAACCCCAGAGCTTAGCACAGTATTTTGCACATTAAAAAGCACTTAAGAGGTTTTTATCTATTCCTTTTAATAGTCTGCTAAAACAATAAGACTCATAATTTTCATTTATAATCAATACATATACTGTCTTGAAGCAGTAACGTTAAGGTAAATACTTCCAATTCACTGAGTCTTGCATTATCAATGTCCACATAAGAGTTAGGGATATCTGACTTATTTTCAGCTTTACTAGTAGAGTCAAGAAGGAATATAAATACGAAAATAACTGGAAGTCTATCATTTGATGGGGAAAAAAAGGCAATTGCTATCATGTGACAAGCCCTATCAATAATTATCAGACGTGAAGACTCCTTTTTAAATGTTCTAAATCAAAACATCAATATCATGATCAATACTTAAGGAATTTTAGCTCTTGTATCTCTTCAAATATATCATTTAAATCTGCCACAAGTTATGAATTTATTTTCACAAGGTAACGAATTTAAGGGGGGGAATTCTAAAACAACCTTGAAGTTGATTCTGTAGTTTCTTTTTTTCTGGATCATCTGATTCTCCATCCCCATCACTGTCATTCCTAATAAAAAGAATTAAATATATTCAAATGATCATTCACTGATAGGATATAAAATAAAACAGATATGAATAAGGGGATAGCTCAAACTTTAGATTTTTAGAATTTTGGAGGGAAATTTTAAAATATGTATATATTCATTAAATGTTGGTAGTAATTTGCCATTTTGGGTTAACGAATTAAAATAAAATAAAATAACATAACAAAATATCAAATCTATTACATATATCAAATGATGAGTCTTGAATGGGAAAAAAAAAACTTAAGAAACCATGAATCAGGGCTCCAAATTCTAGTTAACTGTCTTTCACATAATATGACTTATTAGACAACAAACTTTGTTGTGCTTATTTTACCTTAACAAATTGACCTATAACATAATTATGGTTTTTACAAAATTATCAAAACAAATTAAAACTTATGCTTTATTTTACATTTGGAAAATATTAGGAACGTAATTTTTTCTCTGAAAATATGTAAGAATTTCTTGGGTTTTTAAAATATTATGTTGTCTGGCCCCTCTTTAAATATAAAGAATAACTGTAATTCTTATTTCATAAAAGATGCTTATTTTTCTAGTTTTTTTATTTAACAGGATAAAAGAACTAGAAGATATTTTGCTTCTTTTTGTGTTTTTCTGCAGTTGTACACTAATCTCAATTTACTTAATTTTGAAGACTTTTAACTTTTAAAACAAGAAATTTAAATATGCCATAAATCATTTTATATAAAATGATCAGAGGCGTTCTACATTTGTATAATGTAAAATCTGAAGCTAATAGGAAAAATCAGTTATTTTTAAAAATTCAATTAAAATATTAAGCTCCAATTGAATATGGCATAATATGTTCAGAGGATTAAAATAATGATGAAAAACAATACTCTGCATCCAGAGAAAGAACTGATAAAAAGAAATTATATAGAACAATTTCTAAAAAAATTTTTTTAGGGTTTTTTTATTTTTTATTTTTTTGGCAAGGCAATGGAGTTAAGTGGCTTGCCCAAGGCCACACAGCTTAATTATTTAGTGTCTGAGGCTCGATTTGAACTCAGGTACTCCTGACTCCAGGCCAGTGCTCCATCCACTGTGCCACCTAGCTGCCCCCATAGAATGATTTACACACACACACACACACACACACACAAACAGATCGCGTGCGCGTGCCCAACCCCCACCCTCAATGGTAATCATCCTTAGGGAGAAAAGGGAAAAAAAGAAAAAAAAAAGAAAGTTACATGATATTTTGATTATTTATAAGGAGTATTAAGTTGTACATAATAACTTTGCAGTTTCATGTGCAATCACTGGAAATGCTTTATTTTTTTCCTTTAAGAATAAAATAAATAAAAGAAAAAAAAGAAAAATGTTAGATAAGTTTCTTTCCTCAAGAGATTACAATCTGGAGCTTAAAATCTATTAAGCTTGTGCATAAATAATTATAAACCAGATAAAAAAATTAGTAAATACATGAGGAGATTTTCTATGATTTTCCCCCTCCTGTAAACTATGAGGATGGGACAAGTAACAATTTATTTATTTGCTGATTAAGAACTCAGATATGAACAATTTATTAAACACCATTCTGCATAGCAATATCAAGTGCAAGTGATATGTAATGATCAAACTAATAAAATGAAATATGGGTAATAGGTATTAATACTGATCTTTTAAACTAGAACTTTAACAAATAAAAGATTAAAACCAGAGATTATTTTCTCACAGTGAACTTAAATGATTTTTAAAGTACACTAGTGGGGAGGCTAGGTGGCCCAGTGGATAGAGCACAGGCCCTGGAGTCAGGAGTACCTGAGTTCAAATCTAACCTCAGACACTTAATTACCTAGCTGTGTGGCCTTCCAAGCCACTTAACCCCATTTGCCTTGCAAAAACCTAAAAAAAAAATTAATAAAGTATACTAGTGATGACAGCAGAGGAAACTGGTTCCAGGACAACTACTAGAAAATATGGATCCATTTGTACCTGCTATCACTCTTTTCCTCCAGTTATTTTTGGAAGATTCTTGTTTTGTCACTACCTACGATTTTAATGGTTTTAAAACAAATAATTTTTATCTTGAGTACTGAATCTGGAAAATAAAAGGAAAATAAAGCTATGTATGAGACATACCCCTTTTCATCAGTTGGGCTGGATTTTCCCTCTTTCACTGGCTTCTGTGGAGCTTTCTCCTTCTTTTTCAAGTATTCTTTTAGTTTCTCGGCTCTATCAAGATATTCTGTACACTTTACCCTGATACTTTGTTTTGCTTTATCACCTTGTGCTTCATCTAATTAAAAAGAGAGAGATTCTTCATTAATGATTTAAGTTGCGGATTAAGTGAAAATTTATCTTTGTTTTCTGCTCTGATATTTTGAAGAATCCAGGATTCAAAGGTGGAGTACACTCTCCACGATCTAGATCTCAATCCTTGTAAATATTTTTTTTTATTTTGTGTTTTTTGTTCATAATTTTCCTATAAGGAGCTGCTCAATGTGACATAGACCTTTTACTTGGAGAAAACAATGTTGTATCCAGGCAGCCCATTCAACTATGTTTTTTAAATTCTAAAAGTAGCATTTTTGGGGATCTGAGAGAGCTTGTCTTTACCTCAGTCAATGATGAGCTCAAGATACCAATGTAGTATTTGATGACTAAGTTTGTGTATAAATATATAAAAATCAAGACTATAATTTAATTATCTGGTGTCTCTATAATATATACTTTTTTTCTTCATTCAGGACAGATAATCAAGAGCTCCCTGTTCCAATAAAACCATTTATGAAAAAAGAAAAATGAAAATTATAAGATAGCAACCATTTTTCTTATATCCACGATCCTTACTGATAACAATTAATTACTTCATAAGCATAAAAGATAAATATTAAATCTATCACCCTTACAACAAAGTATCAGTATAATTTTTAAATACATGAAACTGGCCAGACATAAAAACTTCCTGAAAAAAATAGTACACATTAAAATTAATTCTCACAATTTAGCTTTGAACTCAAACTGCAGATTAAAAGTTCACAAAATACAAATGCTCATTTGTTAGATTTACAAATAACAAGCATTTACCAACAATTCCTAATTCACAAAGTTCTCATTTCATCTATTTTTGAAGGAAATTCCTTCTTATTACATAGGTGTTATATTTCTAAATATTCTTAGAAAAATTTTTAAAAGTTCATATAATAAAACTCATCTGAGTTAGCAGGCTAATTTTCAAAAAATATAAACACCAATATCATTAAATTTACATTCACACATCAGATACTATAATGGTAAATGTATTTGTTAGCTACTGGCTCAATGGATGATACAAATTTTCAATTCAATTAAAAACCATGCAGAACATAAACTAAGCTCAATCCCAGCCTAATGAAAAAGGGATATAAGAATGTACTCATACTTCAATACAGAAGTAACTATTATATAATTACATACAGTAAAAAGATAAAAATATTATTTGTAATCTCTAAGGGGGGAGAAGAGTATTTTTGATGGGAGAATAAAGTATGATTTCATGGAAAAGACAGTATTTGAATTGAGTTTTAACACATGGTTAAGAACAAAACAAGAAATGGGGACAAGATAGGAGAGAATCCAGGCATGAGATATGGTGGGCATGGAAACAAGGTAATAGGGTAGGCTGAAGGCGGTAGGGTATAGCAAAGAGTGTTAAGTATTGGAGCCAGGGAAAGACCTGGAGTCCAAAGAGCAATTCTATCAATTAGAGCCAGATAATTATGGGCACGTTAGTTATCTCTAGGAGTCTCAGTTTCCTTTCTGTAAAATAAAGAAAATACTACCTAAAGTGTACCTATTTACAAAACTGCTATAAAAATAAAGCAAGATAATTTAGGCCAAAGAGCTTCTCTGCCAACTTTGTGCTTTATATTAGCTAAAATTAATATTATTCAGGGAAAAGGCAATGATTAGTCATTTTGGCCAGAGAGGAGAACAGTATGAGATAAGTCTAGAAAAGTAGGATGATGCCAGAATGGAAGACTAATGATACCAGGCTGAGAAGTTTAAACTCTAAACTTTACTTAATAGGCAAAGGTTAGTGAAGATTTTTGAGTAAAAGGAGTACAAAATATGTATAAATTTCATTATGGCAACTCCTGAAGACCATCTGCAAAAGCACAGAGGGACTGTGAAATGCATTAATGGAGAGAGTATCCACAATGATAAAGCTGAAGATCCCTGAAGTATTATAGTATCTTTCTTTTGTTTTTAAGAAAATTTAAAGAAGAAAAATGATTAACTGATGAAATCTTACATTTAACTACATGGATAAAATACTGTACAGCATTTTGATATAGATGGAGTGCTTCTTCATAGTTCCCTGCTTTATCTTCTTGGGCTGCTTTGCTAGCAAGGTCTATTGCTTTCTGAAAGAAGACACATACAACAATGTAATGAAAAACAAAGTAGGATGATTATAATGTAAACAATACAAAGTCAAAATACTTTGCAAACCTTCCATAAAAGTCAAATAATCTTAGAAACAAAAAAAAATTCCATTCATGTTTTCTAAAATGTTTTAATTCAGTGAAACAAAATTTGAAACAAATTAAATTCCCACAATTACCATCTAAATATACTTATACGTATTATGAAGATTTATATATATATTTAATTCAAAAAAACCAAGCATCTGATATTTTAAAATTTGACAGAAAAAGAATAGTTCTGGAAAAATACAAAAATCAAATACTGTTCAATTAAAGTATAGAAGACAAGAATTAAGTTTTCAATTTGAAGTACTAAAAGCAAGCTCCATAAAAAATTAAGAAAAGAAAAAAATTAAGAATTCAAATATTGCAAGATAAAGGAAAAAGGTAAGTTAGACAAATAAAATAATTTTATATCTACTGTTAAAAAAAATTAAATGTGTCCATTACAAGAACTACCATCCATCATTGGGTAATTTTCCTCCTACTTTATTTTCTTCATTGTTATCTAAACTAGATCTTATTCCTTCAATAACTGTAAATGCTCAAATTAACTGACTAATTAATAGTTTGAAGTGATATTACCTCTTTGGTGATGTCTGAGTATCTATGAAATGAAAAGATCTGACAACTTTTTTGAGATCTGAAGTACCATTAATTTTCATGATTCCTTAAAGGTATCCAAAAAAAAAATATCCAAACTATAGACTTTTTTTTTTTTTGCAAGGCAATGGGGTTAAGTGGCTTGCCCAAGGCCACATGGATAGTAATTATTAAGTGTCTGAGGTTGGATTTGAACTCAGGTACTCCTGACTCCAGGGCTGGTGCATAGGGCACCGTGCCATGTAACTGCCCCCAAAACCCCAAACTTTATAGACAATACATTATAACAGAATTGGAGAATTTCAGTGGTAAACAAGACCTTATGGATTTCTTCTCTAATCCTTTTGTTTCATATATACCTAGACCTAGACATGTGAACTTATTTGTTGGGGATGGCATAGGAAAGACTTGGATCCAGGTCTCCATAAATCCACTTCAAGACTTTTTTTTACCTTGTAGGCAAAGTTAATGTAAGAATTTATTTCCTTCATTTCAAAAAATGAATCCAATTAAAAATTGGGGGAAAACTGATTGAACAAATACCATTTAATATGTTTATCAATAAAGCAACAATCTGTGTTGTCAGGTCATGGATTCCCTTTACCAAAACAGAACACCAAGACAGAACAAGCAATATAAAAATTTTCTCTAAATTTAGAGAAATGAGAATTGCTTCATCGAACAGTGTCAGAGGTGAGATGTGAACCACATCTTCCTGACTCCAGGGCTCTCTATACACCTAGGGTCTGTAGCTATTAATAGAAAAGGGAAAATTGAAGTAGATTATAACTTTATAGAGACTCATATTTATGTGAAATTGAAAAGATTTTTTAGGCTAATCATTAGACACAAAGTATATAATGCTGTCAAAACTGGTTTTAAAAGAACAATTTAAAATCAAGCAGCACTGAGCCGAGTAATCTAAAGGAAAAAAAAATGCAAGTTCACCCTTAGTCAAACTTACGTAAACTTCCTTGTGCTTATGATGAATATTGTATTTTTCTCATTTGGGAATAAGATAAATATAGGCAAGATAAGGGTTCTGTGCCAGTAAGACTTAATAAAACAATTATCTATACATTATTTGCATTTATGTAAGGCCAATAGAATTGCAGAGAATGAAGAAGTAATGACCAAAATGGTCCTCTCCTCTAAAAGATCTGTTTGGGTCTTGTCCAGTTAGAGCTATATAAACAAACACACGTTACAGTAAACAAGGTTATGTCACATGTATTCAAAAGAAACCCAATGCCAGTCCTGATCCAAAAAGTCCTAAGGAAGCTGCGGCCAAAAGCTGGGGGAGCCCGCCTCCCCCAAATCAGCCCCCAGACTGAAGCTCAGCCAGGTGCGGGCCTCCACCTGTCCACACTTGCCGCCGGGCCCGAGCCGGGCCCGCCTCCCGCGAGCCCACCACCAGACGGGCAGCTGGCACGCGGGCAGGGGGCGGCCCCGGGGGGGAGTCGGGGCACTGACAGCCGCTCCCGCCGCCCCTCCCCCACCCGCCGGTGACCCGGCGCGGCCGCGGAGGTGGGCCGAGTACCTGGAGATTGGCAGATGCCATGGCGACCGGAGGAGCCCACGGCCACGGGCGGCGGGCGGCGGGCGAGACTCCCCCGCGTCGGGTGCGGACGGACGGTGCCTGTCGGCGCCCGGGAAGACGGGCTCTCTTCCGGTCCTTCTCCGGCCGCTTCTGAGGGTCCCCCGGGACCCCTCCCCGCCCGCCTTCCGCACTACTTCCTCAAACCCAGCCCCCCCATGAAGCGACTGTCCCGCCCTCGTTCCGGAGGCACTTCCTGCTGCGTCACCCGCGGCGCGTCGTGACGTCACAGCCCAGTCCGGCCCGGGAATGGCTGACGAGACTCCGGAGGCGGGGCCGGGCCGAGGCCGGCGAGAGGGAGCCAGAGCGCAGGCGCGCTCGGATGACGGACGGGCGGGGTGGAGCCGGCGCGGGAAGCTGGACTGAGGTTGCCTCTTCCTTCCCCTTTTCCAGGCGAGTGTCTCGCATACCCTTCCCTGTACTCAATAGGTATTTAATAAATGCACATTTGTTTGCGCTTAGTAGGTTTTAAGAGGCAGAATTATGAGACTTCGCATCGGACTTCCATTAGTCCGTGGGCTCGTTCCTCAGAAGCGCCTGTTATTTTTATGACCCTTGAGATACTCCGGGTGCTTGTTGTTGTGTCACGGCCCTGACCCGTGGAGAAGAGGAGGCACGAGGCTGTGGGCTCCGCCCGAAGTATGCAGGTGCAGGTTCAGCTTCTAGCTACTCCCCGGCCTTGTGATTTCAGTCATGCTACCGAGCCACACCTGGCCCCGACGTCTCAGTGGCCGGGGACTTTGCTAGAAGGTCGTCGGAGATAGGTCTGGGGCCCAGTTCTGCCTGACTGCCCACCCCCATGCCGTACCCCTTCTCAGGATGCCCATCCTTAGGGCCAGATAATACTATTTTGGACAGAGTGATTTCTCATGTTCCTACAGTTTGCAGTGATTCCAAGAATCAGAATGATTACAGGCTTGAATTTCAGTATTTGTGAATCCAGAAGTCACTTTATTTTTTTATTTTTTTAGGTTTTTGCAAGGCAAATGGGGTTAAGTGGCTTGCCCAAGGCCACGCAGCTAGGTAATGATTAATTATCCGGGACCGGATTTGAACTCGGGCACTCCAGGGCCGGTGCTTTATCCGATGTACCACCCCCTGGAGTCACTTTAAATCAAAATAATCGTCACTGCCCATGTGATAAAACTGACAGGAATAAACATGAAGTGTCCCAAGAGTGAGCAAGATTGTTATACTTTTCATGTATCTAATATCAACTTAGCATAATAAAAAGAATGCTCAGCTTGGAATCATGGAACCTTGAATCATTGGAAGGTTTTGCTTTTTAGGACTCAGGACAAGTAACTTGCTACTCCCCGAGGATCATCTTTAAAATGGGGGTAATCTTTATAATATTTATAATAGTTTCCAACGTTGTAAGGATCAATTGATATTTTTTGAACTTTAAAGCATTTTATTACTGTCAGATAAGTAATTTGATTTCACAATCATTTGAGCTCTTCTCAGTAGAATGTAAATTCTGAGAGTTAATGAATAAATGAAAAAACATTACATTCAATGAACTGCTACAAATAGAAAAATAAGAGTCTGAACTCAAGGAACTTAGACATGCTAAGGGGAGAAAGTCCATAGAAAAGTACAAATATGAGACAGATGGAAAAACTCAATGACTAGGAGATGAAAATACATCCTGCACAGTGTCATTTTCAATAATAAAACCCTGCTCTTTTTTGTTGTTGAAGTATTTGTCAGGGCAGGAACTTGTGTGGTGAGGAATTTCCTTTTCTTAGTCTTTTGCAGTGAGTCAGCAATCTCAAAGGCAGTTGCTTATAAGAGGATCATCTCCATGACATACCTGGATGATGACTCTGAGAGCCAAACTAATTTCAGGGCTGGTAGCACTGCATTTCCCAGGCTCTCAGGTTTAGCTTCTTTTTAAAAGTAATTAACTAGTTGGCAATTGGGGCTTGTGGGAAGGATATCAGGCCTCTTTGTCACAAGTTATTCCCTAAGGGCAGAGATTGTTTCTTCTCTCTTCTTCCCTCTCCCCTTTAGTTATCCCCAGTACCTAGGAGAGCACCAGTATCTGAAACATGCTAATAAATGCTTGCTGCATTACATTAATTTGAATTCCTGTTTTATAGATGAGAAAACTCAGACTTAGAGAAATTAACTGCCTTTTCTTTTTTTAATATTGTTTAACAGTCTAGCTTTTTATTGTTTCTGTTTTTACAAGGCAGTGGGGTTAAGTGACTTGCCCAAGATCACACAGCTAGGTAATTATAAGTGTCAGGCTGGATTTGAACTCAGGTCCTCCTGACTCCAGGGCCAGGGCTCTCCACTGCACCACCCAGCTGCCTCTTAACTGTGTTTTCTAAGACAAGGCAAGATGCCAGTGGTAAGACTTTATTTTGCTACTTTTCTGAATACTTTTTTTCATAGCTCAGATGTTCAAAAGATTATTTTATATTTCTACTTTTTAATATCTTGGAATCTTTCAAAGTTTATCATTAACATTTAAGTCACCAAATGGTCTTTTCTCTAATCTTAACCTCCTGAACCCTTTTTTTGTAGTTACTGATATACTTTATCAAAGTCCCTTGGAATTTTCCTTCTATGACTACTGTCTCTTACCATGGATATAATTATTATCTCTATCATCTCCATCAGTATAGATGGCTTCTAGATTAAATATCCAGGCCTAGTCTTCTGTATCCCCTGGGCTTCAGTGTTCTGAACTACTTAGCCGTAATAAAAAAAGAACTTGGACATTATCTTTCAAGAAATTATCAAAGAAAACTGCCCTAATATCCTAGAATGAAAGGGTAAAATAATTATTGAAAGAATCCATTGATCACCTCCCAACAAATGAAAACTCCAAGTAAAATTGTAGTCAAATACCAGAATTACCAGCTCAAAAAAAAAAATACTGTAGACTGCTAGAAAGAAACATTTCAAATACCAGGGAGCCACAGTTTGGATTACACAGAATTTATAGCTTCAACCATAGAGGATTGGAGGGTCTGGAGTATGATATTCAGGAAGGCAAAGGAGCTTGGATTACAACCAAAAATTAACTACCCAGCAAATTGAGCATACTCTTTCAGGTGAAAAGATTCAATAAAATAGGGAAACTTTCAAGCTTTCCTGATAAAAAGATCAGAGAGATAAACAGAAATTCATTTTTTAAATACAAGTCTCAAGAAATGTATAAAAAAGGTAAACAATAAAGAAAAAAATGTTAATAGATCAAACTGTTTACATCCCTACATGGGAAGATTATACTTATAACTATATATATAACTATAACTATATTAGGACAATTAGAAAGATTATACTTAGAGGATGTTGGTATAAATTACTTTTGATGTCATAATATTAAAAGAATTATTTTGGAGGAAGAAGAAAGGGAGAGGCAGAATCGGTTAAATTATATCACATGAAAAAGTGCAAAGGACTTATTATAGTAAAGGGAAATAAGGGAGGTGGGGGTTGAACATTGAATTTTACTGTAATTGAATTTGGTTCAAAGAGGCATAACACACTCTCAGATGAATTTAAAAATTTATCCTGGGGGAACTAGGTGGCAAAGTAGATAGAGCAACTGACCCTGAAGTCAGGAAGACCTGAGTTCAAATCTGAATTCAGACACTTAATAATTACTTAGCTGTGTGATCTTGGGCAAGTCAGTTAACAAAGAAAAAAACAAAACAAAACCAAAATTTATCTCATACTACAAGAAAGTAGGAGGGGAAGGGGGGGAAGGGGAGAATGACTGATAGAAGGGAGGACAGGAGTAGGTGAGGAAAGAAGAAAGAAAAATGGAGTAGACTGATAGAAAGGAGGGCAGATTGATGGAAGTCATGTTCAAAATCGAAACACTGATGAGAGGTGGGAAGAGAACATGTGTGAAAATAGGATGGTGGTTAATACAGAGTTTGTAATCATAACTGAATGTGAATGGAATGCACTCTCATAAAACAGAAACAGATAGAGTGGATTAAAAACCAGAATCCTACAATTTGTTGTTTACAAGAAACATATTTAAAACAGAGAGAGATACACACAGGGTAAAGGTTAAAGCCTGGAACAGAATCTATTTGTTTTATCTGAAGTTAAAAAAAAAGCAAGGGTAGCATTCCTGATCTCACAAAAAGCAAAAGCAAAAATAGATCTAATTAAAAGGGATAAGTAAGGAAACAATATTTTGCTTAAAGGTACCAGAGACAGTGAAGTAATATCAGTACTAAACATATGCACCAAGTAGTATCACATTCAAATTCTTGAGAAGTTAAGTGAGTTACAGGAAGAAATTGACAGCAAAACTCTATTAATAGGGGATCTCAATCTCCTTTTCTCAGAATTAAGTGAACCTAACTTCAAAAGAAAAAGGAAATAAGGTGAATAGAATTTTAGAAAAGTTAGATATGATAGATATCTAGATAACATTGATTGGAGATTGAAAGGAATATTCCTGGGGATGGAGCTGGAGAGGTTCTTCTCTTAGGTGCTCTCTCTCTCTCTCTCTCTCCAGTATTTCCAAACTTATAAACTAAGGATTCTAACTAAATGTTCGAGAGACAGAATCCACAGAGGAATCCAGTGAGGCAGTTCTCCAACCCAAGGTAATCTGGAAAAGAGCGGAAAAGCTCTGCTCCACAGGGTTAGGGGGCAACCTGCCAGAGCAAAGGAACTTAAGCCTCCTGGAGGTAGCCCCAGGGCACTGGGAGCCGCAGCTCATGGCAGTGGGGCCAGTTGCTTGACCTATACCCCAGGGAGCACCAGGCACAACTTGGGGGATCGGCAGGGGGACCTCTGCCAGAGCGAGTGGGTGAAGCCCAGCCCTCAGGGCACTCAGCGAGCAGTGTGGGCAGCCAGGGCAACCCAGATCCAGGAACTGGAAGCAGGCAGGGGCAGTAAGCAAGAGCTCCCTGGCCCAGTGCTGAGCCTAGGGACAGGAGTAGAGAGAGACTGCTGAGCTCTGTCCTCTGTTCCTGGAACAGGACTCTGGAGCTCTGACCACATTCACATCCTGATCAGAGTCTAGGCCCCCCCATAGAACAGCAGGGCACCCCCCCATCTCAGCTCTGTGGCAGAGGGGTGCACTTGTGGTCATTGACAGATCAGGAGGGAAGCCAGAGCCTCACACACGCAGATCTTTGTGGGGGGAGGGTCCCAATAATACTCAAAAGCTCAGGAAGCACCCCAAAAATCAGGCACAGGCTGGGAACATGAGTAAATAGATAAAAAAGAGGAAAACCATTGAGAAATACTTTGCCTATGATCCCAAGAAGGATCAAAACACTCAATCTGAAGATGAGGAAGTAAAAGCTCCTGCATCTAAAGACTCCAAGAAAAACAGAAATTGGGCTCAGACTATGATAGAGCTCAAAAAAGACTTTGAAAATCAAGTGAGGGAGATAGAAGAAAAATTGGGAAAAGAAATGAGAGAGGTGCAGGAAAAACATGAAAAAAGAAGTCAGCAGCTTAGTCAAGGAGATCCAAAAAAAAATGCTGAAGAAAATAACATGTTAAAAACCAGCATAGGTCAAATGGATAAAACAGTTCAAAAAGTTATTGAAAAGCAGAATTGGCCAGATGGAAAAAAGACATAAGAAAGCTCTCTGAGGAAAACAAATTCTTCAGGTGTAGAATGGAACTGAGGGAGGCTGCTGATTTTACGAGAAATCAGGACGCAATACTTGAAAACCAAAAGAATGAAAAAATTAGAAGAAAAGGTGAAACATCTCATTTAAAAAACAACAGATATGGAAAACAGATTCAAGAAAGATAATTAAAATGATTGGAATACCTGAAAGTCATGATCAGGCAAAGAGCCTTGACATCATTTTCAAAGAATTACTATAGGAAAATTGCCCTGATATCGTAGAAGCAGAAGGCAAAATAGAAATTGAGAAAATCCACCAATCTCCCTGAGAAAGAGATCCCCCCCCCCAAAAAAAAACCCTGAGGAATATTACAGCCAAGTTTCAGAACTCCCAAGTCAAAGAGAAAATATTACAAGCAGCCAGAAGGACTCAATTCAGATATCGTGGAGCTGCAGTGAGGATCACACAGGACTTAGCAGCAACTACATTAAAAGCTCGTAGGGCTTGGAACATAATATTCCGGCAGGCAAAAGAGCTCGGAATGCAACCGAAAATCAACTACGCAGCAAAACTGAACGTCCTCTTCCAGGGAAAAAGATGGACTTTCAATGAACCAGGGAAATTCTAAATGTTCATATTGGAATGGCCAGAGCTGAACAGAATGTTTGATCTTCAAATACAAGACTCGGGTGAAGCATAGAGAGTGGAAGAGAGGGTGAAAATATGAGGGACTTGATGATGAATATATTCCTGCATAGAAAAATGATACTGATAATACTCATATGAACCTTCTCAGTTAATAGAGCAGGTAGAAGGAGCTTTTATAGATGAAGCACAGGAGAAAGCTGAATTTGAAGCTATAATATAGTGCAAAAATGAAGTCAATGGCTAAAAGGGAAATGTAATGGGAGAAAGAAAAAGGAGAGGTAGACTAGGCTAAGATATTTCATATAATAAGATTTTTTTTTATTACAATGAGCTATTGCAATGATATGGAAGGGGGGGAAGGTGAGGGGGAATGAGGGAATCTTTACTCTCATCAGAGGTGGCTAGGAGAGGAAACAATATATATATATATATATATATATATATATACTCAATGGGGTGTAGGCATCTAGAGTAAGAAGGAGAGAAGGGGGACAGGAGGGTGTGAGTAATGGAGAAGAGGATGGACTGTGGTGGGAGAGTGGTCAGATATAGCACATTTTCTTTTTTTCACTTCTTGCAGTGGGCTGGGATTGGATGGCCTGTCTGGGACCATAGGGCTGGGTGGATGCTGGGCCTAAGGGGTGGTATGTGGGCTCAGGGCCTCTTGGCCCCAGGGCCGGGGATCTGTCTGCTGCACCACTCAGCTACCCCACAGCACATTTAAGAAAAGAGACAGAATGAAAGGAGAAATAAAATATAGTAATATGGTAGTGGGGATGTACGAATGGAGGGAGTTGTGATCAGCAATGGCAGTGGTGGGAAAATATGGAAGTAGCTTTTGTGATGGATTTATCACAAAGAATGTGATCTACCCATGACAGAGCTGAAGGTGTTGGAACACAGACTGCAGCACATTGATTGTTATGTCTGAGGCAGGATTTGGACCTGGATGCTCCTGGCTCCAGGGCCAGTGCTCTATCCACTGCACCACCTGGTCGCCTCTACTATTATTATCATTTATTTTATTTTGGGTCTTTTGGGGGGGGTTCAGGGCAATGGCGTTAGGATGGCTTGCCTGGGATCACACAGATGGGTGATTGTCAGGTGTCTTGGGCCAGATTTGGGCTCAGGTGCTTCTGTCTCCGGGGCTGGCTCTCTGTCCACTGCGCCACCTGGCTGCACCTATTATTATTATTATTAATGATAATAATTTATTTTTAATTTTTTCTCTTTCCTTTACTTTATCGCTCATGTGAGTCTATATTTTTTGGGGGAGGGGATTATTTTTACTCTTAAACAAGAATATTTTAGTAATGTATAAAAAATCATTTGTACAAAAATAAGAATAAACAACAAAGAAAATAAATAAAAAGAAACAAATAAATGAATACTTCTTTCTCTTGGTGGTCACATGACACCTACACAAAAATTGACTATGTATTAGGGCATAAAACCTCACAATCAAATGCAGAAAGGCAGGCATATTAAATGTATCCCTTTCAGATCATGATAGAATAAAAATTATGTGTAGTAAAGAGCCATAGAAAGATGAACTAAATATTAATTAGAAACTAAATAACTTAATCCTAAAGAATGAGTGAGCCAAACAACAAATCAAAGAAACAATCAAAATGTTATCATAGAGAATAGTAATGAGGCAACATACCAAAACTTAAGTGATGCAGCAAAGAAGTCCTTAGGGGAAATTTTCAATCTCTAAATGCTTCCATGAATATAATAAAGAGTTAATAAATTGGTTATGAAATTTAAAAAGCTAGAAAAAGAACAAATTAAAAATCTCTAATGAAATATCAAATTGGAGGGTGTGGCTAGGTGGCACAGTAGATAGAACACTGGTCCTGGAGTCAGGAGTACCTGAGTTCAAATCCGGCCTCAGACACTTAATAATTGCTTAACTGTGTGGCCTTGGGCAAGCCACTTAACCCCATTTGCCTTGCAAAAACCTAAAAAGAAAAAGAAAAAGAAATATCAAATTAGAAATTCTGAAAATCAAAGGAGAGATTAATAAAATTGAAAGTAAGAAAATATATTAATAAATAAAAACTGAGTTGTTTTATAAAAAACCATAAAATAGATAAATCTTTAGTAATTTCAATTAAAAAAAGAAAAAACCAAATTACCAATATCAACAATGAAAAGGATGAATTTACCACCAATGCAGAAGAAATTAAAGCAATAATTCAGAGCTAATTTGCTCAACTGTATGTCAATAAATCTGATAACCCAAGCGAAATGGTTGAATATTGACACAAACATAAAATGACATTTATAAGAATACAACTCATTACTTTTTTTTGCAAGTGAACTTTATTATTACAATAATTTTGTTATAAGAGTAAACATAACCCTGCCCCCAGACAATGAGAAACCTCAAGAATAGTGAGAGGGGAAAAAAAATGTACTTCAGTCTGTGTCCAGATTCCATTGGCTCTGTCTTGGGGTGAGTTGCTTTCTTTATCATAAGTCCACCAGAGAAGTTGCTTCAATATTTTTCCCACAGTTGTTATTACTAGCTGTACCTCCACTCTATTCCTCCCCACTCTCATTTATTCTATTTTTTCTCTCTCTTTTTATCCTGGCCCTGTCCAAAAGTTTATCTGAGTACTCTCTCCCTCAGACTTCCTTCTCTTCTATCACCTATTTCCCCCTTCCCTCCCCCCATTCTCCCTTATCCCATCCTTTCTTCTCATTTTTCTTTAGGGTAAGATAGATTTCTTCACTCTATTAAGTGTGTATGTTATTTCCCCTCTGAGCCATTTCTGATGAGAATGCTTACTCATTCCCCCTTGCCTTCCCCCATTCCACTCCATTGAAAAAGTTTTTTCTTGACTCTTAAGTGGTTTCTTAGCTTCTTCATCTCCTTTCCCTTCCTCCCAGTACTTTCCTTTATCATCACTGACTCCATCTTTTTACTATATTGTACCATTATATTCTGCTCCTTCCTGTGTCCTGTCTTTATATGCTCCTTCTAACAGCTCTTATAAATGCAAAAGTTCATATGAGTTATCAATATCTTCTCTCTTTAGGTTTCTGTGGCCAGTGTTCCCTTACTCCACACTCATTCTGGTGTAGCAGAATTCTCTCCCTGCCCCTTCAAGCTGTTCCAGGGCTGTTCTGAGACCAGGGCTTTTTCCAACTCTGAGTCCTGATGAAACACACCTTTCCTGTGGAACTTCTAAGTTATCTTGGACTGGGAAAATGTATGACTCAGTTTTTCTGTGGGTTCTGACCCTCTAAATTTTGGCTAGAGTCATAATTTATTGATTTTTGGAGTTTAGGGGGGAAGGAGTTCCTGGGAAATGCTACCTTCATGCCACCATCTTGGCTCTGCCCTACAACTCATTTCTTAATAGAGAAATGGTAAAAGAATATGGACAGGCAGATTTCAGATGAAAAAATTAAAACTATCTATAGCCATATGAAAAAATACACAGAATTGTTATTGATTAGAGAAATGAAAATTAAAATAACTGAGGTCCCACTTCAGACCTCTAATTGACTAAAAATGACAAAAAAAAATATGATTAATGTTGGATGGAATGTGGGAATACTAAACACTAATGCATTATTGGTGGGGTTGTGAACTGATCCAACCATTTTGGAGAACAATTTGGAACTATGCCCATAGGGCATACTCTTTGATCCAGCAGTGTCATTACTAGGTATATATCCCAAAGAGGTCATAAAAAAGGAAAAAAAGACTCATGTACAAAAATATTTATAGCAGCAGTTTTTGTGGTGGCAAAAAATTGGAAATTGAGGGCATACCATCAGTTGGAAATGACTGAACAAATTATTGTATACAAATGTGATAGAACAGTATTGTTCTATAAGAAATTATGAGCAGGTAGACTTCAGAAAAGCCTGGAAAGACTTGCACGAACTGATTCTGAGTGAAGTGAACAGAACCAGGAGAACTTTGTATATATTAACAGCAAAATTGTTTGATGATCAACTATGATGGACCTAACTCCTCTCAGTAGTTCAGTGATCAAGGACAATTCTAAATGACTTGTGATGGAAAATTCCATCCACATCCAAAGGAAAAAAAACTTTGGAGTCCAAAGCACACTATTTTCACTTTTTAAAACTTGTTTTTTTATTTTTCTTTTTTTTATTTCTATTTTTTCATATCATGACTAATGCGGGAATATGTTAAACATGATTGTCCATGTATACTCCATATCAGATTACTTGTTTTGGGGAGTGGGTAAGTGAAAGGAGGAAGGTAGAAAAATGTGGAACTTGAAAGCTTACAAAAAATGCAAAGGAAGGTGGCCTGCCCTACCAAATCTAAAGCTTACAAAAAAAGATAGTTGAAAACAATCTTTTCATGTAATTGGGAAAAAAATAAAATAACATTTTAAAAAATTGGCCAGATTAACAGAAGAGGAAATAAAATTCTTAAATAAAGCCATTTTTATGAATATAATCAACCATCAAAGAAAAAATCTCCCGATCAGATGGATTTACAAGTGAATTCTATCAAACATTTAAGGTAAAAATTAACTCCAATCCTATTTAAACTATTTGGGAAAATAGGTAAAGAAGGAGTCCTACAAAATTCCTTTTATGACTCAAATGCAGTGCTGATACTTAAATCAGGATGAGCCAAAACCGAAAAAGAAAATTATAGACCAATTTATCTAGTAAATATTGATACAAAAATTTTAAATGAAAAATTATTAAAGAGATTGCAGTAATTTGTCACCAGGATAATAAACAATGACTAGGTGGGATTTATACCAGGATTGCAGCAATAATTTAATGTTAGGAAAACTATCAGCATAATTGACCCAAATCAATAACAAAAACTAACAAAATTTTCAATAGATGATGAAAAAGCTTTTGATAAAATACAGCACCCATTCCTGTTAAAAATACTGGAGTCAGTAATATATGAAGTTTTCCTTTAAATGATAAGCAGTATCAGGGCAGCTAGGTGGCGCAGTGGATAGAGCACTGGCCCTGGAGTCAGGAGTACCTGAGTTCAAATCCTACCTCAGACACTTAATAATTACCTAGCTGTGTGGCCTTGGGCAAGCCACTTTACTCCGTTTGCCTTGCAAAAAAAAAAAAACCTAAATGATAAGCAGTATCAAGCAAAATATGTATCAGCAAGCACTATATGTAATAGGATAAACTAGAAGCATTCCTAATAAAAATCTGGGGTGAAAATTTATCACCACTATTCAATAATTATACTAGAAATGTTAGCTTTAGTGATTAGAAGAAAAATAAATGATGGGAATTAGAATAAGGAATGAAGAAACAAAACTCTTTTTGCAGATAATATGAAAATTGATAAAGAATCCTAGAGAATTGACTAAAAACTACTTAAGCTAATTAACAACTTGAGCAAAGTTGCAGAATATAAAATAAACCCACATAAATCATCAGCATTTCTATATATTGCCAATAAAGCCCAGAAGCAAGAGAAAGAAATTAATTTAAAATAAATGTAGAATAGATAAAATATTTGGAAGTTTACCTACTAAGATAAACTTAGGAACTCTAGATCAGATCTAAACAACTGGCAAAAATATCAGTTGTACATGGGTAATCTGAGATAATATAACAAAAATGACAATTCTTCCTAAATTAATCTACTTATACCAATCAAATTACCAAAAAATCATTTTACAGAAGATAATGACAAATTATCTGGATAATGACAAAATTTAACTGGAAGAATGAATGATCAAGAAAATCAAGGAAATTAATGAAAAAAATTCAAAGAAAGGTGGTGTGCTCTACCAGATCTAAGACTATATTATAAAGCAGCAGTCATCAAAACTATTTGATACTGGCTAAGAAATAGTGTGGTAGATCAGTAGAATAGGTTAAGTACACAAGATACAGTAGTAAATAATTATAATAATCCACTTATTAAATCCAAAGACCACAGCTTTTAGGATAACTCACTATTGACAAAAATTGCTGGGAAAAACTGGAAAACAGTTTGGTATAAATTAGACATAGAACACATCTCATATCCTATACCATAATAAGGTTGAAATGGGTACGTAGTTTAGATATAAAGGATGATATCATGAGCCAATTAAGAGAGAAAGGAATATTTTATCTGTTAGATCTATAGTGAGGAGAAGAATTTATGACCAGACAAGAGATAGAGAATATTATGATATACAAAATGGGTAATTTCGATTACATTTAAATTAGAAAGGTTTTGCACAAACAAAACCAATGCAACCAAGATTAGAAGAAAAATAGAAATCTGGTAAATAAATTTTATAGCTGGTGTTTCTGATAAAGGCCTCTTTTCTCAAATATACAGAGAACTGAATCAAATTTATACTGTTGCTGTGGTTTCTTTTTATCGAGATATGACATTATCTTTATCCATATCCTTTTCATGGAAGCCATTGTTTTCACCTTTTATATGTGTATTTTTAAGGTCTAAATGGTTTAGTGAATTCATACCAGTCTAAGTCACATTTTTCCTACAAATTGGGATTGTTTCACCTATTTTTTTCTTTGATTTTAGGGAAAGGTCTGGCAGATATTGGGACAATTCAAGTCTCAGTCTGATTTCATACCTCTGGCCATGATTATAATCTGTTTCCTATACCATTTATCTATTTTGCTTTACTAAATTTTCATCAATATACTGCAATGACATAATTTCTTTTATTTTTCCTTCCACTGATCTTTATCCAAATTCTCTTCACCATTATTCTCCATCCTTTTCCAGCTTTCTCTCTTAAGTATATTTTCTCACTATATGTCACCTCTTCTCCTTCCCCCTTTTACTTACTCCATTGATTTAGGAAAAGATAACACAACCTAGGTTGTGTTACAGGTATGTTTCATCCTTCCAAGTCTCACTGATATTTCTTAGGTCATATTTGTCTCCTTTCATTAGCTCCTCCAATTCCTGTGGTTTATTGCATAAACTTGGTACATTAAAATTTAAGTTAATGTATTTTTTACTACTGTCTCCTTTTTGGGATTTTGTCGCTCTGTGTGACATTCTTCCATTCTCCAGTCTTCTAACAAGTGCCAAATCATATTCTCTTCTACCTTAGATTCACTTTTCTATTTGAAGCCTCATTGCCATTTCTTTCAGGATGACTTCATTATCCTTAACAATCTGACTATGGAGAATCATTTTTCTTGTCCAGGGCTTCATAACATTTTGTGTGTCAGTGATATCTTTTATAGTTTGATGAAACTTATGGACCCACTCTCAGAATATGTTATTGTCTGTATTCATAATTGAAGGAAATACTAAATTTCAGTTTGAGATGAGTGAAAATAAAAATATAAATTTTATTCTAAATTCATTATACCCTGAAGTCTATTCATGAACCTTAGGTTGCAAATTCTTGTTAAATTTCTTCATCTTCTCCTCCCGTAGAGAAATAAATCTACACTTGGAAAGGAACTTCTAGTAAGGTTTCAAATAGAAGGGAAACATTGGGGAAAAGCTCCAGATTTTAAGGAGCAAAGATATGGAGGAAGTATATTCCACACATGGAATACAACCTGGATGAAAATATAGAAAGTTTATGGAGGACAAGAAACAATTATTATATCAGTATGGCTGAAATATAGATTGTGTTTTAAAGGAAATAATAAGCCTGGAAAGATAAGTGAGAGTCAGTTTCTGGAGAGTTTTAAATTCCAGGCTAAGGAGTGTGTACATTATCCTTGAGGCCACTGAAAATTTTTGATCATGGTCAGATACCTATTTCAGGAATTTTAATTTGGAAGCTATGGAGAAGATAGATTGGAGGGAGGAGGGACTAGAAACTGAGAGACCAGTTGGGTGATTTTTAAATGGGAGAAGATTAACCCCCTGATCTAGGATAGGAGCTAATAGATAGATATTACTTTGAAATAGAGTCTTAGTAGATGGAGTTGTAAGGGAGACAAAATTAATCATCTATCCAAACAGTCTCATTTTATAGATGAGATCAAAGACTCAGGGACATTAAGAGATTGCTTTAAAACACATAAATAGTAAGTAAAAGAGCTGGAATTTAATCCAGGTCTTTTTTTTTCCCCAGATTGAGACTCTTCTCACATTACCAAGATGTCCATGTTACTGAATGCAGTAGCTACTAAGCTTGGAGGTGGGACGGAGTGCTTGCTCTTTCTACAATCTACCCACAATCAAGGACCATGTTTGGTTATGGATGTTGGTCTCTGAAGGGAGGGAAAGAGGAAAAATTACTTAAAACTTGAGTTTGACTCAAACCCAAAAGGGACTAGAAAGGTAATCAATGTGCAATGCAGATCAAATCTAAAGCAATTATTTGTTTCCTTCACACAAAAGAAATACTTAAAATGTAAAAGACTCACATTTATTAAGCTTTTACAATGTGTCAGACATTGCTAAGTGCTTTACAAATATTTGATTCTCTCCAAAGAGAAATATTACAGGAGTGTGCTGCAATATGTTTAACAGTTGACTCTCTGGGAGAAAATGTGTACATGATAAACTTTAAAGTTTAATTTCAATTATTAACATTTTCTCTATAATTTTATTAATCCTATATAATTAACAAAACAATAAATCACTTTTGATTTGTGGCATTTGCAGGTTTCTGAAGGATAGATGCCCTCATTAAAAATTCAAGTCATCTCTCTAACCAGTATGCACTGACTCCAGCATACTAGTGGGTAAAGATCTTTTTTCTTGTACTTCCTGGTTCTTTACATCCCACCCTCCATCCATGAGTCCCAAGAAGAGTTACTTAAAACTTGAGTTTGACTCATAACTCGAATCTCCCCCAAAAGGAACTAGAAAGATATTCAATATACAATGTAGATCAGATCTAGGGCTGTTATTTATTTCCTTTGCATAAAAGAAATGCCTAAAATATAAAAGATTCATAAGTATGTATTGACAAGACCTAAACATGAAACAAGTACTTTTAACTACTACTATGAGACTTAAAGCTTGAAGAATCAAGTCCTTCACTTCAGTTCAATACTATTTGAACATCTCTCTCAAGGTACATTGACATCTGGCAAGATAGGTCAGAGGTTGTATTTCATTCTTTTAAGTTCTCTTAAAAGCACTTTAATAGCTGCAGGGAAGTCAGGAAGATTCATCTTCTAGAGTTCAAATCTGGCTTCAGATGCTTTATAGTTATATGTCTGGGCAAATCATTTAACCCTGTTTGTTTCAGTTTCCTCATCTGTAAAATAAGCTGGAGAATGGAATGGCAAATCTTTCCAGTATCTTTTTTTAAAAAGTTTTTGCAAGGCAATGGGGTTAAGTGGCTTGCTCAAGGCCATACAGCTAGGTAATTATTAAGTGTGAGGCTGGATTTGAACTCAGGTACTCCTGACTCCAGGACCAAATGCTCTATTCACTGTGTCACCTAGCCACCCTCTCCAGTATCTTTGCCAAGAAAACCCTAAATAAGGTCATGAAGGATTGGACATGACTGAAACTGAATATCAAGCTATGAGGAGTATCTTGAAGACCTAAGGTATCAATTCTTTAAAAGCCTCTCTTTGACTATAGCTATTTAGGCACTTTTACTTGAGGAAAGAAATAAAACAGAAGCAGCAACCAGAAGCCTGATATGGTAATTTTAGTTTATCTAAATGAGCTTTGTTGTTCTAGTGGCCAGGTCAGTCAGATAATCAATAAGCATTTATTAAGTAAGTATTGTATGCCACTGCCTATGAGGAACTCACAGTCTAATGGACAATATGCAAACAAATATAAACAAACTATATACAGGATATAATTAACAGAAAGCACTAGAATTAAAAAGAATTGGAAAAAACTTTTTGTAGAAAGTGAAATTTTTAGTTGTGACTTAAAGGAAACCCGTGAAGTCAAGAGGCAGGGATGCAGAGGAATCGCATTCCAGGCATGGGGGGACAACTAGAGAAAAATGTCCAAAACCAAGAGTGGATGTCTTATTCACTGAATGGCAAGGAACTATTGTCAGTAGATCAAAGGTAAGAGAATTCCATAATTCTGTTGAGAATGCCTATCCCTCACCAGAAGTTTCAGAGAAAGAATGTTATATAAAACACTAGAGAAGAAACCTAGCTGCAGAAATACTTCATGGGTTGTACTCTTGCCAGAAATGATCAAAGGAAGTTCCCCTGATTATTGTATAAAGCATTTTATGGTGCAGTGGAGGAAATAAAGTTTAGGTAAAAGATGGTCTCTTCCTTCCTGGAGCTATTAAACCACATTATAAACATAATGAAAATATGCAATCATGCATAAGTACATGAGAGAAATGCAAAACAAAGTTCTTGAAGTCTAAGGTAGAAATGTGATGCCAATGGAATTTTGTGGAATCTTTTTGTTGAACTTTGAAAGATGCCATTTAGCAAATGATGAGGGAAAATGAAGACAACACATGGATAGTGAGAGTATTATCAAAGGGCATGAGGGTGGCTAGATGGCCCAGTGGATACAGCACTGATCTTGCAGACTGGAGGATAGGAGTTGAAATCTGGCCTCAGACATTTGACAGTTACTAGTTATGTGACCTTGGACAAGTCACTTAGCCATGATTGCTTCATACCCAGGGTCATCTCCATAGCCCTGATTCATATCTGGCCACTGGACCCAGATGGCTCTGGAGGAGCACAGCCCCCCTCACTCAAATCTAATTTATGTGCTTGTCATGGCATCACCTCCCTAATGTCATGGTCTTCTTCAAAAATGAAGGACAACCCTTATTATTAAAGGGCAGGATATTAAAGATAGTGTTTGAGGTCAGAGGAAGAAACTGATTTTGACTATAGAGAGTACATGAAGAGGAATAATTTAAAATAAACTGGACTAGGCGATACTAGATTAAACAGGCCATTAAATGTTGGGCAACGATTTTTGAATTTATTTTCTAAACCACAGAATATAAATTATTCCTGAAGATGTTTTAGCAAGGGAATGGCATGATCAGGCATGTCTTTTGTTTTAAAATCACCTAGATTTCCATTGATATCTCTGTCATCTTTCTTCCCAGAGAATCACTCTTTAGAATAAAGATTTAAAAAAAAAGAAAAAAGGCAGTAAAACTGATCAACACAAAAAAAATCTGTTGAGAAATATATTATTAATAAGTTTTTATTATTATTGAATGAAAAGAGTGGAAGTGAGGGCTAAACACCAGAAGTTCATACCTGCAAAAAAGAGTGGAGGTACTTTTACCTGAACTCAAACAATGACTCAGTGATCAGGTCTTTGATCAGCAAAGACCTAGAGCCAGTGATAAGGAATACAACAGCTACTCCTGGAATGGAAATGATTCATAAATACTCAAAAGAAAAACCTGTTTGGTTATAGCTGGCAGCATTTCTCTATCTATAAGAATATGCAGAACTACCCAATAGCCAGGTCTTTGCTTGTTCTTGTCTAATAATTTCGTTCATAATAATCCATATATAAACTATGGAGCTTACGTTATTTAAATATGAAGTCCTTTCAATCAGAGGCTCATGGTGGAATCTGTATGCTTGGAAGATGTGGGTTTTTATATAAAATACAATTTATTAATGCTTTTTTGTCTTCACATTATGTACTGCCCCCCTTCCATTGAATTCAGTCTAATGATAAAGAAGAACAAAAAGACCATCTATTGAATTGTTCCTCACTTCTCCAGCCATGAAAAAAAGGAAATATATTTTATTATCTTTTCTATGGAATATCAGTTGTATTTTCATTACTTTAAATTCAAATTCCTTTTAATTTGCACTTAATTATCGTTGTAGTCATATGTTCTCTTAGTTATACTTTTTTTTATTTTACATCCATTCTTACTAATCTTCCTGTTGCCAGAGGTTGATGTTGCCAATTGAAGATTGTGAGGCCTTGAATGGTGAAAGAATTCACAAATAGCCCTGAGATTATAAAACTGCTCAGGATTTATTATTCAAATCCACAAAGTGTACAGATTATAAGCTTTTCTCCTTCTGGAGAAGCAGCAAGTACTTTGAGGACAGACCTAGGCAAGATTAGAGAGAGAGAGAGAGAGAGAGAGAGAGAGAGAATAGACAGCCACAAGGGCCATCTTAGTCCACCCACAATGGAATAGGGGCCCATGGTTCTCCAATGGGCCTAGGCTGGAGCACATGGCCTAATTTAGAAAGAAAGACAGAAATAGCTAGTCTTGCAAGAGAAAGATAGGGTGAAGGAGAGAAAAGGATGATGTAGTGGGTTGGACACAAGGGTGGTGCTTAGGGAGTGGTCTAGCACCGGCTCCAGGTATTCCCTAATAGGCAAGCTGCCCACTGGTCCTTCCTGTTCCAAGGTGCGTGACATTTAAGTCCAACATGTTCTTTTCTGTCATACCAGCACAAACTTGACCCATCAATATTGGGCTAAGGTCAGGTAGACTGGAAACAGGACGCTGGAAGAAGGGGAATGAACTAAGGCTGCTTCCATCTTGATGTATTCACATTTTAACAATGGAGTTACTTTGAACAACAGAGTTCCCCAGATAGGCACCCATGATATTTTTCTTTCCACAAAATTTGTTTCTAATCACATCTTCTATGTCCATAATTCTCTGCATTGTTCCCATGTTTCTCTGAATTCTTCATAATTCTTTTTTACACACATATACCACAATTTTTTCATACATTTCCCAAATAATACACACTCATTTTGTTTCTAAGGCAGGTTGGTGTGCAGAAGGTAGAACAGCAGGCCTGTAGTCAGGAAGACCTGAGTTTAAATCTGGCTTCAGACACTTAACAGCTTATGTGTCCCTGTATGCTTGTTTGTTTTAAACCACAGGAGAAAGAAATAACAAACTATTACATTTTCTTTGTCAAAAAAACCTGAAACATGGTCATAAAGAGTTGGACATGATTGAATAAAAAAATTATCAGGAGCTTCCATTCTAGCATGTTTCATCAGTGATTAGCATCCTATTTCCTTTAACCAATTAGCAACAATCAAGTTTTAAAAAACTTAAAAAACTTCTTTGAAGTTATAATTAGACCAGTAATATAAACTTTTCTCTCCAATACTTGGAGGCATGCTCACCTCCCTACTACCTCAATCTCTGAAGAGAATTTAGAAACACACTTGTTACCTAGAATTTACTCCCCTGAGTTCACTTCAGCATAACCAATAGATAAATAACTTCACACTTCTGCTATAAATGAATTAGGCCAGAGGGCCGCTAGGTGGCACAGTGGATAGAGCACCTACTGGAGTCAGGAGGACCTGAGTTCAAATTCAACCCCAGACATCTTGGGCAAGTCTCTTGACTCCATTGCCTTGGGTGGGGGAACTGAGCCAGACAGATCCTTTTTCTAGTGCTTAGCACAATTTCTACTTAATAGATATTGTTTGTCCTTCATTCTCAAAGAAGGCCATGACACATGCCATCAGAGAGGTGATGTCATGACAGGTATAGGTACATGAAATGGATTTGAGTGAGGGGAAGCTGTGCTAAATCACGAATCTCACTTTCTCTTCCAAAGCCATCTGGGTCCAGTGGTCAGATATGAATCAAGGTGATTGGAGGTGACCTTGTATAGGAGGCAATCAGGGTTAAGTGACTTGCCCAAGGTTACACAATAAGTGTCAAGTGTCTGAGACTGCATTAGAACTCAGATCCTCCTGCTTCCAGAGCTCGTATTCTATCCACTGCACCACTTAACTGCCCGGATTCATAGTGTGTGCTTAATAAATGTTTATTGACCAACTGACCATGTTAGTTAATCTTTTCATCATTGAACCTACCCATTCCCCCACATCCTACCCCTTACCCCAGCTTTTTCATCAGTCAACAACTAAGCACATCTGGACTGGCTATGCTAACTAATGGTCACAGTGAGGTGTTTCTTCACCATCTCTTTCCATCCCCTTGAACAAAGGACCTTGGTTATTTTTCCTTAATCATGTCACAGGGGCAGCTAGGTGGTGAAGTGGATAGAGCACCAGCCCTGGAGTCAGGAGTACTTGAGTTCAAATCTGCCTTCAGACACTTAATAATTACCCAGCTGTGTGGCCTTGGGCAAGCCACTTAACCCCATTGCCTTGCAAAAATCTAAAAAAAAAAATGTCACTTAGTTCAGGGGAGTAGTATTGGAATCACAGCCCTCAGTTTTAATCCTGGTTCTGCTACTACCAAACTTTGTGATCTTGGTCAAGTTGCTTAACCTTTCTGGGACCCAGTTTCTGCATTTGTAAATGCAGAAGTTTGACTAAATAATTCCTAAGATGCCTCTTAGTTCTTAAGGTCTATGATCTTAATTCTACGTTAGATAATCCATTTTAGACTCTTCTTTCCTATTTCTTCTAACTCTTGCCCAGTAACCTCTAGAAAATCACTCCCCATTTCTATTTCTTCAGTTCAGCAAACATTTACTATGTACAAGTATTATGCTATTTACTGGGGACAGGGGCGGCTAGGTGGCACAGTAGATAGAACACCGGCCCTGGAGTCAGGAATACCTGAGTTCAAATCCAGCCTCAGACACTTAATAATTACCTAGCTGTGTGGCCTTGGGCAAGCCACTTAACCCCAGTAGCCTTGCAAAAAAATCCCCTATATACTGGGGACAAAGATAAATGAAATATATTCTCTCAAGAAACTTAGAGTTCTACATGGAGATGATATTTACTCAGATGATTATAACTGATAATAATGATGAAAATAGCTGACATTTATATAGCTCTTACTATGTGTCAGATACTATTGCCTAGTCTTTAGCAACAATTGTCTCATTTGATTCTCACCACAAATCTCAGAGGATGGTAGTATTATTATCTTCCTTTTACAGATAAGAAACTAAGGTAAATATAGGGTAAGTGACTTACATAGGGTCACCCAGCTTGTATTCATCTGAGACCAGAATTGAACTCTGACTCCAGGCTTGACACTATTCCCTGTACCTCCTAGCTGCCTGAATATAATATAGGGTAGAGAGTAAAGTAGGATAAAAGAGAATACAAAGAGCTTTAGGAATTTTTGAGCAAGAGAATTAACTGGAAGGATCTAAGAAAGCTATATTAAAAAAATTGCTCTGCAAGTGAGATTTGGAGGAAAATAAGGGATCTGAAAAACATTTGAGAAGGGAGTGTAATATAGGCTTGTGGGGTTGGGGGGATTAGGGTATGGGGAAAGTCTACTTAAATTTTGCAGGTAGAATATCAAAAGAAATGTAGTAAATTGGGAAACAATCTTTACAGCTAATGATTCTGACAAAAGACTCATTTCTAAAATATATAGAGAACTGAGTCATACTTGTAAAACAAAAAGCCATTCCCCAATTGACAAATGATCAAAGGATATGCAAAGGCAATTTACAGATGAGGAGATCAAAGTAATCTATAGCCATATGAAAACTTGCTCTAAATCATTAATTATTAGAGAAATGCAAATTAAAGCTTCTCTGAGGTACCACCTCACACCTCTCAGACTGGCCAATATGACCAGAAAGGATAACGATCATTGTTGGAAGGGTTGTGGGAAATCTGGGACACTAATACATTGTTGGTGGAGCTGTGAAGTCATCCAACCTTTCTGCAGAGAAATTTGGAACTTTGCCCAAAGGGCAACAAAAATGAACATACCCTTTGGCCCAGCTATACCACTACTGGGTCTATACCATGAAGAGACGATGAAAAAGGGTAAAAAAAAATCACTTGTACAAAAATATTCATAGCAGCCCTGTTTGTGGTGGCAAAGAATTGGAAATCAAGTAAATGTCAAAGGAATTGGGGAATGGCTTAGCAAACTGTGGTATACATATGTCATGGAACACTATTGTTCTATTAGAAATCAGGAGGGATGGGATTTCAGGGAAGCCTGGAGGGATTTACATGAACTGATGCTGAGTGAGATGAGCAGAACCAGAAAAACACTGTACACCCTAACAGCAACATGGGGGGTGATGTTCAGCTTTGATGGACTTGCACATTTCATCAGTGCAACAATCAGGGACAATTTGGGGCTGTCTGCAATGGAGAATACCATCTGTATCCAGAGAAAGAGCCATGGAGTTTGAACAAATTTCAAGGACTATTGCCTTTAATTTAGGAAAAAAAAAACACCAGCTATCTTATTGTCTGATCTTGATATCTCTAAGACTTTTTGTTTCCTCCTTAAGGATATGATTTCTCTCTCATCACACTCAATTTGGATCAATGTACAACATGGAAACAAAGTAAAGACTGACAGATTGCTTTCCATGGGGGTGGGGGGAGGGAAGTAAGATTGGAGGAAAAATTGTAAAACCCAAATAAAATCTTGAATAAAAAAAAATAAAATAAAAAATTAAAAAATAAATTTTAGGGGCGGCTAGGTGGCGTAGTGGATAAAGCACCGGCCCTGGAGTCAGTAGTACCTGGGTTCAAATCCTGTCTCAGACACTTAATAATTACCTAGCTGTTTGGCCTTGGGCAAGCCACTTAACCCCATTTGACTTGCAAAATTCCTAAATAAAAAAATAAATAAAATTTGCAGGTAGGAGATAATAGGATCATAAATTTAGAGCTAGAAAAGATCTCAGAGGTTGTCTAAGACCAGAAGTGTCAAACATTTAGGAGGCTACAATACTGAAGCTGGTAAAAACTGCAATTGGGAAATGTTGAGCAAAATATTGAGTCAATATGTGGTCTATAGAATCATAATCCTTGACTGGTAACAGGGAAAGGAACCTAGTAATAAGCACATACACTCACTCTTTTCTCTGGTGAAGAAGGGAACCTTCTTCCCAACTGAGTCATAGCATTAATGTTCAGTCTAGAACCATTAAGGCAGCAGCTCAAGGTCAGACTGAGCCATTACTTCCTTCTTGCTGACTTTTGTGATTCAGTGGGTGAGAGGAATGAGGGTTTAAGGTATCCTTCCTCTGATCCTAGATTTCTATCCCAATTAATAACTTTTTTTCTATTGATATATATTGTGTTTTGGTGCACCCACCACTTCCTAAATAAAACTTCCCCAGAAACAAAAAATAAAGTTAGTAAATAGCAACTAATAAAGAGATTATGACTGATAATAAGTTTATTTCCATGTTTATGGTTTACCATTTGTTAACAGAAATGATGTGGACTTGACCTGTATCTTGCCACTGGACTCCATTGACTCTGGAGGAGAGAGTAAGGCTGATGACTTGATGACTTTGTTGTGCATATATGCCTTACTTAAATCCACTTTACTTGCAAATTAAGACCTCACCTTCCAGATGTCTTTGGCTCTCATTCAGAACAACAAACAGTAACAGAAAGAATGTATACTTTCAAGTTAGTAATTAAAAATTTAAGGTTGTTCATTAAATTGTCCTGAGTTTTATTGCTATATATATATATATATATATGTACATATATATATATATTCATAGACATAGGCATAATGAAATACTAGTGCTATTAATCTGTAAAACCTTTGAAAATGCTTAGAAATTTTCAGAGAATTACACAAACTGATGCTGAGTGAAGGGAGCAGAACCAAGAGAACATTGTATATATTAACAACAACATTATAAGATGATCATCCTTGATGGAAGAAACTCCTCCCAGCAGTTCAGAGAGCTGGAACAATCCTGAGAGACCTGTTATAGCCAATGCCATCCACATCCAGATGAAAAAACTGTTAAACCAAAAAAAAACCCATAGAATCTCAATAAACACTTTGTTCACTTTAAAATTTTTTCTCATGCTTTTCCTTCCTATCCCATGGTTTTCTTTCTTTTCCCTCAGTCCTAATTCCTCATACACAAAATGACTAATATAAACATGTTAAACACAAATGTAGATACATGTGCAATGTTCACTAAACTTTGTTACTGAGGGAGGATGGGAAGGGAGGGTGGAAAAAAAATTATGTAACATAGTTATGCAAGTGGATGAGTGTTCAAAAACTTTCAAAACATATAAATGGAAAATAGATAAAATACCAAGTAAAAAAAAAAAAGAAATTACTTCCAGAATCCCTATAGTAGGCTATCTCTATCCTTTGAATTACATCAGCATTTCTTCAATAACCAGAAACAAGAACAAGAAACAAGTACAAGAAAAAAGAATTTCTTCAATTGATTCAAGATCAATTAAAAAACGTATTTCTTATTCAATCTGTTGTTTTTCTGTTCTAATTAATAATGTTGAAAATTATGATTTCTTTATTGAAAATCTTTACTATTTCAACTATTAATTAAATAGACTTTTGTGAAGTTGCAGTGCAACATACATAGCCAGAAAGTGGAATTTGAGTCAATACCAGAGTTTCAAATCACAGTTTTGTCACTTAAGAGCTGCATAACTTTTAAGCAAATTACTGTCCCTCTTTGGGTTTCAGTATTTTTATCTTAAAATGACAAAGCCTGGACTAGATAATTAGTAATGTCCTTTCCAGTTCTGATATTTTGTGACTTTAAATAACCTTGATATTTAAACATAACTTAAAAAATTATTTCTGTGGGAAGATGTGTTCCTAGTTGCAAGCAATTGACTTGCAAATGAACTTTGGAACACAATACATTTGTGATTTTCTGAGCACAGAAACAAAGATGCAGACATTTTGACACATAACAAAAATATGTAAACTTCATCTACTCCCAACTTCAGCTGGATGATCATTATATACAGGGTGGTAATACAGACAGTGTATTCACTGATATGGCAAAGAAAAAGAGGGTGAAAATCAGTGACAGAAACAATCTGGGGAATGAGCTTGAAAAGGTTCCAAGATGGTCATCAGGATTTAACAATTTTGGAAAATGAGGTAATGGGGGGGGCAATATCTCCAGAATTTTTTTTTTTAGGTTTTAAGGCAAATGGGGTTAAGTGGTTTGCCCAATGCCACACAGCTACATAATTAAGTGTCTGAGAGCAGATTTGAACCCAGGTACTACTGACTCCAAGGCTGGTGCTTTATCCACTGCGCCACCTAGCCGCCCCTTGTCTCCAGAATTTCAAGACATGCTAACCAACACTTCCTAGTAAGAAAAATCAATATTGATATATTTGATTTTATGGAATCCACCAAGGGCATATTTTCCAATAAGAGTTATACTAGATCCTCATGAATAAGACGCCAGTATCTCTGGGATAGTCATGGAGAAATACTGAACCAATTACTGTTTTCCTAAGTATATTTGTCACACAGCTCTTTTGCAGAGATGGAAGATACCACTCTGTGGTGCATTGCAAATATTTTCAGATTTCTTTTTTTTTTTACTCAGTATTGATTACTCAGCACTCAGAACAAAAATATTATATGGAATGACTCTGGGAGGGAGGATGAAGAATGACAGTGGGGAAAACTTTGGTGATATATAAAAAAGATAAAATTATTTTAAAGTAATTATGTTTTTCTCAGGAGTTATCATGGCAAGTGGGATGAAGGCCTGGCCTTGCCATCAAGATCTGCTTTCTAGTTCTGCCTCTCACTTATAGCTGAGTCATTCAATTATAAAGTACAGATGAATTGGTAATCTTCACTGATGGAAGTTATTTCAACACTGAAGAAATCACAGTTATAAACAAAATAAAGCCATTTTAATGGTATGATACTTAGAGACATATTTAGAAAAAATGGCACTTGGGAAAAATAGCACTTTGATAGAGTGGTTAAGAAAGGAAATAGCACTCATGTATTTTATAAAGAAAGCTATGCAGTTATAAAGACCAAATATTATAGAGACTAACAGCTTCTTCAATTATCCCAAAAGCTTATCTTTTGATTTTGAAATATTTCACTAAGGAATTTTGCCTTGTATAGAATATATAAATATGCATAGAGTAAGAAATGCTTTTGGTATTGAATTGCTTATTGACTATATTTTGTTCAGTGATTTCAGTTGTGTTCAACTCTGTGTGATTCTATATGGGGTTATCTTCCCATTTCCTTCTCCAGATCATTTTATAGATGAGGAAACAGACTTTTGTTCAGAGTTACTCAGCTAGTAAAGTATCTAAGGCCAGATGAATTCAGGAAGAGGAGTTTTCCTGATTCCAGATCTGGCACTCTATCCACCCAGCCACCTGGCTGCCCTTTGATTATTTTTATCTATATATTTAACTAACCAGCACTATATTGGGCAGATTTCAGAGCTCTGGGATTGATCAGATTCTGGGACCCCAGAGAAATCTGGAAATAAATGATGATGTACCAGCACATAGAAGTTAGTTGCCAAAAACTATATTAAGTCAAAGCCAAGACCCTCACAAAATAGGTCTAAGAAAAACAGCTCCACATCCATCTTTAAATAAACATAGCAGATGATTCCTTCGGGTTATCTTTCAAGTATATCCTTACTCTAGAAAACACTCTAAAACAATGGAGCAGTTTATCTTAGAAGTGTATCCCTGAGGATTTGGCTTTGACTCAAAGTCCTTATCAGGATGGGGGTTGGTGCTGGAATGTGAATTTTGCTTTTGTTTTCAAATAGTCTAGAGGCAGCAATGGAGCAGGAATGGTAGAGGTTAATAACTAAAGTAAGTGAGTAGAAAGCTTTTTCACTGAATACTAAATATGAATCGGGCAAAAGAAAGCCGTTGGGGGCCTCACATGCGGCCCGGCCCGCCAGGGCCCGCCCAGCCCCGGCTTGGCTCTGGGTTCTGGCCGGGCCAGAAGTTGCGGCGGCGGCCGCGGGGGGTGCGGCCGGTCCGCTGGCAGCTCTTAGAGCCGCTGACCTGAAGGCGCTCCGGGGCCGGGAATGCAGCCCGCGGGTGCCGGAGGCCGAGCGCGGGCTCCCTGAAGCGCCTGCTAGTGGAGAAGCGCACCGTGCCCGTGGGCCGGCAGCGCCTGCTGTTCAAGGGCAAGGCCTTGGCAGATGAGCTTCGCCTTTCAGACTATCCAAGATCAACCTAGTGATCGAGCTTCCTGCCGAGGGAGCCTCTCCACACTCGCCCTCAAAGCCACAGGCCCAGTCTCGGCCACTCCCCACCCGGTTGCTGGTGTCTCAGACCTTGGCCCGGCCCTTCAGCACCACTGATACCCGCAGAGTCCTAGAACAGCTACAAAAGGACTGCGGAGTCTACGCCGGGGGAGCTTGGATGGTATTGAAGGGGCTGGCTACCGTAGGCTCAACTGTACTGAGCCTGTGGAAGCTGGCTTCCTCCACTAGCTCTCTCCCTTCCCCAGCCCTGGAAAAAAACAAAACAACTTTAGGGATGGGTGAAGTAGTAGGGGGTCCGTTTTCTGGCCAACCTTGCTACTTCCATCCACCGCCTAGTAGGTGCCTAGTGGGTGTGGAAGGAAGGAAGGAAGGTTGAGGAGAGTGGTATTAAACAAAGGAACAAAGGGGTTGGTTTTTGTGGTGCAGAATAGGATGTAGAACAGGGACTGGGTACCATGACACCTTCCCCTCCTCAGGTTTTTCCCTGGGATAGGTCACCCTTACACTCTGCATTCCAGACATCTTTGGCCCCTTGCCCCCAGTGCTGCTTCCCTTTGAGTACAGAATCATGGCAGTTTTTTCTCCTGTTCCCAACATGAACAGAACTCACCTGTGTAGCATAGCCTTACAGAGGATCAGAAAGCCTTAGAGGAAGGGAAGCCATCCTTCCTCAAGTCTGGTGTTTACTAGAGCAGCTGCCCTCTGTGAGAGTGGCCTTAGGGCTTGTTGGGCTCAGTCATGTTTCTGTATTAAAGGGGTCAGCACTTGGGCGATGGGGCTGTGGCGAAGCTCAGGGCTACTCTTTGCCATGGGGAGGCCTCACTTTGTGAGTGGTCCTCAGTGTCTTCCTGATTCAAATAAATCTATGAGGCAACAGGGAGAACAGTTCACTCCTAGTGAGGGGAAGTGAGGGTGAAAAAGCCCCCCCAAGCCCTCTCCTACTTGGGGGAGAGAGCCTAGCTTTTCAAACTTTTGCTTCCAGTTAATTCAATTAAATCTTTATTATGCACCTCTAAAAAAAAGACATTGGGGAGATATACTTACCAAAAAAAACTAAGAGGAAATTCTGTGGAAAGAAGGGATTATACATTTTTTTTAATATTGTTTTGTCAGGATGATGGGGTTAAGTGACTTGCTCAAAGTCACACATTTAGGTAATTATTAAGTGTCTGAGATAAGATTTGACCTCAGGTCCTCCAGACTCCAGGGCTGGAGGGCATATCCACTGTGCCATCTATCTGCTCCCATTCCATGGTACTATACATTTTAAGAATAACTACCTCCTCAGAATTTAGCTTTGCAGCATTGATAGCCCAGTTAGTATCTGTTTAGTACAATTACTCAATTGTAAATGCATTCTCAGAATTTACTTTTTGGGTAGCCTTTTCAAACCCTTCCATCTCTATGAAATTATTTCATTATAGATTATACTCCACTTTCACTTTCACAGTAGGTGAAATTCAGACTTCAGCTATGCCATAGACTTTTGTTTCAATGAAAAAAAACTCAGGAAGCATGTAGTATAAAGGAAAGAACACTAAATTTGAATGCAGAAGTTGTTATTTAGTTGAGTCTGACTCTTTATGATCCCATTTGGGGTTTTCTTGGCAAAGATACTAGAGTGGGTTGCCATTTCCTAAACTTCATTTTGTTAGATAAGAAACTGAAGTGAAGCAACTTGCCCAGAGTCACACATCTAGTAAGTAAATGGGCACATGAAAGTTGGAAAATGTTGAATAACAACAGCAAGAACATGAGGTGGGTTGGATAGTACCCATTTTTCAGATGAGGCAACTGAACCTCAGAGATATTGTCTTAAAGTAATAGGACTAGCAAATCACCAAATTGTAGAAAAGGAACCACAGGAAAATTCACATAGCAACCTATGCAGGGGAAATGATAAACTGCAGAAAAGGGCATTTGTTAGATACTATGGAGGATATATATTTAAGTGAAAATACATCTTTGTTGTTCATGAGGGGAGTGTTTCTGACTTCAGGCCTGGCACTCTTTCCATTGAGCCCTTTAGCTGCCTTATACTGCAAATACATATTTAGGTGGAAAGGAATTAGATGGCTTCAATGATCACATAATTAGAGTGATCAGTCAGTCAATAAACTATTATAATCAAGATATTATGGTAAAATCAGGAGGAAGAAATTCTTGACTTTGTGTCCCTATTTGCTGCACCAGGTCTTTTTTTTTAAATGCAATGGGGTTATTATTTAAGACAAAGGGGTTAAGTGACTTGTCCAAGGTCTCACAGTTAAGCAATTATTAAGTGTTTGAGGTCACATTTGAACTCAGGTCTTTCAGACTCAAAGGCTAGTACTCTGTTCACTACACCATCTAGTTGCTCCCTGCACCAGATCTTTAGGTTATTCTAGAGGGGGGTAGCTGCTTAGTTGATGGGTTGAAAAGAAGAGGACTTTCTAGTTGGTGTGAAAAAAAAGCCTTAGGACTAATGGCCATAATTAACCCATAAAAACTACAACATTAGATTAAAAGTAGCTATGAGTGTGCACCTTTTGTTCCCTTCACATCCATTCCCCATGTCAGGAGCTTAAGACATCTTGGGCTGAGAGAGGAGATGCTGTCCCAGATTTTCCTTTTCTTTAATTGCAAGGATGGCTGAAAAGGGGAAGCTAGTGATTGCAATTCTGTTGGGGTGGTGGGGATGTTTAAGAACATCTGGAGGAGCAGTACAATGGATAGAATATGGGCCCCTGGAGCTCAAATTTGACCTCAAATACTTGATACTTATTAGCTGTGTGACATTGGGCAAATCCCTTAACTCATTTCTCCACCAAAAAAAAAAAGAACATGTGGAAGTAGCCTCAGGTGTGTATCTTGGAGATTAAGAAACTAGCTTGGGAGCAAGTTATTGTGAGTGTGGACCATGGCAATATGAAAGCACTTTTGAGTATTTCATATGAGAGAAGAGGGAGTGGTTTGAGAGGAGCATCCAGGTTGTATAGTTTGGAGTAATAAATTAAGTCATGATCTACATCTCTGCAAGACTCACTGTGCAATACTCTATTCATAGACTATGAAAACCCCACAATTCCAATGGGAAAATAATTATTATTAATAAAAAGTGAAAATAGCAAGTGAGAATCAAATAGTAAAACCATGATACGATAATAAGAAAGTTGGAGTTGAAATAAGAGGACCCATGTTTGAATCTCATCTCTACTATTGAATACTTCTGGGAAATTAAGCAGCCTAAGTCTGTTTTCTTATTTGTAAAATGAAGTCTAGATCAGTGGTACCAAATTCAAAAAGAAGCAGGGACCCCTAAGCCATACCTAAGGGTCCCTCTGGGTAGCATATTGGTTTAGAAAACCACATATTATCATTATCTATGTTTTATTTAATTCTTAGGTATTTTGTTAAATAATTCTTACGTTTGGATCTTTGCTTGGAGTATTTCAGAGTATTTGACACTTCTAGTCTAGATGACTCCTCTTTTAGATTCAAATCTTAATCTTAAAGCCCTTCTAAATTCCAAGGAAATTATTATATAATCTCCCCTCCCACCATACCTTCTCCTTCAGATATCCAGTTTATTGAGAGGATAAAGTCACTTCAGAATTCACAGTCCAGTAAGAGAAACTTAGAGTTCAAGTCTTCTCCATTCATTTCACATTGATTGTCAGAAAACCTCTTGGGGCATCTTAGAGAACTGCTGAAGGAGCTTTTTTACTCAGCTGAGAGATTATAAAGGTTTAGTTAGGAATTTTAGGGTCAAGGTGGGGGCCTTTTATTTTTCCTAGGCTGCAACCTGGGACACAACTCCAGACTGCTCACAGTGACTACTGTCCATATTGTCAGATATAACCAGAGTATTCACTGCTACTGTGACAACCTGGAAATATAGTCCAGGCATTTTCTTCCAATGAATGATGCTTTCTAGGTCCCAAGCATCATGGGAATTAAAGTCCTGAGGACTCTCCTCCTTTGTCATGTACATTTCTCTAGTGAGGAATGAGCCCTGATGATAAATTATAACATTAGATTCTGCCCAGACATTGTATACAAGCCCATGAGCATCTTGACTTCTATCATAGTTTTTCTTTCAAGATTTTCCCTTGAGATGGGAAGGTACTTGGGTTGCCTGTTCATGACTTCTTTCCTCCTTTATATATTGCCTTTGATATTAGGTTAAGTGGGAGGAAAAAGGAAAAAAAATCACTGTGCAAAACAAGGACAAGATTCAAAATATTCCTGTTTTCTAAGTCCTTACAAATGAAATCAGAATTTTTGTATTTAAAAAAAAATGAAAGGAAAAGTACCAAGAATACATGCTCAAAAAAAAACCTTTCAATGATTCCATACGCTTTATAGTGATAGGAGATAAGAGTCCAGTGATCTCCTTAAGATACGGAATTCCCAGGTGAAGAAACTCTCTCTTGCAATATAAATCTTGTTTTCTCTATTGCCTACAGGCTTTTGCTTGAGATTCTGACTTAAGTGACTTGTCTAAGATTTCATAGCCAGAATGTATCAGAGGTGAGACTTGAATATGAGGTTTTTCTGGCTTTGAGTTCAATCTTCCTATCTACTATATCCCACTGTCTTCAAATTCTAAACTCCACAACATAGAATTCAAGTCTTTCCACAAAATGGAAAGTCCTATCTCTTTATCCCTCCCACTCCCTGATCCAGTATTTCCTAATATTTATTCCATACTGCTACCATAGTAGACTGTATCCCAGTCTCAAGTTATCATCCTTCCATGTTTTTCCCTGTTCTTTTCTGTTGATTGAAATGCTCCCCTTGCTTAAAGATTCAGCTTGTTTATCTTCCTTCTCTAATTCCTCTTCCTTCAAGGATGAGATCAGGTCCTCCTCTGAAACTATTCAGCATAGAGTTTGTGCCTCTCTGGTGGTTTTTGAACTAAGATCTTCACTCATCTCTTTTATAACTCACATTAAATTGTAAATTTTGTGAAAGCAAAGGAATAATACATGGAAATATTTTTTATATAGCCTCAATAAATAGTTGCTGATTAAAATCAACAGCAGATTAGAAAATTGAAGTTCAGTGTAGAGTCTTAGGACTGTGTTTGTGTGTGTGTGTGTGTTTTCATACTGCAAGATGCTGTAAGGGCCATTTGAAAATATAGTAAGTGGAAAGATTAGTAATATTTCTGCTTGCAATAGGAAAATTTATTTAGAGAAAAAGACATTGATTCAGATTTCTCTGGAAATCTTATTTAAGATTCATAAGCCATCCACTACCTTCTACCTAGTTGTCATACATACATACATACATACATATATATATATATATATATATACATTAATATATGTAAAATGCCCCTTCTAAATACTGAAAAGGCAAACAAAATCATTTTTTAAGCATAATACTGAGAGGCAGGAAGATATATTGAAGCAACAATAGGCCAGTCAGGAAGATCTGCCTCTGAAGCATATTGTCTAAGTGACCCTGCAAGTCTTACTGCTTTAGTCAACTTTCTGAGTAAGACTTTGTAGGATCTCTATTGGTAGAGAAAGCTTCCTTCCTGGAATCCCTATACCAATAAAATCTCAGGACTGGACCAAAAAACCAAACTTAAACCTCAAACCAGGGAAATAAAAAAATGAATAGAAAGATCTACCTCATGAGAAGTTAGGTAAATGGGGTCTTGTGAGTCACATGAAGCAATTTCTTATGTGGTCAGCACTTATCAACTACCTGGTCAATGTTCTTTAATATTACATAATAAAAAGAGAATAAAACTTGGAACTATCACCAACTCTTTACCGGATTTGTGGTTGTGATTAAATCACTTAAATTCTCACAGACTCAATTTCTTCATTTGTGTGTAATCTGTGGCCCTGGGATTATTTAGACTAGAATGTAGCATAGGAAATATTAGGCAAAGAAGATGTTATACTAATGAATAATTAATGTGTTCCCTCAGTGCTTACCATGTCAAATAGTTAATCTATTTCTAGTGTTTATTGAGTATGACTTCCATCCCATTGTTTTTTAGATAACTTCCACAGTTATCTAGGCAGAAGCCACCTGGACTGGCACATTAAAGCATCTTACCAATGGAGGATACTGGGCTCTCATCCCATATATCTTGTCATCAAGGGCTGGTGCCTCAAAAAAGTTGTTCCACTAAAGGGGGAAGCTGGGGCACATAGATCCACTGAAATAACAGGGACCGCTCTAACTCTTCCCCAGCTCCTCTCATCATGAGCACCTTGCCTTGCTTTCCTTTAAAAATTCTTACCTTTCTCTCTGCCTTAACCCCTAAGGATCAGCTCAGTTGTAATAATTTGCAATTGTATTGCTTTCTTTATTTTGCTAAATTCCCCTAAGAAATATCGCCTGTATTACTGCTAAATTTCTTTGCTTCTTTATCCACAGTAATATGAAATAAACTTTTTATGTCTTTATTACCTCACAGTCAAGAGTTGTGCATTCATTCACTTTTGTCCAACCCTTGCAGTTTGAATCACCATTATCAAGATCTTATCCTAGGGGCAATCGTTATCTCTATAGAACCACTTTGCCCTTGATCAGAGTTTACTCTGGCAAACTTTAGAATGTTTTCTGTCTAGGTTTCCACAATAGCAGGCTAAATGTATATCTAGCTCCCATATCTAAAATAATATATGAAGCTGTCTGTTATAGTACAATTTCATTCCATAGAAAAGTGTAACATATAAAGGATTCAGATGAGTTGATAAAATACAAAAAACACAAAGGAATAATTGTAGCTCACAAGTAATTAGATCAATTCTTCCAGTCTTCTGGTTCCCATTTTTCCATAGCTTCCTGTATGGTATCTATTTTCCTATAGATTTGAGCTGTGCTGTGCTGTGAACTCTTTCATAATGAATATATTTTTAGATGAGGAATTCCCTTCCCATTAAATCTACTGATTCAAATAACTCAGGACAATAAAAGAGAGCAAGTTCCAGGTCTTTTACCACCTTTTATCATGGCTTCTCACTTTCAATTCATCTATGGGGATTGATTTTTCATATTTCCATTTTTAAAATAATATTTTATTTTCCCAAAATTACAAGTAAAAACAATTTTTAACATTTGTTTTTGAAAAAATTTTGCGTTCCAAATTCTTTCTCTACTATCCCTCTCCTCTCCTTGAGATGATAAACAGTTTGACAGAGGACAAATAAATTTGTACATATATATATGCAATTACACAAAACATATTTCCATATTAGTCATGTTGTGAATGAAAACACAGATCAAAAACCCCACAAAAATAAAGTGAAATATAGTATGCTTTGATTTGCATTTAGACTACATCACTTTTTTTCTCTGGAGGTGGATAACATTTTTCATCACAAGTTCTTTTCTTGGGTCGTTATATTTCTGAGAACAACTAAACCATTCACAGTTGATCATTATACAATATTACTGTTACTATGTACAGTGTTCTCCTGATTCTACTTGCTTCATTTTGCTTCTGTTCATATAAGTCCTTCCAGGTTTTTCTGAAATCATCCTGCTCTTCACTTTTTGTAGTACAAAAGTCTTCCATTCTATCATATATCACAATTATTCAGTCATTCCCAGTTGATAGACATTCCCTCAATTTCCAGTTCTTTGCCACCACAAAAGAGCTGCTATAAATGATTTTCTTACTTCTTATTTTCTTAGTATTCTCAATTTTTACTAAGAGGAATGCTGTTCAGAAAATTGTCATTCTTTTGAAAGAAGGCTGTATTTCAGAACTCTTGAATTTGGAATTATGAACTTGGGCTAATACTGACCAAGAAAACTCTCCTTTTTCTCTCTAAGACTAAATTCTGGAACTACAATGAAAAAATGCTTCCCAATCCCAGATGAAGACTTCTTTGATAAAATGTAAGTTTATCAAGGGCAGGTACTGTTTAATTTTTGTCTGTATCCCAGTACTTAGTAGAGTATACTAGTATATATCATAGGCACTTAATAAATGCTTATCAGTTGATTAGTTGATTTTCTAGGCAAATAAAATAGGATGACTCCTGAAATAAGACTTTGTCCTCTCAGGAGTTCCAGTCAATCAATTTATATTTGGGGCAAACTCATCAGTGAAACTCATCATCCAGGAGAAACCAAGGGGGCAGTTCAAAGCTAACTAATTCATCCTTGTTTACTTTGCTGGAAGAATTACACACACACACACACACACACACACACACACAAAATGATTTGAGAATGAATGGTTCTGGAAAAAAGCTTCTTATAGAGGATTCTTCTTGTAAGCCTGGGACAAACATTTCACAATAAATAATGTGAAAGCAAGGTTTAATTGGAGCATCATTTTGGAAAATAAAACTAAAAATTATAGTAATAAGTTTATATTACTTTACATTTTTGTTTTTTCCAAGTTTTTAAAAATTAATGTCTCTCCCAGTCTTTCCCTTCCCATTAAGCATAATTTTAAAAATCCTTTAATACACACACACACACACACACACAGCTCAGGAAAACAATTTCACACATTATCTAGGTAGGAAATCTATACCTATTTATGAATTTTAAATTCCTCACTTCTATCAGGAGATAAGTCATAATTTTCATCTTCATCTGTTTTTTTTAAACTTAAGGCAATAGGGTTAAGTGACTTGCCCAAGGTCACACAGCAAGGCAATTATTGTATGTATGAGGCAGGATTTGAGCTCAGGTCTTCCTAACTTCAGAGCTGGTGCTCTATCCACTACACCCACCCACCCCCAATCTTTATTTGTTTTACTTGTGCTTTATCATTGGATTGGTCAGAGTTCTAAAATCTTTCAAAGTTGTTTTTCTCTAAAATATTATCATTATATAAATTATTCTTCTAGTTCTGTTCACTTCACTCTCAGTTCATAAAAATCTTCCCATTTTCCTCTGAAATTGTCCATTTAATAATTTCTCATGACACCTTATGCTATATGACACCTTATACTATAATTTAGGATTGCCTAACAGGAAGTATATTCTGAGTTTCTAAGTTTTGGCTAGCAGGGAAAATGCTGCTATGTTTTTGTACATATAAATCTTTTACCTCTTTTCCTTTATTTGAGGTATAGACTTAGTAGTGGTATTGCTGGTCAGAGAGTATATGCAAATACACTTTCTGGGCAGAACTCTAAATTGCCTTCCAGAATGGCTGGACACTAATTATTAGTATCTGGTAACATGTTATAAAGTACTCCCCTCATAAAACTCCTGTGATATAATGGAAGGGATATAGTGAAAGATTATGTTGTGTTTTTTTTTAATGGAGATACTGAGGTACAAACCTAGAACATAGTAGGTGCTTAATAAATGCCTATTGATTGATTAATTGAAACAACCTAAGGGTCTTCTGATTCCAAGTCTTGACTTGGTGCTGTGTTTCTTCCTATCTTTATTTCATTTTTTTTGCAAGGCAATGGTCACACAACTAAATAGATATTAAGTATCTGAGACTGGGTTTAAACTGAGATTCTTCTGACTCCAGGACCAGTGCTCCATCCACTGTACCATTTAGCTGCCCCTAAGTCTAGAATTTTTTCTAGTAACTTTTGAAATGCCATTATTTAGCATATAGAAACCTGAAAAGCCAGAGAGAATTTTAACAAACAGGTTAGAGGACGCAATACTCAGACATGAACATTTCACATTGTGATTTCCCTTTTCATATATTAGTTATCACAACTCTTCAATAACACTAGGTATAGGTATCAATTTTTTTTTCTAAGAGCCTTCTCAATATGACTCTAGCTAATCAGTCAAAACTAAGCTTAAGATTATCTAGTCTCAAAATAAGGATAAAAATCAATTTTCTAAAAGTAGATGGCCAATTGTTCTGTAGGACTTTTTTTTTGGTTGTGGTTGTTCTTGATATGGTGTTTTATGAAGGAATTACTCCATCGTGTGGCCAAACCAAAGAATCGTAGTATTCTATCCAACAAGGTAATGCTAAGAAAATGTTATACGGAGTCAGATATAGACACTATAACTCTGCAGCTGGGAAGTGAATCTTGTAGGATGCCATCTGGCCAACCAATTTGGCCAGGGTAGTGAGTGACTGTGTAAATAAATTGGTTATTATGAAAAAAGATTGCTTCTTTTCTCCATATAAAAATCTCTAAAAATTAGAGAAGTCATGTGTACAAAATATTAGAAATATTTTGAACTCTATAATTCCTAGAAGTAGAGCATTCTAGGAAAAGGACATGGTTCACTGTTGAAACATAAAGGATGGAAATTCATGCATAATTTGGGATCTGACCAGAGGACTTTCAACTGGAAACCACCAACTATATCTTGTATGGAAAGAGATTTGCATCTAGGTTGTGACAAAATAATGGTTTGACTAAATCTTTGGATTTACATTGGTACTAGTCTAGCCTTGATTTTGACAGAGGTACCTTTTGTACTAAGAGTAACCTCTAAGTTATTCCTTATGAAGGCATTGCAGAGACCAAGTCTGAAGTCAGAGTGACTGTCAAAAGAAGTTTATATTTTTAGATAACATCTATTAGAGCTTCCCATTCCATGGAAGTTTGGTTTTAGATTCCCAATACTATGTATAATAAGGCAAATAGTTTTAAGATTTATTTTGTTGTTTGGTAACAAATAAGCATAATAAAACTTTCTATTGTCTTTGAACTCTTTGGAGTATACATCTAATAGTGTGATTTATGGATCAAAGGATATGCACAGTTTAGTGACTTTTGGGGTATAGTTCCAAATGGCTTTCCAGAATTGCAAGAATATTTTTTCAGCCTCTAAACAATTGTCACTTTCATTTTTTGTCATCTTTCCCAATGTGGTATGTATGGTAGAATCTCAGGACTGTTTTAATTGCATTTCTTTAATAATTAGTGGTTTAGAACACTTTTCACATAGTAATTGACATCTAGAGTTTCTTGTCTGAGAAATAACTGGTCATTTAACTATTGGGGGAATAACTGTCAAACATATACTTACATCAATTATATATGTATATATATATATGTATAACTTGGCTATCAAATCTTTATCAGAGAAACTTGCAGCAAAGATTTTTCCACCAACCCAGTTATCTGTTTCTGTTCTAATTTTTAAAATTACATTTTTTTATTTTTCAATTGCCAAACACTTTCTCTCCCTCCTCTTCCACTGAAAAAAAAAAGAAAGGGAGTATATACGCAAGAACAAAGGGAGGGAAGATAGGAAGAAATACATCACCATAGTAAAGCAAAACTAAATTCTCACATTGGTGACATTCAAAAGTATGTTTGTCTTTCTGCGTAGATTATCTCAGCCCTTCTGGAATCATTGCATTGAGCAGAGTTTTTAAGTCTTTCAGAACTGTTCATCTTTGCAATTTTGATGTTATAGCATAAATTTTTCTGGTTCTGGTTTCTGGTTCATTTCACTTTGTAACACTTCATACAATTTTTTTCCAGGTCTCTCTGAAAACTGTCTTTTAAAAAAATTTCCTACAGCGCAATAGAATTCTATTACATTCATATATTTTAATTTGGTCAGACATTTCCCAACTGATGAGAAACTCTTTAGTTTCTAGTTCTTTTCACTACAAAAAAAACTACTAGAAATATTTTTGCACATATTTTATTTCTCTTTTTTATACTAATTTCTTTGTGATATAGGCAGGTCTAGTAGTGATATCTCTGGGCCATAGGGTATGCACAGTTTATTAATTTAGGGTTAAAATTATAAATTGCTTTCCAGAGGTCCTCAACTGATTCACAGCTCTACTGTCAGTGCATCAATGTGTCTGTTTTCCTGCAGCCTCTTTACTGTTAATCATTTTCCTTTTTTTTGGTCAACTTTGCCAATATGAGAGCTGCGGTATAGAACCTTCAAGTAGATTTAATTTGCATTTTTCTAATTGTAGTGATTTGGAGGATTTTTTTTTTATGTCTCATATGAAATCCATTCTTCCCTTGCAAAGTGCCTTTAGGTTGATTTTCCTACAGTACTGGCCTGACCATGGCATCCATCCCCACTTCAGTGAACTCCAAAGGACACTTTACCTTTAGGATCAAGTGTCAGCTCCTCCTTGGCTTCTAAAGTTCTTCATCACCTGGTCCATTTCTACCTCTCCAGTGCTCCTACTATTTATTCCCTTGCCATATTCTACAATTCAACTCCTATAGATTATTTACTATTCTTTGAATACTTCATCTCCTCTTCTTGTCTATGTCATGCTTGGAATAGTCTGCCCCCTCCTTTCTCCTTTCTTCCTCTTAGTTTCTCAAGTTTCCTTCAAAACTCAGCTAAAATCCTATCTTCTGGAGGAGGTTTTTCAGTCAGTAGATCAAAAGCAATCAAGCACTTAATATGAGCCAAACACTGGCATAGCCGCTTATACCTTATCTCCATCTGCTCTTTTTATGACTTATATGTATACTCCACTTTGCATCTGCTGTTCTGCCTGGTTTCAGATCCTCAGAACAAGATACTACCTGGTGTTCTGCATAGCCTGCCTCTATCTTTTTTTCCCTACCTCCTGTTGTGTGTTGTTTCTCCTTTTAGATTGTAAATTCCTAGAGATCAGGAACTTTCTTTTTAATAACTGCATCCCTAATTCTTAGAACAGTCTTCCACATAGTAGGTGCTTCATAAATGTTTATCAGATTAGATTAGATTGCAATATTGTTTCCCTCATTACAGCATGGGTTCTTTGATGGTAAGGATTTTTCCCCCCTTTCTTTATATCCCTAAAACTCAGCACTGAACTTGTCATAGAGTAAGGGCTAAATATATGCATTTGACTGAGATGGTATCTTAATCCATATCCATATATATATATATATATATATATATATATATATATATATAAATGAATGGCAAAGCATTTATTATGTGCCAAGAATATTTTTATATCTTTATCTATAAATATATCATCTATCAACATACAGTTCTTCAATTAAGTATTTATTAGCTACCTATGACTTATTAAGCACTGGGTTAAGCACCAGGGATACAAATACACACATACATACAATTCACACAATACATAAATAGATATACTATGTAGCATATATACATACATTTATGAAAAATAAGGAAATGCATATAGAGAAAACAAAAATATAAATAATACATTTAAAAGTGATCATGATGTGAAGTTGGATAAGAGCTTATAGAGACTGTATATTTGTGTTATATATTTATTACAAGTAAATGTCAAATGCATGCATGCATATACACTTAAGCATGTATATGTCCATATACACACCCATATACAATACTAATGGACAAGCTCTATTTAGAGGTTCTCTATCTTATTTTACAACATAATCTGTACCAAATACATTCTTAATATTCTGTGGTTGGACCAAACATTTAAGTGGTTATGGTTCCTTTTATAGTTTTCTGAAGTGTCCCAGGGCTTGATAAAATGAGCACAGTATGGTGCACAGACAGGAGCATCTGTGGGATCTCACCATAGGGACTCCCTTTTCTACACAGATGCAGTGCTGGACCTTTTCCGTGACGGTGATAAACACCTTCGGTGAACATATGTCCCACTGTTCTAAAGTTGTCTCTGTGTTTACAACTTTCAGAATATCTTGTATGATTTTTGATATAGTTATGGGAGCAATTTTGTTGGAGAAGAGCTTTTAAAGAGGTGTTTTTCTCTACTAAAAGTCAAATGCTTAATGTACAGAGAGATAAAAATGGTACAATTCTTAGCACCATCTGCCTCTTTTTAATGCCTCCCTGTCATCGACACTGCAGAAGCAAAAGGTGTAATACATTTTAGAAATGTTTCCACTTAAAAATGACAATTTAAAAAAAAAGTACATTCAAGCTTAAAGTGAATCACTTAAGTGGTAAACCCTTAACTTCAAATTATCAGTAGATATTCAGAATTGTGCGTAACTTCCAGAAATACTGTCAGAAATGACAGAAGATTGATCATCTTTAACTGAAATAACAATTAGAAATTTTGCACCATCTTAAACTCATGCGAAGTAGAAGTTTGTGATGAAGATGAAATGATATTTCAAAGTTAAATGTTGGAAAGTATCTATTGCAAAGCTTTGACACATGATATATTCACCAGAAATTAGAAAGTTAGGAAAGGGATTCAGTTCCTTGTGGAAAATGACAAATTAACTTTGAACACATTGAGTTGGAAATGCTAAAAGGAGATCTTCCTATGGGTTTGCAATTTAATTGAAGAGTTAGGTCTGAGGAATGCTGATTTGAGAATCATCAAGACAAGGGTTGTAGTTGAACCTATTAAAGTATCATTGTATTAGAGCATAGTATATGTTTAGATGATGAGACCTGAGTTTTGGGATATTCACAACTAAATGGCTTTTAGCTCTTACACTTATCTCTAAGAATGGAGATTCTTTTCTCTCCCTAATGTTAGTTTTAAGTCAGTTAAGTCATTTTAATGCTAATGAATTGAATTGTTTGTGTTAGAGCCAAGAGAAATGGAAATAAGTTTAGATTGTACTCTTTTGGTTGGTATGAGAATTGGACCTTGAAGGTAGAACATCCTTCCCACTATGATGCAGACTAAACTTTGAAAAAAAAAAAGGAGGAATGAGAACATGTTAGAGGACACCATCCTGTTCTCCTTTAAGGTCACCATACCAAAATTTTCAACCCAATTGGTGACTCTTAAGTGTCTCCAGGTCATTCTTCCTTTCTCAGAATGTTCATTAGCTGACTTTCTTTCTCTCTTCTTTAGCTCCTAGGCAATTTCAATATCCATCTTGATTCTCCTTCAAATTTCCTAACTCATAATTCCTTATTCTCATGATTCCTAAATCTCATGATTATTTTTTTACTTTACTTCAGCCACATATAGGAATGGTTATCCTCAAGTGGTATACTTCCTGAAAGAAAACTATGACATTCTTTTAACAGATCATAACTTTCTGTTATTCCATTTCTTCCTATGCCTTGCCCCTCCTAAACCTATTCTCTGACCCCCAGTACCTCTTAGATCATTTCCCCTCCCCTGGTTTCACTTTTTTCCCTCTTCTATATTGACTCCATAGTTAGCCAATTCAAAAATACACTATTTACCAATCTCTAATCCCTTTGCCTTCTTGTCTTTTTGCAGTCAGCTATTGCCAGGTTTTAGTCCTAGTCCTTTGAAATTATGTACTACAGAATATGGCATGGATGGGTAGGGAGAAATTCATACAACCATGTCAATTTGGTACAATATAAAGTCATGCTATTCATTTCTTCCTCTCCCCTCTCTTTTACCTGAGGATCTTGCCTCTTATTTAACTAAGAAAATTGAGTCTATTCAACATGAACTCCTCTTCTCCCTTTCTCTTCACCCCTTTACTTGATATCATTTCCATTCACTTCTCTTTTTTAACAGTTTCTGACAATGAGTTGGCCCTCTCTTGGCAAAACCAACCCTTCTTTTCCAGTAGATTACTATTTCTCTCTCTCTCTCTCTCTCTCTCTCTCTCTCTCTCTCTCTCTCTACACTTCCCCTGCAATCTCTATATCTATGTTACCCACTGTTTCCTTCCCTAATACTTTCATACATGCAAATCTCCACATATCAAACTTAGAAAAAGTTGACTTGATTTGCTCTCCATTCCTTCTCATTTCATTCTTTTCTCAACCCTTTTCTTTCTGCTTTCCAGTATTATTGAAACTGCTTCCTACAAAATTATCAAAGAGCTCTTAATTGTCAAATCTGATGGGTTTTTTTTTTAGTCTTTACACTTCTTGACCTGTGTATTGCATTTAACACTATTGACCACCTAGATACTTCCTCCTCTCTGGATTTTCATGATAAATTCTTTTGGTTCTCCCTCTACCTGTTTCTTTCTACCTGTATTCTTTCTCAGTTTCCTTTGATAACCTTGTGATTTATCATCCACATCATACCTTCTAATTGTGGGTATTCTCCAAGACTTTGTCCTAGGTTCTCTCCTCTGTCTGCACACACTCTTTCTGTGACCACATCAATTTTCATTGTTTTAATGATCATCTTTATATTTAAGAATCAATAAATGAAATAAATATCCACATTTAGCCCTAGCCTTTATCTTGAGTTCCAATCTCGAATCATAATTTGTCTATTGGATACTTCAAAATGGATGTCAAGAGAAATATCAAATATAATGTATTCAAAATAAAACTAATTCACCTCCCCCATGAATTGATACCTTTTCAGACTTTCCTATTTCTACTAAAGATACTATCATTCTTCCTACTTATATAGTACATAGCCTTTGTATTATTCCCAGTTCCTCTTTCTCCCTCATCCTGAATATTTTATCTGGCACCAAAGTTTGCCATTTCTATTTTCTTTTTTCATCATATAAATATTTTGTTTTCTAAATATATACAATGGTAGTTCTATCAATCATTTTTGCAAGGTTTTTGAATTTTTCATTTGAAAATATATGATTTGAATTTGTCTCTAGTTCCTTTGCCAGTATCAGAACCATTCCATAGACTTTATCTTCATTTGATTTCCTGGACAGATGCATTACTGTGACATATTGTATCTTCTCCTTTGTACATATATATCCATGAAAAGTCATTAAAAGTCATCTTGGGTCTAGAACTAGCCTATTCTCCTAGACCAGGTAGATAGGAAAACTTGTACCCTTTATGTAGGATATTCTTCTGTTCTCTGATTGGAAACTGAAATCTAGGGAAGTCTTTTAGGGAAATAAATACTCCATTCATATTTAACTGCAATTCAGGAATGCTGACATTCATAGTATCTGTATTTCTTCTCCTTAACTGTAAGTATTTTCCTTGTCTGACTTTGGCAAAAATTCCTTTTCTATTAATACTGCCATAGTGGTGTTGGAATAGAGGAAGGTAAAGTCCAACATGGAACTAATTACTAATGGAGCTAAGAATGAATTTTAGACTTTGTGTACTGTGTATGTCATTAGGCTATGTAATTCATAAAAACCTGTTACAATATAGAAGCAGTTAAATCTCTTAGATGGGTCATAGGTTTATGTCTGGGAATGGTTAAACATGTCATTTTGCATTTTATTCTGGCACATTAAAAATCAAGACACTTTAATTTTAATTATAGGCATATCACTAGATTTTTTCATAACTGGACTTTCAGGTCTGGAATAGGCTTTAGAGATCATCTAGTCCAACTTTATAGATGAAGAAATGGGGGCCCAGAGAAGTTAATTTGCCTAAAAAAAACCTATTTCCCTAGATAGTAGGAGAGTAGAGCACAGATCTCCTGATCCTTTACTCATGACTTTCATAGACTCAGAATACCAAAGTTGGAAGAGACTTCAATCATTACTCCAATATCCTTTCTTGACCCTAAATTTTATTGACATAGGGAAAAAGGATGTTTGCTGGAACAGATCAATAACTTCTACCATTTATAATCTTAGTTTTTTCTACAATATGAAAGAATGAATAAAAAAGTGCTTAGTATGTGTAAGGCACTGGGAATGTAAAAAGAAAAGGAAGTCAGTTTCTGTTCTTGAGGCACTCACATTCTACAGGAAGAATAACTAACATCTATGAAGTACTTCAGCTGTAAGTCAGAGGGAAATGTCCCTTAGTCCATAGTGTGCAGTAGCAAAGCAGATGGGAACACCTCTTCTTTAACATCATTTCTATTGACAAAATCATATTAGTTTCTGATGATGAACCATTTGATAGTGTCAAAGATTCTGATGACAAAACTCTTTCAATAGATGTGGCTATAGCACCTATACAGAAATGATCAGATTGCACCTCCACATTCCACAAGGGTTTCTGCCCAGGGTGATGGCCTGAGAGCATTGTTATTTCCAAGGTATTGGAATTCAAGATCTTGGATCATCTCTATTGAGACTATGAGAGGAGATGGTAGTCAAGATAGTGGTTTGACTTGCATGACACCTACTATTTCCTCTCTGTTGTTGCTTTAGTTAGGCTGGCTTGCCTTCTCCAGATGATGGCTGTGAGGTCTAGGCAGGAAGTAGAATCAGTGGTTTGGAGTGAAGGGGATGCTACCACTCATAACTCTTGTGCCTGTTGGTGACAGTTGTTCAGAAGTTGTTATTTGTGAGGGAAAAGGTGGACCCCTTCATTCAAAAGATTTCTTTCCCCTATGATAGCTGCAGGGGCTGACAAAGGAGGTCTTGTTGTTTGGGGGTCACTGCTCTTCACGGGGCTCATGGGATGTATCCTGGCCTGGAGTCTAAAGAGATAATGGTGGTCATAATTATTATTGTGGTGGTTCAATATGCCCAATAATGTTGTCTTCTATCTCTCAGGGTTTCTTCTGCTTCAAGTAGCCAGTTTGTTTGCCTTGTAGTTAGTGGTGATAGGGGTGACCTCTTTTCCACAGGATTTACTACCCCAGATAATGACTGCATTCATCTGAGGAATAGTTAAACAAATGACCCTAAAGTCTCTGCTTGTTCAGGGAACTCACTCCTGTCTGAGGCAACATGCTCCATTTTTGCATAGTTCCAGATGTTAAGAAAGCTATGCTTACACTGAAGTGGAATCTACCCTCTGATTAATTCTAGTTCTAACCTTTCAGTTCAAGCACAATATAGTTAATTTTTTAATATGATAATTAATAGAAAATTTGAAGATGGAATTCGTGGCCTTTCTAAGTCTCTTCTTTTCTAGGCCAACCATTCACAACAATAGTGGCTAATGCATAGTGGATTGAGTGCTATGACCTGAGTCAAAATGATCTGAGTATGAATTTTGCCTCAGTCACTTATTAGTTATGTATCTTTGAGCAAGTCATTAACCTTTCTTACATTTGGCTTCCTCATCTATAAACTGGTGATAAAAATAGAACTGTCTCACAGGGTTGTTGTAGGGATCAAATGAGATCATGTACATAAAACACTTAGCAAGTCTCAAATCATTACATAAATGTTAGCTCTTATTATTTATATGGTGTTGACATCCTCATATGTCATGGTTTTAAGATATCTCAATCTCCTGATTATTTTCAGGGCACACTTTGGCTTGCCAGTGTGGCAAGTGGCAATCAGAACTAAAATTTCAAATTTGATTTGACTTGTTTTGAACTTCATTTTTTCAGCTCTAATATTATTTGGAGTCTTCAAGGTCCTACTTGACATTTGTTCATTCACTCCTAAGAAATATTATATTCTCTGCTGATTTTCTCCCTCTTATTTTCCTGCATTTCATCCCTTCAGCGCCCTAGGCTTGACTAGCACATATGACCTTAATGATTCCTTATACCATTTTGAATTTTAATTGCTGAGGAATGAAGACAGCATTCTACATTTTTGTCTCCTAGCCCATTAGTTACTCAAATGGTAGAGATTTCAGGACAAAAAGGAGAGGGAAGGCACCCCATGCAATACTGGCAGATGGACAAGGTATTTGAGACCTGCCATGGCCTTGGGTTTGTGCAAATCACATCATTTCAGAGTTTACCAAATCATAAAAAGAGGTGGGAGATATCTCTTGAACAAAGGGAAGAGATCTCTTGAGTTTCACCCTCACCTGGTGATGGATCATGTAATAATCCTGTGAGACAATCACGGGGAGTGGGTTTTAATTCTTCCAGAATCTCTGATTTTCACTGTGTGGGCACAAGTAACACCACTGAAGACTACAAAGCTTCAGTTATTTAATCTTTTAAAACTGATGCTACTGAGAAATTCATCACCCTATGGTCATCTTGGTGACAGAACTCTGTACTTAAATGAGTCTGAGATGAAAGTGTCTCCAGATCCACACTCCCTTTCCATCTTGGTCACCCCTGCTGAAGCTTACACTGCATTAGTCTGTGTCCCTTTGAGCATCCAAAGCTAGATGTATACTGAAATGGGGTATCAGAAGACTTCAGAAAAAGGAGGTGGGGGATTAAAGAATGCACAAATATCATACAGTACTGCTCCTCCTTACCATGCATCATTTTTATACAGATGAATCAGACTACAGTGAATCATAGGGTTAGTCTTGAGGATGAAATTAATCATCAAAAAGGGTGATGGCAACATCACTGTGAAAGACGTTTAAGTAGAATGCAGGGAGAGGCCGGCTCATTTGTAGGAGGGATTTATGAGTTGATTTTATAATGCAATTGTCTTAGGTCTCCATTTCCTCGGTGAGTCACTACTAAACTAACAACAAATGGGAAGAAGAGCCCAAAGTGTAGGACCTATAATAATTGTCTCATTTTCCATGCCCCAGGGGATAGCCCTTCAGTAAGAGTTTTATGTCTACTATATGAAATATGATTTTGTAATGATTCAAGTCTTTAAAGCAAGGGGTATTGCAGTCTAAGAGCATCATTTATTTAAGGGTGGGAGAAAGTGTGAGAGATAGAAGCACAATGGAGGCCACAGTTAGGAATTCTCAATGGAAAATGGGGGAAAAAGCTAGAAACAAAGCAGATGGCTTTTCAGGTCTGAACACCAATGTGCAGGGTTTGGATAACAAAATGAGCTTGAAATATAACCTCACAAGATTTCCTGCCACTTGGCAGGATATGACTCATGCCTGAAATATAACAACGGAAATATATACTTTATTAAAAAAATATGTAATAGGAGGGGAGACCAGCACTTGTATAATAAGAATGTCATACCTGTATGGAGATCCATAAACCTGAGGGTAAGAAGTATGGCAAAGACTCTGATTAAGGAAAAAGGAGAATGCTATTGTATCTGGCAGACCTCATGGCTATGTGTAGAATATCTATGATTATTGAGTATAAAAATAAATCTTTTTGTAATGGAGGTGGAATATAAAGTAGCATATAAAGGCAATAGGAAATTTTATTCAGGCATCTCATTAGTCTAAAAGCATAACATTTGATAAATTTTAAAAAATTATTATTAATTACAAATAATGAATAAACATTAGCTTTTCCATACTCAAAGAAGACCAGAAAAGAGGTATATGAAACATGAGTCTATAACATGTAGTTGTTTTTAATATATGTAAAAATATATTAAATTCAATCAATACTAAAATTACCTTGCCTATTTGTATTTGTTTCTTATTTTCTTTCTTTTCTACTGTGAAGGTGGTCTTTTTTGTTGTTGTTTTTTTGCAAGGCAATGGGGCTAAGTGATTTGCCCAAGGTCACACAGCTAGATAATTATTAAGGGTCTGAGGTCAAATTTGAACGCAGGTCCTCCTGACTCCAGGGCTGATGCTCTATCCACTGCAATACTTAGCTACCCCATCTACTGTGCATTTTGGTGGGTTTTTTTTGCAAGGCAAACGGGGTTAAGTGGCTTGCCCAAGGCCACACAGCTAGGTAATTATTAAGTGTCTGAGACCAGATTTGAACCCAGGTACTCCTGACTCCAGGGCTGGTGCTTTATCCACTGCGCCACCTAGCCACCCCTTACTGTGCATTTTTAAAGTGTTTATTCCATTTCTTTCTTGGGTTTTTTTGCTTCACTTTCAATATTGCATCATTTCCCCACAAATTCCCTTCCAAGTAAAACTTACCTTTGTAACAAATATTTTATTAAGTACAATTATATATGTATTTTTTGCAAATCTTAAGGCATTCTATAAGTATTATTTTATAAATTTAGTCAAGCAAAACAAATCTGCTGTTTTGTTGTATGCTGTTGTGTTGTTCTAGTTGTTCTGAAAATTCAGCTCAAACAAGTCCATCACCTTTCCACCCAAAATAGACAGTTTTCTTCATTATCAGTTTTCTAGCATCAACAGTTATATTAGCATTGATTCTATTGAACAAATCTCAGCAAAACTGGAAAGCAATCTGGGAGAAATTAGAATTAGATCCATATTTCATATATCATAATAAACTCCAAATGAATACATGACATATACAAGAGGTAAAATTGTAGACAAATTAGAGAATGAAAACTCCACTTTCATGACTTTAGATGAGAGAAGAGTTTTCATACACAATTTGTTCTTTTCTTAATGACAGAGGTGGGGGAGAGGGAGGGGGTGAGACAGAGAAAGAAAGAGAGAGAGAGAGAGGGAGGGGGGGAGAGGGGGAGGGGGAGAGGGAAGAGGAGGAGAGGGGGGCATCATTGTTAGGGTGTGAGGCTGCCTGAAGCTACTTATTCCCTGGAGAAATTGTCTCTTTTCTGTTTGTACTAGGTTGTGTGTCTGTTCCTGGACAGATGCAGTCTGTTTTGGTAATTCTGATGAAATATTAAATGGTTGGTGAAAGTCTCTTCCATCTACTGCCCTCTAGAACATGTAAAACTCAACAAAGAGCTTTCATCTGGAGAATTTTCAATAACTGAATGGTTTGCTGTTTTTATATATGGAACAGAGGATGGGATTGATTCTCTCAGCTAATCATAAAATTAGTTTTTGGTATTATTTTGAAGTATTCCCTGCCTTCATCCAGTAACTAAAGTCCTATAATCCTCTCAAATTAATTAAAAAATTATTCACAGAGTATGGTCGTGTTGTAAGGAAATTTCTTAATATCTATTTTAGATTTAGTGATTATATTCTGAATCTTTTATGATTATGTTAACTGAGCTGGAGAATGGGGGGGGAAGATTATATTCCTTCTTCCTTACATAATTTAAAGCAGCAGCATATCATGTTGATGATTACTGCTTATAAAATAGTTTGAGATCTGGTATTGTTAGGCCCATTTCTTTCACATCTTTTTATTATTTCCCTTTTTTCCTTCCATTTAATTTTTGTTATAATAGTGCCATTCTGGATAGGATAGAGGAGTTTATTTCTGTTACTTTTTCAGATTTGAAAAAACTTTTAAAAATTTCTTTTGATATTTTTTGTTTTTATATCACCTATCTTTCCCTCTGAATCAGACTCTTTCATGAGTTCAAATCCAGTCTTAGATGCTTAGTAACTGTTTGACATTAGGCCAGTCACCTAAGGTTGTTTGTCTCAATTTATCTCTAAAATGAACTGGAGAAGGAAAGGTCAGACTGCTCAAGTATCTTTGCCAAGAAAATTACCAGATGGAGTTGCAAAGAGTGGGACACATCTGAAATGATTCAACACAACAACATACTACAAGTTTTCCCCTCTATATCCTTGCTTCTCTCTCCTCCCAAAGGGCCATCCCTTTAAGAAAAACAAAGAGAGAGAGAGAAAGGAAAAAAAGACAAAATTCCACAGAACTGATTAGTATATATAAAAAAACCAAGCAAACCAAAATCCTGACAATGCAATGTTCCACATTTATGGACCCTTCCCCCTCCTCCCTTCTACAAAAAAGGAAAATAAAGGGTATCTTCTTATATATCTTCTTTGGTACTAGATTTGTTTCTTTATGATTTTGCAACATTGATTTTCAACTGTTTTGTGGTCATTTTTTTTCTATTTATATTGTTGTGGTCATTGTGCATGTTTTTCTGGCTTGCTTATTTCAGTTTGAATTAGTTCATGTTAGTCTTTTTTGCTTCTTTGAATATATATGTATTATGAAAAATGTTAAAGAAAACAAAATAATTTTTCTTTCTGTTTTTAAAGCAATTGTCAAAGTAAGATATGTAAGGAAAGGTTAGATTGATTATTTAAGAAGATGAGTTTCTTCTACTAATATTCTAGTAGATGTCTTCGGGGGAAAAATTAACACCCACATACACAAGTTTCTTATAAATTTCACTGATATGAAGTATGTGTAGTACATAACTTAATATTACAAATTATTAAGCAATATTCAATCAGTTCTTTATTCTAAATTTCGTATAAGCATCTGACTTTCACAGAATGTGGTCATTGGTTGTTACTGAAATTTTGTATCTGTAGCCAATATAACAGTAGCAATTAAACTATGATTTGATAAATGGAGTAGCATCAAACTCTGTATCTTTTTTTCCTTAATAAATTTATTGTTGTGAAATTGGTTGTGTGATCAAAGTTTAAGTAATTTCTTACCCTTTTACAAATTATATTCACTAAACTGAAGTTTCTTTCAGCTTTGGTTGCCAATTGTAATAATGCTTGTTATCTTTTTTAGCTTTTTGTATTTTTCAGGGTTTGGAACTTGATTTGATTTTAATTATTATCCATATAAATCCTCTAAATTTTTCAATGAATTTCATGTTGTAAAATTTCACTTAAATAAGACTTTTTTACCAGTAAGTGGTGAAATTAATTCTTCATAAAGCCAACTATCTGGTTCTAATAATCAAAATAATTTAACATCCTTTTATTTTTGTTATTTTTGTCTGATCAATGATATAAGTTCACATGCATATAGCCTTGGTCTCTTTCTTGATGGTGGATATTTCTATCAGGACATCACATTGGTATCTTGAAGTCAACATATCCCAAACAGGACTTACATTTCCTCTCAAATTCATCCGATCAATTAATAAATATTTATTAAACTCCTACTCTGTACCAGGGTCCTATGCCAAATAATCCCATTTCTTATACCCTGAAGGGATGATGAAAAAGGGTTAAAAACATCACTTGTACAAAAATATTCATAGCAGCCCTATTTGTGGTGGCAAAGAATTGGAAATCAAGTAAATGTCCTTCAATTGGGGAATGGCTTAGCAAACTGTGGTATATGTATGTCATGGAACACTATTGTTCTATTAGAAACCAGGAGGGATGGGAATTCAGGGAACCCTGGAAGGATTTGCATGAAGAGATGCTGAGTGAGATGAGCAGAACCAGAAAGACACTGTATACCGTAACAGCAACCTTGATGGACTCGCTTGTTCCATCAGTGCAACAATCTCTGTATCAGAGAAAAGAACTGTGGAGTTTGAACAAAGACCAAGGACTATTAACTTTAATTTAGGAAAAAACCTGATATTTTATCGTCTGATCTTGCTGTCTCTTATACTTTATGTTTCTTCCTTGAGGATGTGATTTCTCTCTCATCACATTCAATTTGGATCAATGTATACCATAGAAACAATGTGAAGATTGGCAGATTGCCTTCTGTGGGGGGGTCGAGGGGAGGGAGTAGGATTGGGGAAAAAATTGTGAAACTCAAAATAAATAAAATCTTTAAAAAAATAAAAAAAAAATAAAAAAAGATTAAAAAATAAATAATCCCATTTCTGATAATAGTACCACCATTATTCAATAATTCCAGATTTGCAACCTTGGAACCATTCTTTACTTTTCCCTTTGGTTTAAGTCCTACTTCCTGACTATTACCAAGTTTTGTTTTGTTCATTTTGCCTCTACAACATATTTTGAATCTTTCCTCTGGTCCTGTCATTCAACCTCTACCCTGATTCAGCTCCTAAACATGTCTCTCTCAGTTTACTACAATAACTTTCAAATTTGTCTACCTGTTTGTGAGCTCATCCTTCTCAATTCCATCCTCCTCATATCTTCCAAATTGGTGTTTCTAATAAATTTATCTGATAATGTATCCTTCTATTCAAAAACACTGAATGGCTCTCTTTAGCTTCTAGGATAAAATTTATGTATCACTGATTTCCCTGGAATCTACCACCTGAAGGCCAGATAGGTTACATTTCTCCCAGGGTTCTCTGGTATTCTTTTTTGTTTGTTTGTTTTGTTTTTAGATTTTTTTCAAGGCAATGGGGTTAAGTGGCCTGCCCAAGGCCACATGGCTAGGTAATTATTAAGTGTCTGAGGCCAGATTTGAACTCCAGTATTCCTGACTCCAGGACCAGAGTTTTATCCATTGTGCCACCTAGCTGCTCTGGTTCTCTGGTATTCTTAAGGGTTTTGGGGGTATCTAGGTTTTATGCAAGTGGCTCCAGACTACACTGATGGTGTTTCCAAGAACATGTGTGAGGGGCAGCTTGGTGGTGTAGTTGATAGAGCCCTAGCCCTGGGATCAGGAGGACTTTAGTTCAAATCCAACCTCAGACACTTAATTATCTAGCTGTGTGACCTTGGGCAAGTCATTTAATCCCTTTGCCTTGCAAAAAGATAAAAAAAAGAGTATATGTGGGGGTTCCCTATAGCCTAGTTCCATTTATCCACTAATAGATCAGTTTTTACAGAGGCACAATGTTCCTCCCACCCTTGACTATCTTGGTGTCTAGGAAGGGGAAAAGGATTAAATTTGAAGCTTAGCTTGGTTCCCCCATAGAGCACTATCCCAGACTCAAGTCCAAATCCCTCCATGGTCTCAAGTTCTGGGCATTTGTTTTCTCAAGGCTTTCAGGTCTGGTTTGTTGGATGTACCACCCTGTCAATAATCCTGGCTCCAAGATCTCCCTGTATCTAACTCCCTGGTCCTATGGGAATCACTTCTAGTATCTGAAACTGAGGACAGACCATATAGAGCAGAAATTGTCTAAACTTTCAATGTAACTGTCTAAAAGACAGAACTAGGATCAATGGGTAGAAGTGACAAAGGAACAAATTTTTGGTGAAAACTTTTTCACAGTAACATTTGTCAATCTAAATGGGCTCCTCTCATGAAGTAGTGAGTTTGTCCTTGAATGTAGTCCATGACTGGTGATAACATAACATTGGTTGAACATAATTATTGATAGGTGATAATTCTGCACTTATCAGTGATTCATAGAAGATATTCTTGCAAGGTAGGAGGTTTGACAAAATGATTTCTGGGTTCTTTCTAATTCTAAGCTTCTATGATTTGCACGAGCTCATAGGGAAGGTTGAAAGCATGATGGACTTAGGGTTTGGGGTACTTCAAAGAGTTCTCCCTCATGCAGGAACAGAAGAACATTTAGTGTCCAACTTGTCTTCTTTAATTATCACATCATGAAATGCTCAGGGTAAAGTTGAGATTTTCCTTATACTGAAAGGGACTGTTGACAAGGAGAAAAGTCAGATACTATTTGTAAGGAAGTGTGACTTTTTTCCTTTTGTTTCTACTTTCTTATTCAAACTGCTCCTTTTACTACCTTGTCTTATTGATTCTCCTCAATTTGATTTACTTCTGGTTCTATTGCTGGTTTTGCCTCTTCCTAATGTTGCTTCTATTGACCTTGTTTAAATTTGCCTTTTTTGGATACATTACACATGCATATATATATATATGTATATATATATATATATACATATATATATAATATATATATGGATATAGTGATAGACACAATGCACATATGTGAGTAAACATATACAACTAAATGTTTACACATAGTGTTTCATATGGTGAGTTACTAATAACAAAGTGTCTGGTTAGTCCTTAATCAACTGGAGTTAAAAAAGGCTTAGGTTGTAAAGATGAGAGATATGGACATTAAAAGCAGTGGTTCAAGATCAAGGGGAAGGAATGTGGAGAAAAGAAACATACTGACCACATCCACCTAACCACTGAGGAAAGTAGCTGTAACCCACCAAAGAATATGCCCCAGATGGGCATTTCTGAGAATTAGATGGAACCCTTCCAGAGTGTCCTCTGATGTTAGTTTGAGAGCACAACTACCAAAGTCAATGTGAATTTGCCAATTACTTAAAAGGGACAAGTATCAGCATGTGGGAAAAAAAGTTAGATTTGTATTTTTTGGTCCCAGAAGACAAATTATGAACATGGAATAGAAATTTCTGAAAGATAGATTTAAATTTACTGTAAAGAAAAACTTGCTAAAGAATATGGGGCTGTCTCAGGAGATAGAAGATTTTTCCTAATATGATGTCTTCTATTGAATGATGACTTGGAGATTTTAGAGAGGGCTTTCTATCTCTACAAAATATGTAAATTTTTGAGTTGGAATAGATTATCTCTGGGGTTCCCTAGAGTTCTAAGATTCTGTAGTTTTGTAAGGGTAAGTTAAAGTGCTCTAGCTATCACTCCTAAGTAAGGTACCATTCCCTTGACAATTCTGATTCCTATAAGTTTGCCTTCTAACCCTTACCTCTACCCTTATCTTTTTCTTTTGACCTCTTTAATGTATGAAGCATGTATCTATATGGACTGATTGTTTTAATTTTTAGTCTTTAGGCATTATTCCTTGGATAATTATCTTGAATCAATTCATAGGAATGAAAAAAAAAAATTCAAAACATATCTTAGAGCCTTTGAAAGCATCATTAAAAAGCCAGCATAATAGTGAATGCAGTTTACACTACCAACCAGACATACCATTTGAATAAGGTAATGATTGTACCACTCTGAAAGTAAACAAATCTGGGCCATATCAGGTCTGGGCTGGCAGGGAGTTCTGAAGTGGAGTCTTCCAAGGGAATCACCCTGATCTGCTTCCCTCTGTCTAAAGGATAACTATTTGGAGACATGTATAAATCTGCACTGCAGCTCTTGCCATTATTTTTTTTAAACCTGAGACATGTTATGGCAGGCTGGTGAACACAAGCCTCACCCTTATGAAGTGCAAATTCAGTGACCCTGGTCCGGGGAGCAATAAATTCCTAAAACTTGAAAAGGGCAAGAAAATCTTTCTCCAGTCCTCAGAGAATGAGCTCATGCTGTTCAATTGAGATTTTGGAAAAGGGAAAGGACATGCCCTACTTAAAGTCTCATTGCATGTGTGATAGAAACACATTTGTTCATTGAAAATGCAATCCAACAGTCCTCTTGTGCCTCTCTGTTGAGGCAGATCAGATTGGAAGTATAAAAATACAGAAGGAGTTTATTGAGATTCACAGAGCTAAAAACTTGTCCAGTTGGATTTGTATCTTGGTATCTTCCCTCTCATTTTGTGAGGAAGTTATGAGATCTCCAAGATGTTTTAGGGAATGGGAGAGTTTGGATGAGCAAATTTGACTGATATAAGAGACAGAAAGGTCTGAGGAGTATGAGAAGAAATAAAATGGCTTGGGCAGCTAGGTGGCGCAATGGAAGGGTGGTTAGGTGGTGCCAGTGGAAAGAGCACTGGCCTGGGAGTCAGGAGTACCTGAGTTCAAATCTGGCCTCAGACACTTAATAATTACCAGTGTGACCTTGGTCAAGCCACTTAACCCTTGCCTTGCAAAAACCTTAAAAAAAAAGAAAAGAAAATGACTTAATCCATATTAAAAATGAAGAGTCATGAATTTTATACTGGGATAGAAATTTAAGGATCCTGCAATTCATCAGTTGTAATTCTGTAATTCAAACCCTTTATATGTGAATTAATAGAACTATTCAAAAGTAGAATTGACTGCCTCAAGTGAAGATTGATATGTTGTAGGAGGGTTTCTTATTTATATATGTAATAAAATGAATGGCCTCAGGTCCCATCTGTTAAAAAGAAACTTGGAAGCCTCTTTAAGCAAAGAAACCAGCCTTTATTAAGAGAAGCAAAGATGGAAAGGGGTCTACAGTTCTCCCAGTATGGTCTGGGATTCAGGGATACAAAATTCAGTTATTTAGAGGTCTCTTGATTTATATGTGTCTATGTGGTGCAACAAAGTCCTCTAAAAGCTGATTCATGAAAGACTGAATTTTACATTCAAATGGTACTTTTCATGATGTCTCAAGTCTCCCTTTAATGTCTCAACCAGCCCTTTATTAGACTTTATCATTTTAATATAAAGATTGACATATAGATATGATTACTGTGGTCATACACTTAAGATACACATTTTTTTTTGGTGAGACAGGAATGTTAAATGACTTGCCCAAAGTCACGCAACTAGTAAATATTAAGCACCTGAAGTTGAATTTGAACTCAGGTCCTCCTAACTCCAGGGGTGATATACTATTCACTGTGCCACTTAGCTGCCCCTTAAAATATATACTTTACAATGATTTAGTTACACTACTAAGGGTAACTAATACAATAATTTCTCTGGGACTACATCATAGTTTGAGTACACACAGAGCTTTTTTACTCAGGACTATGCTCTTACTATGAATCACAGTTATTTCTTATTCTAATGATTGTAACTAAAAGCAGATTAGTAAGGCAAGCCCTCAAGGCACTATTTATTGATCTTTTTCATTTCACTTCCGACTCTGAAATTTGATGACTCTGTGAAACTATGTCCCACCTCCCCTCCTGTCTTTGTCATACAGAAATACAGAAGGACCCTCAAACGTCATGTATTTCAACTTCCTAGAAAGTCCTACCACAACATCTTGTTTGGTTTGTCACCTAGATGTGACTAGATTATTTTCATGCTGGAAGAAAAATCACATTTTAGGAAGGATACTAATAAACCAGAGAATATCCAGAGGAGAAAAACCATGTTTATCTTGTATAAGGATTAAGTGAAGGAAGTGAAGATGTTTATCCTGAGGAAGAAATTTAGGGTCAAGATGAGAGATGTTTTCAAATATTTGAGCAATAGTCCAGTGGAAGAGACATAGACTCCCACTTAGTCATTGAAAGAAGAACAATGGGTTAAAATTATTAATAGACAAATTTGAGATAGACGTGAAGAAAAACAAATAGAGCTGTCCAAAAATTAAATAGACTACTGTGGGAAGTAGTGTCTCCTTTAATTGGAGACCCTTAAAGAGAGGCTGATGCATCAGTTATGATATAGAGACATTTTTTTTATTCATGTATGAATTGACCTAGTTGGCTTCTCAGGGAATTTCCAGAGAGGGTAGTGATGTTTTATTTAGACTTTTGCCTCTTAAAGACTGGCAACCAAAAAAGGTATATTTACCACCTATAGCAGAGGTAGGGAACCTCTAGTATAAGGTCTGGTATTTCCAAAGCAAAAGCAGGTGTGGGACTCGAAATTCAATAACTCCAGGAGTTTTTTAGGGGTGATTTAATTAAACATTGATCAAATACAGTCTGTGAATAATGTTATAAATATTCAATGTCCCTTGGCAGAAAAAAAGGTTCCCCACTGATCTATAGACAAAAAAGGTGCTATTATTACATTATTACGTATGGAAGTCATCTACTTACATGTAGTGAATAAAATCCTAGGAATCAAGAAGATCAAGGTTAAATCCCATCATGGCTTCTGAAACATACTAGCTATGTGACTATGGGCTAAGTCACTGAAATTTTTAGTACCTCTCGGTAACCTCAAGACCATATTACAAGAGTTGTCCTTCTACATTGGTATAAGGCCTTTCCCTGCCAGAAGTTCCCTATACCACTGAAATCGTAGTTCTAGATCCCCTCCCCCATCCCATTCCCTTTCAAAAGAAAATTGTCAATTTAAAAATAACTGGTAACTTTTTCTAGCTGGAAGTTGTGTTTTTCTCCTCTCTTTTTAAATTAAATGGTGATAAGGGCTCTAGGATCCAGGTGTTTTCACAGCTTGCCCCAATTTGATTTCACACTTTTGTGCTCTAAAGGAAAATGCTTTTATCATCCATATACAGAACTGCATTGGTGAGAATTTTAAACTCATAGTCCCCATATCTATTATTAATATTTCAAAAATCCTTCAGGGAAATAAGTTTCTTTTATTTTCTTTTAAAGTATTTTATTGATCCACTTTTTTTTATATCATTTTTACCCTTTAGTGACTGCTCCTACCCTAGAACTTTCTCTTGTAACAAATAAGGCCATTCAAGCAAGATAAATCATATCTAAAATCTGAAGATTTCTGAAATGTGTGTCTCTTGTCTGAAAAAAAATATATCTAGAAATATACATCTTATTCTGCCCTTGAAGTCTATCACTTCCCTATCAAAGAGGTGTCATTGAGTCATAGTTGGTCACTACTTTGATGAGAATCCTAAAATCTTTTACTTGTTTTCCTTTTTCTCATTGTGACCATTGCCTCAGTTGTTCTCCCATTTCACTTTTCTTCATACAAGTGGAAGTACATTTTCAGGACATTATAGGGTCAACTATTTCCTATGTGTAGCAGAATTGCAAATTAAACTATTACCTTGCAACCTATTATACATAAATTTTCCTATAGCCTCAATAATGAAACTGGAAAGAATGTAGGTCAGGAGGGTAGGGAACACAGCTGTCAATTTTTGTTGTTTTTGTTTTTGCAAGGCAATGGGGTTAATGACTTGCCCAAGGTCATGCAGTTAATTAGTAAGTGTCTGAGGCTGGATTTGAACTCAGATCCTCCTGACTTCAGGGCTGGTGCTCTATCCACTGCAACACCTAGTTGCCCCAAGTGTCAATTTTTTTAAAACAAGTATTTAATTTATTTCACTATGAAACTATACAGGACTTTACAGGAGCTTTCTATAATATAAGAAAGTATGCAGTTAAAACTAGAAGCTAATATTTTGTATGATGGAGAAATGATGAAAGCATTCTTATTGAAAAAAAAATGTGTCACATAAGAATGTCCTCTCTTTCCACTCCTAGTGGGTCTATTTTTTGAAACCAATAATAGCTAGCATTTAGACAGGCTTCAAGATTTTGTGAAGTGCATTATAAATATTATCTCAATTTATATTTACAGTCCTTGGAAGTAGGTGTCATTGTTACCTATAACAGAGATATCAAACTGTTATAGCAAAATTCCTCTAGTACTGAACTAGAGTAAAATGTATTTGGGAAGTATGTCACAAAATAAATTAAAATAAAATACAGCATAGATAATGTTAATTTGTGATTTTCTTTTTAGGTTTTTGCAAGGCAAGTGGGGTTAAGTTGGCTTGCCCAAGGCCACACAACTAGATAATTATTAAATGTCTGAGACTGGATTTGAACCCTGGTACTCCTGACTCCAGGGCCGGTGCTTTATCCACTGCGCCACCTAACTGCCCCCATTTTGTGATTTTCTAAGTCAATGTGTATTGGGCAGGAATCCATTTCTATTTGTATTTGATAAAATTGATCTTTAATTTTCATATGAGGAACCAGAGGTTTAATGACTTGTCACAGCTCATAAATAGCTTAGACTGGATGATGAATTCAGGTCTTATTAACTGCAGGTCCAGCTCTCTATCTTCTGTGTACCATATAACTACTTTCAACGTATCACTACCTTAGAAAGTGTTTGTTTAGTTATTTTCAGTTACATCTAACACTTCAACTCTGTTTTGGGTTTTTTGGCAATGTGAGAGTGGTTTGCCATTTTCTTCTCCAGTTCAATTTATAGATGAGGAAACTGAGGCAAACAGGGGTAAATGACTTGCCCGGGGTCACATAGCTAGTAAGTATCTGAGGCTGGATTTGAATTCAGATCTTAGTAGAGGTAATAAAAAGGTTTAAATTTCTCTTCTGACATTTGAACTGTGTGATTTTGGGTAAGTCTCTAGGTAATTTCCTAAGACTAAGTGGGGTCCCTGAATTAATACACTTAGGAGTTTCTTCATCTAAGAGTTTCCTTATATGATTTCAATGAAATCATCAGTCTAATTCCTATCCCCTATACCTATTATTATTCTCATAAGATTATGTCTTTAATTTAGCATTATCTAGTGGATTAAATTGCTGCCTAAGTAATTCCTTTAAGAGAGAAGAACCAGAAGGGGTGATAGAGATCCAGTACACTCTACTCAATTTTGGTTTGATCAGTAACTGAACCAACTAACAGATCAATCATTTCTCTTTGTTGAATTATATGGAAAAAAGGTTAATTGATCTAATCTTCTTCACTATGAAAGCTACTTGGAGAGTCATAGCTGCAGAACTAATAAAGCCAGACACTGCAGTATTATTTCTGCAGAATTCTTGAAGTCAGAGCATTGAAGAATTTTCTCTTTTAGAAGGTCTTGAGTCCTTGGCAGAGAGGTTTTTAAAACAAAGGTCTATTGTTCCTCTACTCCACCCCACCAACATCCCACATTGGGAAGTAGTTGCTAGAATCTAAGGCCAATATGAACTCACTAGTACAAGTAACAAGAAAGAGAAAGTAATCACTAATTTCTCTTATTTTGAACGATTGCTTCCTATATCACAAAAACAATATAAATGGAGTGTGAAAAATTGCTACCTGTGGTATCCTTTACTACCATGAAGTCCTGACTACTAGACTAAATAGCAAGGCCCAGAGGTTGGATTGATTCATCTTTACTTAGAGAAAGAATTTAAAAATAAGGACTTGGTTAGACTATGGGGATGACTGCTCCCCCTCAAAATGTGAACTATGGGAGGAGCTCCATGGAGGTAAATATAGGAAAGTGCTTGAATTTCTATTTTTTCAATTAAATTTTTTCTATCTGCTTATTTTCAATGAGGCATAAGACAAAAAATACCATTTAGAGTTTTAGAGCAGACTTTGAATTCTCTAATGCAGTGATCTCTAAAGAGGGATGCATGGTGGATCCCAGAGGGTATAATATATTAATCTTTATTAAGTATTCTGGACAGCTGAATGTCATAAGAGTTAGAGCACTGGGTTTGGAATCAGGAAGACGCATCTTCCTGAGTTCAAATTTGACCTCAGACATTTACTGTGTGACCCCGGGCAAGTTACTTTACCCTGTTTGCTTCAGTTTCCTCATCTGTAAATTGAGTTGAAGAAGGAAATGGCAAACCACTCCAGGATCTTTGCCAAGAAATTCCCAAAATGGGATCATGGAGACTTGAATAGGACTGAAACAACTCAACAATAAATGTGCCTGGCAACAATACTGAATGATGAAGATACAAAAAGAGTTAAAAGAGAGTCCCTGTCCATAAGGGGCTCACACTCTAATCAGGGAGACAACAAGCAAGCAAATAAATACAAACAAGCTAGGGATAAGTAGGGAAATAGTTAAAAGAGGGAAGTTATTAAAATTTGGAGACTTTGGGAAAGGTTTCGTTTAGAGAATGGATTTTGAGATAGAATTTCTCAGAAGCCAGGAGAGTTGATAGGTGAAGATGAGGAAGAAGAGAAATAAAGGTACAATCAATGAAGGTGAATCTTGCAGGACCAATCAACTAGAAAATAGGTTACATCCTACTGGTTGCCAGGATAGCCAATTGTGAGGTAGATATTGGAAAGGAGATAATTCGGAGATAGGTTATGTGTATGCTGGTTGTGGGGATGGGGGAATGATGATCACCCTAATAAGCCAGCTGATTCCTGGCAGAGGAAGGAGGAGGCTGATGCTGAAGTAGCATCCTGCACATCCCTGCTGCTGGCTTTGCTCTATTTACCACTTTTGCTTTCACACTCAATGAGGTTCCAGTATTTTCCCCCTCATTTAGTCAGGTTCTATAGTTTAGTTTGCAGCACAATAGACAGACAGTAGTACACTCTGTTCCCTATGTAGAGGAAAAAAGAATATTGTTATATAAGAATATGTCATTTGACTAGACTACTCCTCATTCTGCTGCAAATTAAATTACAAAATCTTCCTGGCTCAGCTACCTCCATCCTTTTCAGGATAAATACACAAAACCCCTGCAACTCAGGATATTTTTCACAAAGGCAACAAAAATCCCTACATGAAAGAATATTCCAAGCAATGAAGACTTTACTTTATTTCAGTACATTGTATAGGAATATTCTTGAAAAATTTCCCAAACTGGTTTAAAATCCTTGGATATCTAGTGTCAGATCCATAGGGCCTAGTGTTGCCTCAGCATTAATGCAAATGAATGGGAATTCACTTTCCTCTAAAGCTAGGTAAAAGCTTTACAAGCAGAGAATGTTTTCCTTACCAGTGAACACAATTGCAAAAGAAACTAGAAGATCTATTGTCATTTAGGGAAATCATTTGATTTCTAGATCCTCACTGTTTTTCCTCACAGAATTTTTCAAAGGATCCCACAAATGCTGCATCCAATTGACAGCTAGGGACTTTTTATATCAACTTTCTTATAGGGTTAGACTATATTCCATTAATCCCTTCAGAGACTATAGAGGCAGTGGCAGTTGATTGACTGAGTACTCTTTTGGTCTAAAAAAACTATATAGGTAAAATTTCTACCCTAGGAAACTGTAAATTGTAAGCAGTCTTTCTTAGCATGCTAGTACAGTTCTTTCAGTTTGGCTACTCACTTTAGTCAAGTGTAATTTCTGTTGTGTGAGATTTTCCCCCAGGAAACCCAGGTTGAGAAATTCCTTAATATCACACCTCCATCTTTATACTTGCATCCTCTTCTACCACCAGACCCACTACTGCACCCTCTGCCACTGCCTCTACCACATACTAGGCCAAGAATTTATTTATTTGTTAATGTATAGGTTTATACTTATTTGTCTCCCCTTACTAAAGCAGCTTGTCCCCCAACTTATCTCACATATCCTATTGCATTTGTTCAAGACCCAAGGTCTTTTCTACCTTAAAGATTTCTTCTTCTTCTTCTACTCTTATGCTCTTCCCTTAACCAGTCAGCCTTGCAAGAAGACATTCTTATTTCCCTTATAACTAACTGGCAGACATTTAAAACAATTAAAATTTTTTTTTATTTAAGGCAATGGGGTATAAGTGACTTGACCAAGGTCACAAAGCTAGACAATTATTAGGTTTCTGAGGTCACATTTGAACTCAGATCCTCCTGACTCCAGGACCAGTGCTCTATCCACTGTGCCCCCTGGCTGCCCCTTAAAACAATTTTTAAAAAAATGTTATTAATAGTCATAATATTTTACTGAGAGCAAAAAGATCATTTGTACCATAAATGAATAAAATAAAGAAGTTGCAATATGTACTAATTAGAGAGAGTCAGCATTAAAATCATGAAGCCTTGATTTCAAATCTATCACTGTAGCTATGTGATTGTGGGCAAATCACTTAACCTCTTACTGATCTAAGCATTTCTCTAAGACTATAAGAGGAAGAGAAGATGCCAACGTGTAATGGTAGTATACTCATGAAATCATAGGTATAATTCCAGCTACATTTTTTCTTTTAGGGTTTTGCAAGGCAAATGGGGCTAAGTGGCTTGCCCAAGGCCACACAGGTAGGCAATTATTAAGTGTCTGAGGTTGGATTTGAACCCAGGTACTCCTGACTCCAGGGCCAGTGCTTTATCCACTGTGCCACCTAGCCTCCCCTTATAGGTCTAATTCCTAATGAATAAAATTTTGGAAATTTTCCCCAGTATCTGTTCCCCCATCCCAGAGAGCCATTAAAACAGGATTTTTAAAAGCAAAAAAGGAGAGAAATTGCATTGAAAAAGTCCTGAAAATATGTATAATGTACAGTATTTGGGAACCTCCAACCTGTGCAAGAGTGATTGGGACTGTCCTTTTGACATTTCACATATCTTCTCTTCTGAGTGATGCTTATTTCTTTATATTTTTGCTAATTTACTTTTGATTTTTGTTTTTTTCTGTTTACAGTATAGTTGTTATTGTGTTTGTTGTTTTCTTGACTTTGCTTACTTTATACATCAGTTCATGTACAGTTTTCCATACTTCTCTGTATTCATTATTCATCATTTTTCATACCTCAGTTATATTCCAGTTTATATACCTCTATCTATGGGCATGTACTTTGTTTCCAATTCTTTGCTATCACAAAAGTGTTACTCCAAATATTCTGGTTTATATGGAAATTTTCTACTTTTAGTGGTTTTCCTGGGGTTTATAAATCCAGATATGGGTCAAAGGGTATTGATATTTTAATCACTTTGAGAGTGTTTACATTCTACTAGGGGAGAAGAAACAAGTATCCTTCAGAACTCTGTTTTCAATAGCCAGAGAGGGAGTTCAAAAAGAAACAAAGAGGGCAGCTAGATGGTACAGTGGATAGAGCACTGACCCTGGGAGTCAGGAGTACCTGAGTTTAAATCCGGCCTCAAACACTTAATAATTACCTAGCTGTGTGGCCTTGGGCAAGTCACTTAATCCTATTGATTTGCTAAAAGAAAAACACCTTTAAAAAAAAGAAATGGAAAGCTTAATTGTTTTGTCTTTTGAACTATTCTGCATTTTCTTTGTGTTGAGATACACCCCAGATTCCCCACCCATTCCCCAGCCTTTCTCTGGTCTTTTGAGGTTTCTTTCCATTTTACTATTACTTTCCCCCCCCATACCTAATATTGCTTCCTTATCTGGTTATCTCTAGACACTTGCCCTTTCAGATTTGACATTTGATAGAGTGTGATAGTTTGTAGATTCTCCCCCTGCTCTTCTGCCTCATCCTATATTAACAACTCTTAAATTCTTGGAAAAGATAAACATTTATGGGAATGAAATAGTGTCTTTTTCACAAGTATGTAGCTATTTCCTGCTCCAACCCTTGAGAAATCACTTACATTCCTATATTGAAAGGAACAAAAGTTCTCAAGAACAGCAAAGGTTGAGTCCTAAAATGTTCAGATCTAGAGCATACCAAGTTAGTCCCCATTTATCTCTTACTTCTCCCCCCACCCCCCACCATGGTTATAAACACTAATTTTCTCCCCTTTCTTTTTCTACTAATCTAGTTTTTAACTGTATGATTATAGGACAGTTGTCCTCCTATCTGTCTTTACCCAGTTACATGTAACAAAAAGCATAATGCCTTCAGATAGTGGACACATAATAAATACTTGTTGATTTAAATTCTTGGTTTGAACTATGTGCTTTGTTTTGTCTCTATTGTTTAAGTTCATCACAGAATTTCTTCACTTCCTGTTGACTGTTGGAACAAAGATCTTCACGTTATTCCTTGATTGATTTCTTACCATGATTACTAACTACATTGATCCAAGTCTTCTGACTTTAAATTTAGGACTGCTTTCTTTATGTTGCATTGTCAACTATATTTTCTTTGCTTACCTCAACTCTCTTGATTATCAACCTCCCTGGGTTTAGCTGTAGACACACAGAATGGAGAAGGGAGAAGTAATTAGCCTTCTTCCAAATGGCATTGTGCCTAGGTCATAGTAATTGCTTAAGTGCTTTTTGACTGACTATAAAATGTCAATCAACAGGGAGAAGATAGCTTGCCTTGTCTACTCTTCTAAGAGTTTTCTTCTTGCCTCTTTTCTTCTTTTTCTCTCTTATGGAGACCTCACAAATATTTGGCATGGGAAGGAAAGTGGGGTTAACCTTTAGTGGATCAGAGTCAAGCTAGAATCTGGTAAGAGAATATGAAAACTAGAGAGGGAATATTTCCTTCTTTTTATTCCCCCCCCCCCCCCCCAGCATTAAAGAAAGTTGACAACTTTTGGGTAATGCTTCCCAAAGTCCAGTAGGACAGGAAAAAGTTAAAAATGACTAGCAAGTCATTTGCCAATGTTTTATTTCAATTGATCCTCTACAACCCAGGGAGGCAGAAATCATTTTATAGTAACAGAGGGGTGACTTGTTCTGGGTCATATAGCTTGGAAAGGTCTGAGGCAAGTTTTAAGCTCAGTTCTTCCTGTCTCCTAAGTCCAGTGCCACCCAACTTAGTTTAGAGGCTTCCAGTCCATCTTCTAGATATCCTCGTGTAGTGTTGTATAGTGGAAAGTGACTTGGAGTCAGAGAATCTACATTGAGATCCTTGCTCAAATGCTTATTGTAATTTTGTACAAGTCTTTTAATCTTCCTGGATGTAAGGGTTCTTATCTGTAAATAAGGAGAGCGTAGTAGACAATATCTAAGATCCTCTCATCTGTAAATCCTGTATTTTCTTTATGTGAAAACTTTGTTAGGATTATTATTCTTGAAATTCCCCATTCAAATACATCTTCTAGTATATTGGTATATATTTGTTTTTGAACTAGTCATTTTCTTTTCTTTTTTAAAATTTATTTTTATTAAAGATATTGTTTGAATTTTACAATTTCCCCCCCCAATCTTGCTCCCCCCCCCACCCCCCACAGAAAGCACTCTGTCAGTCTTTACTTTGTTTCCATATTGTACCTTGATCCAAATTGGGTGTGATGAGAGAGAAATCATATCCTTAAAGAAGAGAAGAGAAGTCTAAGAGGTAACAAGATCAGACAATAAGATATCTATTTTTTTTCCCCTAAATTAAAGGGAATAATCCTTGCACTTTGTTCAAACTCCACAGCTCTTTATCTGGATACAGATGGTACTCTCCTTTGCAGACAGCCCAAAATTGTTCCCGCTTGTTGCACTGATGGAATGAGCAAGTCCTTCAAGGTTGAACACACCACTCCCATGTTGCTGTTAGGGTGCACAGTGTTTTTTCTGGTTCTGCTCATCTCACTCAGCATCAGTTCATGCAAATCCCTCCAGGCTTCCCTCCTGGTTTCTATACCACAGTTTGCTAAGCCATTCCCCAATTGAAGGACATTTACTTGATTTCCAATTCTTTGCCACCACAAACAGGGCTGCTATAAATATTTTTGTACAAGCAATGTTTTTACCCTTTTTCATCATCTCTTCAGGGTATAGACGCTGAAGTGGTATTGCTGGGTCAAAGGGTATGCACATTTTTTGTTGCCCTTTGGGCATATGAACTAGTCATTTTCTACAAGCAACCTATATATATATATATATATATATATATATATATATATATATATATATATTTAATTTCTGATTTTTTTTGCCTATTGTCTCCTCTATTAGAATGTCAGGACAGGGATTGTTTTTGCTTTTCTTTATATCCCAGAACATGGTAAGTGGCTTATTAAAGGTTTGGTAACTAGACTTGTGAATTTGACAGATATAAATTCCTTTGTTCTAGGAGGTGTGTTTGTGAATAACTTATATGTTACAATTTGTTAAAGCACACTACTGTTAAGGTAAAAAAGAACATTAGTCAGGAGTGCTGATTTTTAAGAAATGGTTCTTCAAATTAAAAAAAAAAAGCATGACACATTTAAGATAATCTAACATTTACTCCATTCCTTTCTTAAGCCTAGATAATTAATAAACAATAAATTCAATCTCTTGCAGAGCAAAAGCAGAACCAAGAGAATTTTGTATATAGTAGCACCAATGTAGTTAGAAGAGTAAATGTGAATGATTAAACTATACCAAAGTAATATAAATATTCAAATCAACAATGAAAGACTTATGAAGGAAAAGATTTTTCACCTCCCAAGAAAGAACTGATATATGGAAGTACATATGGTATGGTTCCACATATATAGTTTATATCAAGTGTTGACCTCTAGTATGGTGTTGGGATGGAGGAAATGAGACAACTCAGAATGTAAAATTTAACAAAAAAATAATAAATATTTAAAAATCTATCAATCACTAATTTATATATTTGCTTATTTTTCAAAGTATAAATGCTAATTCTGAAAATTTATTAATTGGCTCTCCAATAGACCTCTGTTCACAAGACTTTTAAAAAGCTGTTTATGGTGAGCCTGGGAATTGTCATAAGACTTCAAGATCTAAATTCTACACTAAAAAGCATAATCTTTAAGATAAAAGAAAATAATCCTTAAAAGTTATCTTTGAAAACCTTACATATGTTAATTACAGCCATTAAGGATAATAATTGATTAATAAATATAATTGAATAATAATCTTGACATTTCACAACCCTATTTATAAAAAATCTGGTAAGGGATATGGAGAAAACTTATTTATAGATTGATTCCTTTAGGACTTTTTGGGGGGAATGGAAGGAAAGGAGGAGGCGGAGGCAGTATTTTACATTAAATTAAAAAGAAGAGAAATATAGCTAGAATTTATTTGGTGTAAGGGACTATTTCTTTTTTGCCTTTTTGCTCTCAGTTCCTATCATAGTACCTTGCATATAGTAGTAGTCACTGTCCTCCTTCATTAAAATATGTGCTGCTTTTTTTTTTATTTCCAGAATTTAAAGTACTGCTTGGCGCAGTTAGTACTCAAAAAAGTTCTTGATTGCTTTAATAAAGATGTCTTGAATTGAATTACATTTTTATTTAGAGCATATTAAATATACACATATTTGATACATGTTTACATATATACATACACACACACATATATATATTATATATATATATTATATATATATATATATATATATATATATATATATATATATGTCGTGCAACATTTCCTTTTTAGATGGGAGGACTGTCAAATTATCTAGTTTGTGAATAACATTGTGCTGATTTCATGAAGCTTTGGAATACTTGCAGAGCCTCCTAAGTGAGATAAATAGAGACTCAAAAGACTTTGTTCTAATTATCCACACTGGAATTGCCAAATATTAGAAGAATGTCTAGTGTCTCGACCACGCTGTACATTTAACTAGATGATTCATAGAACTTATCTATCAGTACCTATGTTTTGTACAGACATTACAATTGGATAGAGAGCTGGGTCCAGAATTAGAAAGAGCTAAATTATCTTTGGAAAACTATAAGGTTTAGAAGGAGGGGGGAGATGGGGTTTATGACTAAGATGATATGGAAAGTGTCATAGGTAAAACTTGAACTCAGGACTTTCTGTTTCCACATATTGACTCCAATTTCCTCCTTCACACTTGTTCACAAATTATGAAATTGGAAAAAAAATGAAGAAAAACAAAATGCTAAAAAATCCTAATTTCTAAGCACAGGCATTTACCAAATTATCCTTTCATTCTTAAAAAGGAAGAAAAAAATGAATTTTCCTATGCTTATGAGGGTAGCATGAAATCTTATAGATATTGAGTCTGACATTAAATCTATTTTTTATAATATTGGCTATAAAAACATAAGCATCAGATAGACTGAACTTTCATTTATTTCAAAAGAATCAGTTAACCAGAATATCTCATTCTTCTAGCATGCTGATTAAATTGCAATGTTGATCTGTAGATTTTGTTCTATTACATCATTCTTCATGCCAGAGTTTTGATTCAGTTTAATTTCATAACTATATATTTTCTAGTTCTATATGTTGTGAAAATTTTGAAAGCAATCCTGAATGTGGGTCAGGATATGCAAAGATATCAGAACTTTGGTTAAAGAATTGCTGCTAACATAAAATGGAAAATAGAAAATTAGGTACTAGATCAAAATGAATATGGGAAAACCAGTACCAATCTTGATTTTCTTCATACATTATAGGTTTCTTTTTTTTTTTTTTTTAAGGTTTTTTGCAAGGCAAAATGGGGTTAAGTGGCTTGCCCAAGGCCACACACAGCTAGGTAATTATTAAGTGTCTGAGACCAGATTTGAACCCAGGTACTCCTGACTCCAAGGCTGGTGCTTTATCCACTATGCCACCTAGCCACCCCCTATCTATCGGTTTCTAATACTAGTATCACAAACATTTAATACTCCAGCATCTACTGATTTCTAATATCATCTCCGCCTAACTACTTATTAGTTCCTCTTGGATAACCATTCCTTCCCATTTCCAAATGGACATTCTTCAAAGCCCTACTCAAATTTTCCCTCATCTCCCTCATTCTCCTCCAATGAGAAGTAATTGCTTCTTCTCATAGCACTTGTAACTAACTCATAACTACTTAATACTTTCTAATTTACATTGTTTATCTTATTTCCTCTACTAGAGTATAAGTTTCTCTCAAGTGGGGACCATTTCTTACTTATGTCAGTGATGATAACTGTGTCTTTATATATAGTAAGTAGTCAATAGGTAATTGTGGAAATATTAGTTTAATATTAATTTATTACCCTATATTTATAGAGTACTTCATGTTTGCAAAACTTTTACATTCAAATATAATGTTTGAATAATAGTATATTAATATTTAAGCCCCAGAACAACTCTGGGACATGAATATCCTCATTTTATAGATAGAAAACTGAGGCACAGAATAGTTGGACAAATTATTTGAAAGTGTTTTGTAACCATGAAATGCAATATAAATATAAAAACAATTGATAAGTTCTCTATTAGCTGTAGAATCAAATATTATTTAATAATGATCTCTTTTTGAAGTTCTGTTTTGGTTTATAATGTACATAATTAATGGCAAAATGTATATTATATATAAATATATAAATATATATAAACAAATAAACATATCCATGTTAGAGATGCATGCTCAAAAATTTTTGCTAATGAGGGTAAGTGATCAGAAGGGGAGGCTTGAACAGCCCAAAGAAGGGACTGAATTGGGGAGGACTGAGTTGGGGTAGGTACAGTTCTATTAGAGATAAGCCACATGATTGACTATATCAGAGAATAAGACCCATTTTTCCATCTCGCAACTGGCTGATCATAAACCCCTTGGGATCTGTGCACAACCCTATGAGGAAAGTTCCCATTGCTCTAGTCTATGCTTATTATTGCACAAGAACCAGATTTTTCCATCTTTCTTCCCATACTTCCAACCCCTACCTCGCACATATATACCTCAATATGTAATCTTTTTAGTAAGCCTTGAGCACCACTGCTTTCTCATTCCACAAAACTCATTCCATGAGTTTTCTATGTATTCCAATAGTGTAAATTGCTTATCTATTGGCAAAATTTCAAGGCAAACATGATTTAGAAAACTCTCAGAATTTCTTTTGGGGGGGGGTTCAGATTTCTATCAATAAATTGACAGAAAGAAGTTCCTATTTGAGAAAGCAAAATTGCTTTTCCTAAACAACTCCATCAGAGAATTGTATGATGTCATTTCACTTCTCTTGGTCTCAGTTTCTTCATTTGTAAAATGAGGTAGTTGAACTGAATAATTTATGAAGTTCAAACTCCACAGCTCCTTATCTGGATACAGATGGTACTCTCCAATGGGGATGAGTTTATGTTTGCTTTCATAGTGAAGAAGAGAGTGGGGGCGGCTAGGTGGCATAGTGGATAGAGCATTGGCCCTGGAGTCAGGAGTACCTGAGTTCAAATCTGGCCTCAGACACTTAATAATTACCTAGCTGTATGGTCTTGGGCAAGTCACTTAATTCCATTTGCCTCGAAAAAATCTACCCCCCCCCCCTAAAAAAAAACAGAGTGAAGAAGAGAGAATAGAATCTCTTTAGAGTCATTAAAAGTACTTAAGTAGAGAACAGACCTCTTTATCCAAAACATGGGTAAAAGGTACAGGCTCCCTTATGGTCCTCTTTGTGGGAGTTCAATCTACCTAGGCTTGTCCTAAGGTTACTCAGACCAGGCTCCCTCTTGAGTCTACTTTGCAGGTAGGATGAAAGCATGAATTCCAACAAGACAGGGTATGCGAATGTTTGCTTTTTATCTTGTTGTCAGTAATTGTGGCTCACTCCTGCTTCCTAGAGCAGGCAGTTAGTTGAACTGTTACCATGTGAACAAGCCCACTTCTTGCCCCATAGGAACCTTTTATATCCAATTTTATGGGATTCATTTTCTTTTTATTTTAGTGACTGCTGTCCTCCCATGACCTATTTTAAAAATATTTCATAAGACGGTCTGTGATCCAATCATAATAGAATTAGAACCTAGGGAGAATATAGAATAAAAACAAACCTGGACAATTAAAGGTTGCCCAATCTAATTAATTTCATTTCAAAGCCTATGAATGTGACTTGAGTGATTTCTCAATCTCCAAGTCATTTCTATGTGAAACAGCTTTTATTCCCTGCCTTTGATTCTACCAACTCCACACTTTTCAAATTACTCCCCTCTCTTATTGTGCTGTGGGAAGGTACATTCACTGACTCGGGAATCAGAGGACTTGCCTTCAAATCCTAGTTCCTTCATATTTTTTTTTAAAACAGAGGTGAGGGAGAAAAAGTGTTAGATTAAAAGATCTCTAAGGTTCCAGCTTTAAATTCTGTGAAACTCATCTGAGGGATGCAATAGCTTTTCTTCATTAATATTAACTAGAGGGGCAGTTAGGTGGTGCAGTGGATAGCAAACTGGACCTGGAGTCAGGAGGACCTGGGTTCAAATTTGACCTCTGACATTTGACACTTAATATTTACTAGCTGTATGAACCTAGAAAGTCATTTAACCCGTGTTTCCTTGCTCAAAAAAATAACTATGGTTTACGAAGTGCTTTATAAATATTATCTCATTTTTATCCTTACATAAACCTTGCAAGGGAAATATTATGGAAGAGGAAACTGAGACAGAGATATAAGTGATTAGTAAGAATCTAAGGTCAAATTTAAACTCAGGTATTTGAGGGAAGGAAGTGTCTTTCTATTTTTTTAATCCCCCCTCCTGCCCCCTATGACTGCTGAAGGATTTTTATATTTCTTTTTCTTTTTTCTTTGCCTAGATATTCAGGTTAAATGACTTGTTCAAGGTCACCCATGTAGTATGTTACAAGTGTCAGATCCTCCCGACTCCAGGGTTGGTGCCCTATCCTCTGGGACCATACTAGCTGCTCCTCTGGTAGGATCTTAATAAATAAAATTGACTTAATAAATAATTATTGATTGACAGACTCCAGGTCCTGCATCCTTTGTACTGGTGCCTACTAGCTACCCTCCATTTCCCCTTCCTTTAACTCCCCCTTTATGTTAGGCAATATTTCAGTTCCTTTCCTTCCCTTCTTGCCAAAGGCTAGAAGATGCATTCTTCACACTGAAGAATACAAATATGGAAAGGTTTGGGTCTATTGCCAAGGTTTAACCATTGAAACATATTTCAATATATACCAACAACTCTAAGCTTTTTACCAATCTATTGCTCACCTGAAAAATTATCAGATGCAAATGTAATGCATAGAACTACATGTTAAGTCCTTAAAATAGGTACAGATGACAAATGTGGCACTTATAGAGCACTTTTCATCTTCAAAACACTTTAGAGACTAATTATTTTTCCCATCTCCACAGAGAAGCATGTATTATCCTCATTTTTTTCAGATAAGAAACCAGAGACAGGGTAGGGCCTTGCTTTAGGCTATAGAGGGTGGCGACTTTAGAGATAGGCTGAGCTGATAGTTCATATAATTTCCTTTTCATTTCACTCCCAGGGAAGAGAGGAGAGAGCCAGAGAAAATTTGTGTTTTGTGTTGGTTAGTGTAATGTTTGAAGAACTTCAGAGTTCTAGGGGTTAAAAAGGATTCTTTCTCTCTTTTTTTTTTAGTCCAATATTACTGAACTGCTTAAAATTTCTGGAAAACTAAAAGCAAAATCAGTGTGAAGTACCAGACTACAGGGGAAAGGTGTCTCTTTTTAATCAGCTCTGTTGGAATTACATATGGTATATGAGGTTTATTTCTTATTAGATGAAAACAAAGATTTTATGTTAAGAAAATTCCCATTAAATGCAGGAACATTAAAAATGTAATAGAACTTTAGATCAGATTCATTACTGGTCATGCAAAGACAAGATGTGGCTTCGTGGAAATCAAATATACGAGAAGCTATTTTTGTCTCTATATATGTGTCTTTCTACCCATCAATCTACCTCTCTTTATATATTCAGCCTAGGGTGGTGTCTGACCCTGAGTATGGATGTTTATTGAGTATCAGTTTTAGTAGAGTGGTGGTTTTTCCTCTTCTAATTCGAAAACTCAAAGCTGTAGAGCTGGAAAATAGAACCGGAGTCCTCCACCCACATTAATTACCCAAACAGATGGTAATTGACTGGGCCTGGGGAAAGTGTGCCTCATCAACACATAATAGTGCTGTCATAGAGAGAATAAAGAAAAGGGTTTTTCAAAGCGAGGACACTGAGAGTCTTCTTTCTGGCAAAGGAGTTTTCTCTTTGGGAACAGGTCACCCTAACAACACAACCTAAATAAAGTACTCTCATGTGGTGGGGCTGGTTAATGAATCAGAGATTCCTTTCTTCTTTTAGCAGAACTTCAAATGCCTGCCCTGTTTTATTTCTGGGTCACAATGTGAGGTTCTGACAGAGAGGTCGAAGCCAGAATGCTGGACATGGAGTCAGGAGACCTGTATTCAGATTCTGCTTCTGAAGTTTACTAGCTGTGTTACCATGAGCAAATATTCTTACCTTTCAGAACTCAGCTTCCTCAGCTGTAAAAGGCCATTTTAATATTATAGTACCCACTTCACAGGCTTGTTGTGAAGCTGGAGTGAATTAATGTATTTAAAGGAGTCAAAGAGGTAGACATTTTTTTTGGTACCAATAAATTAATTTATTGCCTCAGAAAAGAACTACATTTCTTCTTTTTTTTTTTACTACATTCCTTCTTAACTTTTCCTCCTTTCCTAATTACAAGCTTTCTTATATGTTTAATCTATTTAACACTTTCTTATCTGAAAAATGAGGATAATGCATGCTTCTCTGTGGAGATGGGATAGTCTCTAAAGTGTTTTGAAGATGAAAAGTGCTCTATTAAGTACCACATTTGTCATCTGTACCTATTTTAAGGACATAACATGTAGTTCCATGCATTAATGTCATTTGAGATTGTATCACACAGAACACAGAGGAAGGAAGATGTTTTTCCTACTACCCACTTCTAGCCCTTAAATCACAATTCTCTCCTGTCCTCTTTATGTTTATCCATATTATTTTCTCTCTAGCTAGTAGAGTTCTATGAAACCAAAAAGGAAATGAAAGGATGAACAGGACCGACCTTGCTTATTAATCTTGGAATATTAGTTCTAGAGTGTTTCTTGGAATTTGTTAGAGATCACTTTGAAATGAGTTTTTAGATTTTAGATTTAGATTTTAGAACTGTTATTCTATGTCAGATGGTGTTTAAATATGAACAATAATTTTAATAGAAAGTCTTTGGTCTCCACAATTCTTTCTCAGGATACAGATGGCATTCTCCATCATAGATATCCCAAAATTGTGTCTGATTGATGCTCTGTTGGTCTGAGCAAATCCATTAAGGTTGAGCATCACTCCCATGTTGCTGTTAGGGTGTAAATGTTCTTCTGGTTCTGCTCATCTCACTCAGCATCAGTTCACTTTCTATGTATCTTTAATTTTAAAAAATTGTCTTATGTAATTCTGCTATATCTCATACTATATGTTTCTTCTCTCATCACATTCAACTTAGATCAGTGCATACTATGGGAATGATGTAAAGACAAACAGACTGCCTTCTGTGGAGGGTGGGGAAAGGGAAGCAAGATTGGGGCAAAAATTGTAAAACTGAAAATAAATAAAACCTTTCTAAAATTAAAATTTTTTTTAATAAGGTTTAGATAAAATCCTGAGCAATAGATCCAAAAACGGATATCTGGTCTAGCAATTATATAGTGGGCCATTCATTGTTCACTCACTCCTGTCTCCTTCCTTCTAGCCTACTGCTGAATCATTACCTAGAAAGTTGGAACATAAATACTCCTCTTCCCTTAGGATGAATCAAGTGAAAGGCAACTCTCTCTCTCTCTCTCTCTTTTTTAATCTCCAGTCAGAGATAGGACCTGGTAAAATACTTCCTTTCTTGTTCTCTT